>NW_027098768.1:0-323432 GCF_037042795.1 Molothrus aeneus
GGCAGCTTCCCAAAGGCGAAGATGCAAGCTGCAGCACACAGGCACAGTGTGGGCAGCCTTCAGACTTCGAGAAAACAATACTTTACCACTCTCCTGCCTTTTCCATGGTTATTCTATTGGAAAAGAACGAGTTTTGGACAACTACCTTTCATTCTTGCCAAACTCTTTGCAGACCTCCGTGCAAGCTTTAGAACAAGATTTTGGATGTTTTCTTTCCTGGCAGAGTTTCTCCTTGCAAGATATGGTGGAAAAGCTTTTTGCTGAGTGTAGAGCGGCAAGACACGCAGAAGACGCAGATACGCAGCTCTCCGAAGCTAAGTGCCGGTCCCGGGCTTCTTTCGGCACAAACCGCTCTCAGGAGCTCCCTGCGCTCGCCACAATGCTCTGTGTGCGAAGAAGCCGCTTCTTCGCCTGCGGGAGAATCGGCGAGCGGCAGCTTCCCAAAGGCGAAGATGCAAGCTGCAGCACACAGGCACAGTGTGGGCAGCCTTCAGACTTAGAGAAAACAGTACTTGACCACTCTCCTGCCTTTTCCATGGTTATTCTATTGGAAAAGAACGAGTTTTGGACAACTACCTTTCATTCTTGCCAAACTCTTTGCAGACCCCCGTGCAAGCTTTAGAACAAGATTTTGGATGTTTTCTTTCCTGGCAGAGTTTCTCCTTGCAAGATATGGTGGAAAAGCTTTTTGCTGAGTGTAGAGCGGCAAGACACGCAGAAGACGCAGATACGCAGCTCTCCGAAGCTAAGTGCCGGTCCCGGGCTTCTTTCGGCACAAACCGCTCTCAGGAGCTCCCTGCGCTCGCCACAATGCTCTGTGTGCGAAGAAGCCGCTTCTTCGCCTGCGGGAGAATCGGCGAGCGGCAGCTTCCCAAAGGCGAAGATGCAAGCTGCAGCACACAGGCACAGTGTGGGCAGCCTTCAGACTTAGAGAAAACAGTACTTGACCACTCTCCTGCCTTTTCCATGGTTATTCTATTGGAAAAGAACGAGTTTTGGACAACTACCTTTCATTCTTGCCAAACTCTTTGCAGACCCCCGTGCAAGCTTTAGAACAAGATTTTGGATGTTTTCTTTCCTGGCAGAGTTTCTCCTTGCAAGATATGGTGGAAAAGCTTTTTGCTGAGTGTAGAGCGGCAAGACACGCAGAAGACGCAGATACGCAGCTCTCCGAAGCTAAGTGCCGGTCCCGGGCTTCTTTCGGCACAAACCGCTCTCAGGAGCTCCCTGCGCTCGCCACAATGCTCTGTGTGCGAAGAAGCCGCTTCTTCGCCTCCGGGAGAATCGGCGAGCGGCAGCTTCCCAAAGGCGAAGATGCAAGCTGCAGCACGCAGGCACAGTGTGGGCAGCCTTCAGACTTCGAGAAAACAGTACTTTACCACTCTCCTGCCTTTTCCATGGTTATTCTATTGGAAAAGAACGAGTTTTGGACAACTACCTTTCATTCTTGCCAAACGCTTTGCAGACCCCCGTGCAAGCTTTAGAAGAAGATTTTGGATGTTTTCTTTCCTGGCAGAGTTTCTCCTTGCAAGATATGGTGGAAAAGCTTTTTGCTGAGTGTAGAGCGGCAAGACACGCAGAAGACGCAGATACGCAGCTCTCCGAAGCTAAGTGCCGGTCCCGGGCTTCTTTCGGCACAAACCGCTCTCAGGAGCTCCCTGCGCTCGCCACAATGCTCTGTGTGCGAAGAAGCCGCTTCTTCGCCTCCGGGAGAATCGGCGAGCGGCAGCTTCCCAAAGGCGAAGATGCAAGCTGCAGCACACAGGCACAGTGTGGGCAGCCTTCAGACTTCGAGAAAACAGTACTTTACCACTCTCCTGCCTTTTCCATGGTTATTCTATTGGAAAAGAACGAGTTTTGGACAACTACCTTTCATTCTTGCCAAACTCTTTGCAGACCCCCGTGCAAGCTTTAGAACAAGATTTTGGATGTTTTCTTTCCTGGCAGAGTTTCTCCTTGCAAGATATGGTGGAAAAGCTTTTTGCTGAGTGTAGAGCGGCAAGACACGCAGAAGACGCAGATACGCAGCTCTCCGAAGCTAAGTGCCGGTCCCGGGCTTCTTTCGGCACAAACCGCTCTCAGGAGCTCCCTGCGCTCGCCACAATGCTCTGTGTGCGAAGAAGCCGCTTCTTCGCCTCCGGGAGAATCGGCGAGCGGCAGCTTCCCAAAGGCGAAGATGCAAGCTGCAGCACGCAGGCACATTGTGGGCAGCCTTCAGACTTAGAGAAAACAGTACTTTACCACTCTCCTGCCTTTTCCATGGTTATTCTATTGGAAAAGAACGAGTTTTGGACAACTACCTTTCATTCTTGCCAAACTCTTTGCAGACCCCCGTGCAAGCTTTAGAACAAGATTTTGGATGTTTTCTTTCCTGGCAGAGTTTCTCCTTGCAAGATATGGTGGAAAAGCTTTTTGCTGAGTGTAGAGCGGCAAGACACGCAGAAGACGCAGATACGCAGCTCTCCGAAGCTAAGTGCCGGTCCCGGGCTTCTTTCGGCACAAACCGCTCTTAGGAGCTCCCTGCGCTCGCCACAATGCTCTGTGTGCGAAGAAGCCGCTTCTTCGCCTCCGGGAGAATCGGCGAGCGGCAGCTTCCCAAAGGCGAAGATGCAAGCTGCAGCACACAGGCACAGTGTGGGCAGCCTTCAGACTTAGAGAAAACAGTACTTTACCACTCTCCTGCCTTTTCCATGGTTATTCTATTGGAAAAGAACGAGTTTTGGACAACTACCTTTCATTCTTGCCAAACTCTTTGCAGACCCCCGTGCAAGCTTTAGAACAAGATTTTGGATGTTTTCTTTCCTGGCAGAGTTTCTCCTTGCAAGATATGGTGGAAAAGCTTTTTGCTGAGTGTAGAGCGGCAAGACACGCAGAAGACGCAGATACGCAGCTCTCCGAAGCTAAGTGCCGGTCCCGGGCTTCTTTCGGCACAAACCGCTCTCAGGAGCTCCCTGCGCTCGCCACAATGCTCTGTGTGCGAAGAAGCCGCTTCTTCGCCTCCGGGAGAATCGGCGAGCGGCAGCTTCCCAAAGGCGAAGATGCAAGCTGCAGCACGCAGGCACAGTGTGGGCAGCCTTCAGACTTCGAGAAAACAGTACTTTACCACTCTCCTGCCTTTTCCATGGTTATTCTATTGGAAAAGAACGAGTTTTGGACAACTACCTTTCATTCTTGCCAAACTCTTTGCAGACCCCCGTGCAAGCTTTAGAACAAGATTTTGGATGTTTTCTTTCCTGGCAGAGTTTCTCCTTGCAAGATATGGTGGAAAAGCTTTTTACTGAGTGTAGAGCGGCAAGACACGCAGAAGACGCAGATACGCAGCTCTCCGAAGCTAAGTGCCGGTCCCGGGCTTCTTTCGGCACAAACCGCTCTCAGGAGCTCCCTGCGCTCGCCACAATGCTCTGTGTGCGAAGAAGCCGCTTCTTCGCCTCCGGGAGAATCGGCGAGCGGCAGCTTCCCAAAGGCGAAGATGCAAGCTGCAGCACACAGGCACAGTGTGGGCAGCCTTCAGACTTCGAGAAAACAGTACTTTACCACTCTCCTGCCTTTTCCATGGTTATTCTATTGGAAAAGAACGAGTTTTGGACAACTACCTTTCATTCTTGCCAAACTCTTTGCAGACCCCCGTGCAAGCTTTAGAAGAAGATTTTGGATGTTTTCTTTCCTGGCAGAGTTTCTCCTTGCAAGATATGGTGGAAAAGCTTTTTGCTGAGTGTAGAGCGGCAAGACACGCAGAAGACGCAGATACGCAGCTCTCCGAAGCTAAGTGCCGGTCCCGGGCTTCTTTCGGCACAAACCGCTCTCAGGAGCTCCCTGCGCTCGCCACAATGCTCTGTGTGCGAAGAAGCCGCTTCTTCGCCTCCGGGAGAATCGGCGAGCGGCAGCTTCCCAAAGGCGAAGATGCAAGCTGCAGCACACAGGCACAGTGTGGGCAGCCTTCAGACTTAGAGAAAACAGTACTTTACCACTCTCCTGCCTTTTCCATGGTTATTCTATTGGAAAAGAACGAGTTTTGGACAACTACCTTTCATTCTTGCCAAACTCTTTGCAGACCCCCGTGCAAGCTTTAGAACAAGATTTTGGATGTTTTCTTTCCTGGCAGAGTTTCTCCTTGCAAGATATGGTGGAAAAGCTTTTTGCTGAGTGTAGAGCGGCAAGACACGCAGAAGACGCAGATACGCAGCTCTCCGAAGCTAAGTGCCGGTCCCGGGCTTCTTTCGGCACAAACCGCTCTCAGGAGCTCCCTGCGCTCGCCACAATGCTCTGTGTGCGAAGAAGCCGCTTCTTCGCCTCCGGGAGAATCGGCGAGCGGCAGCTTCCCAAAGGCGAAGATGCAAGCTGCAGCACACAGGCACAGTGTGGGCAGCCTTCAGACTTCGAGAAAACAGTACTTTACCACTCTCCTGCCTTTTCCATGGTTATTCTATTGGAAAAGAACGAGTTTTGGACAACTACCTTTCATTCTTGCCAAACTCTTTGCAGACCCCCGTGCAAGCTTTAGAACAAGATTTTGGATGTTTTCTTTCCTGGCAGAGTTTCTCCTTGCAAGATATGGTGGAAAAGCTTTTTACTGAGTGTAGAGCGGCAAGACACGCAGAAGACGCAGATACGCAGCTCTCCGAAGCTAAGTGCCGGTCCCGGGCTTCTTTCGGCACAAACCGCTCTCAGGAGCTCCCTGCGCTCGCCACAATGCTCTGTGTGCGAAGAAGCCGCTTCTTCGCCTCCGGGAGAATCGGCGAGCGGCAGCTTCCCAAAGGCGAAGATGCAAGCTGCAGCACACAGGCACAGTGTGGGCAGCCTTCAGACTTCGAGAAAACAGTACTTTACCACTCTCCTGCCTTTTCCATGGTTATTCTATTGGAAAAGAACGAGTTTTGGACAACTACCTTTCATTCTTGCCAAACTCTTTGCAGACCCCCGTGCAAGCTTTAGAAGAAGATTTTGGATGTTTTCTTTCCTGGCAGAGTTTCTCCTTGCAAGATATGGTGGAAAAGCTTTTTGCTGAGTGTAGAGCGGCAAGACACGCAGAAGACGCAGATACGCAGCTCTCCGAAGCTAAGTGCCGGTCCCGGGCTTCTTTCGGCACAAACCGCTCTCAGGAGCTCCCTGCGCTCGCCACAATGCTCTGTGTGCGAAGAAGCCGCTTCTTCGCCTCCGGGAGAATCGGCGAGCGGCAGCTTCCCAAAGGCGAAGATGCAAGCTGCAGCACACAGGCACAGTGTGGGCAGCCTTCAGACTTAGAGAAAACAGTACTTTACCACTCTCCTGCCTTTTCCATGGTTATTCTATTGGAAAAGAACGAGTTTTGGACAACTACCTTTCATTCTTGCCAAACGCTTTGCAGACCCCCTTGCAAGCTTTAGAACAAGATTTTGGATGTTTTCTTTCCTGGCAGAGTTTCTCCTTGCAAGATATGGTGGAAAAGCTTTTGGCTGAGTGTAGAGCGGCAAGACACGCAGAAGACGCAGATACGCAGCTCTCCGAAGCTAAGTGCCGGTCCCGGGCTTCTTTCGGCACAAACCGCTCTCAGGAGCTCCCTGCGCTCGCCACAATGCTCTGTGTGCGAAGAAGCCGCTTCTTCGCCTCCGGGAGAATCGGCGAGCGGCAGCTTCCCAAAGGCGAAGATGCAAGCTGCAGCACACAGGCACAGTGTGGGCAGCCTTCAGACTTCGAGAAAACAGTACTTTACCACTCTCCTGCCTTTTCCATGGTTATTCTATTGGAAAAGAACGAGTTTTGGACAACTACCTTTCATTCTTGCCAAACTCTTTGCAGACCCCCGTGCAAGCTTTAGAAGAAGATTTTGGATGTTTTCTTTCCTGGCAGAGTTTCTCCTTGCAAGATATGGTGGAAAAGCTTTTTGCTGAGTGTAGAGCGGCAAGACACGCAGAAGACGCAGATACGCAGCTCTCCGAAGCTAAGTGCCGGTCCCGGGCTTCTTTCGGCACAAACCGCTCTCAGGAGCTCCCTGCGCTCGCCACAATGCTCTGTGTGCGAAGAAGCCGCTTCTTCGCCTCCGGGAGAATCGGCGAGCGGCAGCTTCCCAAAGGCGAAGATGCAAGCTGCAGCACACAGGCACAGTGTGGGCAGCCTTCAGACTTAGAGAAAACAGTACTTTACCACTCTCCTGCCTTTTCCATGGTTATTCTATTGGAAAAGAACGAGTTTTGGACAACTACCTTTCATTCTTGCCAAACTCTTTGCAGACCCCCGTGCAAGCTTTAGAACAAGATTTTGGATGTTTTCTTTCCTGGCAGAGTTTCTCCTTGCAAGATATGGTGGAAAAGCTTTTTGCTGAGTGTAGAGCGGCAAGACACGCAGAAGACGCAGATACGCAGCTCTCCGAAGCTAAGTGCCGGTCCCGGGCTTCTTTCGGCACAAACCGCTCTCAGGAGCTCCCTGCGCTCGCCACAATGCTCTGTGTGCGAAGAAGCCGCTTCTTCGCCTCCGGGAGAATCGGCGAGCGGCAGCTTCCCAAAGGCGAAGATGCAAGCTGCAGCACACAGGCACAGTGTGGGCAGCCTTCAGACTTCGAGAAAACAGTACTTTACCACTCTCCTGCCTTTTCCATGGTTATTCTATTGGAAAAGAACGAGTTTTGGACAACTACCTTTCATTCTTGCCAAACTCTTTGCAGACCCCCGTGCAAGCTTTAGAACAAGATTTTGGATGTTTTCTTTCCTGGCAGAGTTTCTCCTTGCAAGATATGGTGGAAAAGCTTTTTACTGAGTGTAGAGCGGCAAGACACGCAGAAGACGCAGATACGCAGCTCTCCGAAGCTAAGTGCCGGTCCCGGGCTTCTTTCGGCACAAACCGCTCTCAGGAGCTCCCTGCGCTCGCCACAATGCTCTGTGTGCGAAGAAGCCGCTTCTTCGCCTCCGGGAGAATCGGCGAGCGGCAGCTTCCCAAAGGCGAAGATGCAAGCTGCAGCACACAGGCACAGTGTGGGCAGCCTTCAGACTTCGAGAAAACAGTACTTTACCACTCTCCTGCCTTTTCCATGGTTATTCTATTGGAAAAGAACGAGTTTTGGACAACTACCTTTCATTCTTGCCAAACTCTTTGCAGACCCCCGTGCAAGCTTTAGAAGAAGATTTTGGATGTTTTCTTTCCTGGCAGAGTTTCTCCTTGCAAGATATGGTGGAAAAGCTTTTTGCTGAGTGTAGAGCGGCAAGACACGCAGAAGACGCAGATACGCAGCTCTCCGAAGCTAAGTGCCGGTCCCGGGCTTCTTTCGGCACAAACCGCTCTCAGGAGCTCCCTGCGCTCGCCACAATGCTCTGTGTGCGAAGAAGCCGCTTCTTCGCCTCCGGGAGAATCGGCGAGCGGCAGCTTCCCAAAGGCGAAGATGCAAGCTGCAGCACACAGGCACAGTGTGGGCAGCCTTCAGACTTCGAGAAAACAGTACTTTACCACTCTCCTGCCTTTTCCATGGTTATTCTATTGGAAAAGAACGAGTTTTGGACAACTACCTTTCATTCTTGCCAAACGCTTTGCAGACCCCCTTGCAAGCTTTAGAACAAGATTTTGGATGTTTTCTTTCCTGGCAGAGTTTCTCCTTGCAAGATATGGTGGAAAAGCTTTTGGCTGAGTGTAGAGCGGCAAGACACGCAGAAGACGCAGATACGCAGCTCTCCGAAGCTAAGTGCCGGTCCCGGGCTTCTTTCGGCACAAACCGCTCTCAGGAGCTCCCTGCGCTCGCCACAATGCTCTGTGTGCGAAGAAGCCGCTTCTTCGCCTCCGGGAGAATCGGCGAGCGGCAGCTTCCCACAGGCGAAGATGCAAGCTGCACCACACAGGCACAGTGTGGGCAGCCTTCAGACTTAGAGAAAACAGTACTTTACCACTCTCCTGCCTTTTCCATGGTTATTCTATTGGAAAAGAACGAGTTTTGGACAACTACCTTTCATTCTTGCCAAACTCTTTGCAGACCCCTGTGCAAGCTTTAGAACAAGATTTTGGATGTTTTCTTTCCTGGCAGAGTTTCTCCTTGCAAGATATGGTGGAAAAGCTTTTTGCTGAGTGTAGAGCGGCAAGACACGCAGAAGACGCAGATACGCAGCTCTCCGAAGCTAAGTGCCGGTCCCGGGCTTCTTTCGGCACAAACCGCTCTCAGGAGCTCCCTGCGCTCGCCACAATGCTCTGTGTGCGAAGAAGCCGCTTCTTCGCCTCCGGGAGAATCGGCGAGCGGCAGCTTCCCAAAGGCGAAGATGCAAGCTGCAGCACACAGGCACAGTGTGGGCAGCCTTCAGACTTCGAGAAAACAGTACTTTACCACTCTCCTGCCTTTTCCATGGTTATTCTATTGGAAAAGAACGAGTTTTGGACAACTACCTTTCATTCTTGCCAAACTCTTTGCAGACCCCCGTGCAAGCTTTAGAACAAGATTTTGGATGTTTTCTTTCCTGGCAGAGTTTCTCCTTGCAAGATATGGTGGAAAAGCTTTTTGCTGAGTGTAGAGCGGCAAGACACGCAGAAGACGCAGATACGCAGCTCTCCGAAGCTAAGTGCCGGTCCCGGGCTTCTTTCGGCACAAACCGCTCTCAGGAGCTCCCTGCGCTCGCCACAATGCTCTGTGTGCGAAGAAGCCGCTTCTTCGCCTCCGGGAGAATCGCCGAGCGGCAGCTTCCCACAGGCGAAGATGCAAGCTGCACCACACAGGCACAGTGTGGGCAGCCTTCAGACTTAGAGAAAACAGTACTTTACCACTCTCCTGCCTTTTCCATGGTTATTCTATTGGAAAAGAACGAGTTTTGGACAACTACCTTTCATTCTTGCCAAACTCTTTGCAGACCCCCGTGCAAGCTTTAGAACAAGATTTTGGATGTTTTCTTTCCTGGCAGAGTTTCTCCTTGCAAGATATGGTGGAAAAGCTTTTTGCTGAGTGTAGAGCGGCAAGACACGCAGAAGACGCAGATACGCAGCTCTCCGAAGCTAAGTGCCGGTCCCGGGCTTCTTTCGGCACAAACCGCTCTCAGGAGCTCCCTGCGCTCGCCACAATGCTCTGTGTGCGAAGAAGCCGCTTCTTCGCCTCCGGGAGAATCGGCGAGCGGCAGCTTCCCAAAGGCGAAGATGCAAGCTGCAGCACGCAGGCACAGTGTGGGCAGCCTTCAGACTTCGAGAAAACAGTACTTTACCACTCTCCTGCCTTTTCCATGGTTATTCTATTGGAAAAGAACGAGTTTTGGACAACTACCTTTCATTCTTGCCAAACTCTTTGCAGACCCCCGTGCAAGCTTTAGAAGAAGATTTTGGATGTTTTCTTTCCTGGCAGAGTTTCTCCTTGCAAGATATGGTGGAAAAGCTTTTTGCTGAGTGTAGAGCGGCAAGACACGCAGAAGACGCAGATACGCAGCTCTCCGAAGCTAAGTGCCGGTCCCGGGCTTCTTTCGGCACAAACCGCTCTCAGGAGCTCCCTGCGCTCGCCACAATGCTCTGTGTGCGAAGAAGCCGCTTCTTCGCCTCCGGGAGAATCGGCGAGCGGCAGCTTCCCAAAGGCGAAGATGCAAGCTGCAGCACACAGGCACAGTGTGGGCAGCCTTCAGACTTCGAGAAAACAGTACTTTACCACTCTCCTGCCTTTTCCATGGTTATTCTATTGGAAAAGAACGAGTTTTGGACAACTACCTTTCATTCTTGCCAAACTCTTTGCAGACCCCCGTGCAAGCTTTAGAACAAGATTTTGGATGTTTTCTTTCCTGGCAGAGTTTCTCCTTGCAAGATATGGTGGAAAAGCTTTTTACTGAGTGTAGAGCGGCAAGACACGCAGAAGACGCAGATACGCAGCTCTCCGAAGCTAAGTGCCGGTCCCGGGCTTCTTTCGGCACAAACCGCTCTCAGGAGCTCCCTGCGCTCGCCACAATGCTCTGTGTGCGAAGAAGCCGCTTCTTCGCCTCCGGGAGAATCGGCGAGCGGCAGCTTCCCAAAGGCGAAGATGCAAGCTGCACCACACAGGCACAGTGTGGGCAGCCTTCAGACTTAGAGAAAACAGTACTTGACCACTCTCCTGCCTTTTCCATGGTTATTCTATTGGAAAAGAACGAGTTTTGGACAACTACCTTTCATTCTTGCCAAACTCTTTGCAGACCCCCGTGCAAGCTTTAGAACAAGATTTTGGATGTTTTCTTTCCTGGCAGAGTTTCTCCTTGCAAGATATGGTGGAAAAGCTTTTTGCTGAGTGTAGAGCGGCAAGACACGCAGAAGACGCAGATACGCAGCTCTCCGAAGCTAAGTGCCGGTCCCGGGCTTCTTTCGGCACAAACCGCTCTCAGGAGCTCCCTGCGCTCGCCACAATGCTCTGTGTGCGAAGAAGCCGCTTCTTCGCCTCCGGGAGAATCGGCGAGCGGCAGCTTCCCAAAGGCGAAGATGCAAGCTGCAGCACACAGGCACAGTGTGGGCAGCCTTCAGACTTAGAGAAAACAGTACTTTACCACTCTCCTGCCTTTTCCATGGTTATTCTATTGGAAAAGAACGAGTTTTGGACAACTACCTTTCATTCTTGCCAAACTCTTTGCAGACCCCCGTGCAAGCTTTAGAACAAGATTTTGGATGTTTTCTTTCCTGGCAGAGTTTCTCCTTGCAAGATATGGTGGAAAAGCTTTTTGCTGAGTGTAGAGCGGCAAGACACGCAGAAGACGCAGATACGCAGCTCTCCGAAGCTAAGTGCCGGTCCCGGGCTTCTTTCGGCACAAACCGCTCTCAGGAGCTCCCTGCGCTCGCCACAATGCTCTGTGTGCGAAGAAGCCGCTTCTTCGCCTCCGGGAGAATCGGCGAGCGGCAGCTTCCCAAAGGCGAAGATGCAAGCTGCACCACACAGGCACAGTGTGGGCAGCCTTCAGACTTAGAGAAAACAGTACTTGACCACTCTCCTGCCTTTTCCATGGTTATTCTATTGGAAAAGAACGAGTTTTGGACAACTACCTTTCATTCTTGCCAAACTCTTTGCAGACCCCCGTGCAAGCTTTAGAACAAGATTTTGGATGTTTTCTTTCCTGGCAGAGTTTCTCCTTGCAAGATATGGTGGAAAAGCTTTCTGCTGAGTGTAGAGCGGCAAGACACGCAGAAGACGCAGATACGCAGCTCTCCGAAGCTAAGTGCCGGTCCCGGGCTTCTTTCGGCACAAACCGCTCTCAGGAGCTCCCTGCGCTCGCCACAATGCTCTGTGTGCGAAGAAGCCGCTTCTTCGCCTCCGGGAGAATCGGCGAGCGGCAGCTTCCCAAAGGCGAAGATGCAAGCTGCAGCACGCAGGCACAGTGTGGGCAGCCTTCAGACTTAGAGAAAACAGTACTTTACCACTCTCCTGCCTTTTCCATGGTTATTCTATTGGAAAAGAACGAGTTTTGGACAACCTCCTTTCATTCTTGCCAAACTCTTTGCAGACCCCCGTGCAAGCTTTAGAAGAAGATTTTGGATGTTTTCTTTCCTGGCAGAGTTTCTCCTTGCAAGATATGGTGGAAAAGCTTTTTGCTGAGTGTAGAGCGGCAAGACACGCAGAAGACGCAGATACGCAGCTCTCCGAAGCTAAGTGCCGGTCCCGGGCTTCTTTCGGCACAAACCGCTCTCAGGAGCTCCCTGCGCTCGCCACAATGCTCTGTGTGCGAAGAAGCCGCTTCTTCGCCTCCGGGAGAATCGGCGAGCGGCAGCTTCCCAAAGGCGAAGATGCAAGCTGCAGCACACAGGCACAGTGTGGGCAGCCTTCAGACTTAGAGAAAACAGTACTTTACCACTCTCCTGCCTTTTCCATGGTTATTCTATTGGAAAAGAACGAGTTTTGGACAACTACCTTTCATTCTTGCCAAACTCTTTGCAGACCCCCGTGCAAGCTTTAGAACAAGATTTTGGATGTTTTCTTTCCTGGCAGAGTTTCTCCTTGCAAGATATGGTGGAAAAGCTTTTTGCTGAGTGTAGAGCGGCAAGACACGCAGAAGACGCAGATACGCAGCTCTCCGAAGCTAAGTGCCGGTCCCGGGCTTCTTTCGGCACAAACCGCTCTCAGGAGCTCCCTGCGCTCGCCACAATGCTCTGTGTGCGAAGAAGCCGCTTCTTCGCCTCCGGGAGAATCGGCGAGCGGCAGCTTCCCAAAGGCGAAGATGCAAGCTGCAGCACACAGGCACAGTGTGGGCAGCCTTCAGACTTTGAGAAAACAGTACTTGACCACTCTCCTGCCTTTTCCATGGTTATTCTATTGGAAAAGAACGAGTTTTGGACAACTACCTTTCATTCTTGCCAAACTCTTTGCAGACCCCCGTGCAAGCTTTAGAAGAAGATTTTGGATGTTTTCTTTCCTGGCAGAGTTTCTCCTTGCAAGATATGGTGGAAAAGCTTTTTGCTGAGTGTAGAGCGGCAAGACACGCAGAAGACGCAGATACGCAGCTCTCCGAAGCTAAGTGCCGGTCCCGGGCTTCTTTCGGCACAAACCGCTCTCAGGAGCTCCCTGCGCTCGCCACAATGCTCTGTGTGCGAAGAAGCCGCTTCTTCGCCTCCGGGAGAATCGGCGAGCGGCAGCTTCCCAAAGGCGAAGATGCAAGCTGCAGCACACAGGCACAGTGTGGGCAGCCTTCAGACTTCGAGAAAACAGTACTTGACCACTCTCCTGCCTTTTCCATGGTTATTCTATTGGAAAAGAACGAGTTTTGGACAACTACCTTTCATTCTTGCCAAACTCTTTGCAGACCCCCGAGCAAGCTTTAGAACAAGATTTTGGATGTTTTCTTTCCTGGCAGAGTTTCTCCTTGCAAGATATGGTGGAAAAGCTTTTTGCTGAGTGTAGAGCGGCAAGACACGCAGAAGACGCAGATACGCAGCTCTCCGAAGCTAAGTGCCGGTCCCGGGCTTCTTTCGGCACAAACCGCTCTCAGCAGCTCCCTGCGCTCGCCACAATGCTCTGTGTGCGAAGAAGCCGCTTCTTCGCCTCCGGGAGAATCGGCGAGCGGCAGCTTCCCAAAGGCGAAGATGCAAGCTGCAGCACGCAGGCACAGTGTGGGCAGCCTTCAGACTTCGAGAAAACAGTACTTTACCACTCTCCTGCCTTTTCCATGGTTATTCTATTGGAAAAGAACGAGTTTTGGACAACTACCTTTCATTTTTGCCAAACTCTTTGCAGACCCCCGTGCAAGCTTTAGAACAAGATTTTGGATGTTTTCTTTCCTGGCAGAGTTTCTCCTTGCAAGATATGGTGGAAAAGCTTTTTGCTGAGTGTAGAGCGGCAAGACACGCAGAAGACGCAGATACGCAGCTCTCCGAAGCTAAGTGCCGGTCCCGGGCTTCTTTCGGCACAAACCGCTCTCAGGAGCTCCCTGCGCTCGCCACAATGCTCTGTGTGCGAAGAAGCCGCTTCTTCGCCTCCGGGAGAATCGGCGAGCGGCAGCTTCCCAAAGGCGAAGATGCAAGCTGCAGCACACAGGCACAGTGTGGGCAGCCTTCAGACTTCGAGAAAACAGTACTTTACCACTCTCCTGCCTTTTCCATGGTTATTCTATTGGAAAAGAACGAGTTTTGGACAACTACCTTTCATTCTTGCCAAACTCTTTGCAGACCCCCGTGCAAGCTTTAGAACAAGATTTTGGATGTTTTCTTTCCTGGCAGAGTTTCTCCTTGCAAGATATGGTGGAAAAGCTTTTTGCTGAGTGTAGAGCGGCAAGACACGCAGAAGACGCAGATACGCAGCTCTCCGAAGCTAAGTGCCGGTCCCGGGCTTCTTTCGGCACAAACCGCTCTCAGGAGCTCCCTGCGCTCGCCACAATGCTCTGTGTGCGAAGAAGCCGCTTCTTCGCCTCCGGGAGAATCGGCGAGCGGCAGCTTCCCAAAGGCGAAGATGCAAGCTGCAGCACACAGGCACAGTGTGGGCAGCCTTCAGACTTAGAGAAAACAGTACTTTACCACTCTCCTGCCTTTTCCATGGTTATTCTATTGGAAAAGAACGAGTTTTGGACAACTACCTTTCATTCTTGCCAAACGCTTTGCAGACCCCCTTGCAAGCTTTAGAACAAGATTTTGGATGTTTTCTTTCCTGGCAGAGTTTCTCCTTGCAAGATATGGTGGAAAAGCTTTTTGCTGAGTGTAGAGCGGCAAGACACGCAGAAGACGCAGATACGCAGCTCTCCGAAGCTAAGTGCCGGTCCCGGGCTTCTTTCGGCACAAACCGCTCTCAGGAGCTCCCTGCGCTCGCCACAATGCTCTGTGTGCGAAGAAGCCGCTTCTTCGCCTCCGGGAGAATCGGCGAGCGGCAGCTTCCCAAAGGCGAAGATGCAAGCTGCAGCACGCAGGCACAGTGTGGGCAGCCTTCAGACTTAGAGAAAACAGTACTTTACCACTCTCCTGCCTTTTCCATGGTTATTCTATTGGAAAAGAACGAGTTTTGGACAACTACCTTTCATTCTTGCCAAACTCTTTGCAGACCCCCGTGCAAGCTTTAGAACAAGATTTTGGATGTTTTCTTTCCTGGCAGAGTTTCTCCTTGCAAGATATGGTGGAAAAGCTTTTTGCTGAGTGTAGAGCGGCAAGACACGCAGAAGACGCAGATACGCAGCTCTCCGAAGCTAAGTGCCGGTCCCGGGCTTCTTTCGGCACAAACCGCTCTCAGGAGCTCCCTGCGCTCGCCACAATGCTCTGTGTGCGAAGAAGCCGCTTCTTCGCCTCCGGGAGAATCGGCGAGCGGCAGCTTCCCAAAGGCGAAGATGCAAGCTGCAGCACACAGGCACAGTGTGGGCAGCCTTCAGACTTCGAGAAAACAGTACTTTACCACTCTCCTGCCTTTTCCATGGTTATTCTATTGGAAAAGAACGAGTTTTGGACAACTACCTTTCATTCTTGCCAAACTCTTTGCAGAACCCCGTGCAAGCTTTAGAACAAGATTTTGGATGTTTTCTTTCCTGGCAGAGTTTCTCCTTGCAAGATATGGTGGAAAAGCTTTTTACTGAGTGTAGAGCGGCAAGACACGCAGAAGACGCAGATACGCAGCTCTCCGAAGCTAAGTGCCGGTCCCGGGCTTCTTTCGGCACAAACCGCTCTCAGGAGCTCCCTGCGCTCGCCACAATGCTCTGTGTGCGAAGAAGCCGCTTCTTCGCCTCCGGGAGAATCGGCGAGCGGCAGCTTCCCAAAGGCGAAGATGCAAGCTGCAGCACACAGGCACAGTGTGGGCAGCCTTCAGACTTAGAGAAAACAGTACTTGACCACTCTCCTGCCTTTTCCATGGTTATTCTATTGGAAAAGAACGAGTTTTGGACAACTACCTTTCATTCTTGCCAAACTCTTTGCAGACCCCCGTGCAAGCTTTAGAAGAAGATTTTGGATGTTTTCTTTCCTGGCAGAGTTTCTCCTTGCAAGATATGGTGGAAAAGCTTTTTGCTGAGTGTAGAGCGGCAAGACACGCAGAAGACGCAGATACGCAGCTCTCCGAAGCTAAGTGCCGGTCCCGGGCTTCTTTCGGCACAAACCGCTCTCAGGAGCTCCCTGCGCTCGCCACAATGCTCTGTGTGCGAAGAAGCCGCTTCTTCGCCTCCGGGAGAATCGGCGAGCGGCAGCTTCCCAAAGGCGAAGATGCAAGCTGCAGCACACAGGCACAGTGTGGGCAGCCTTCAGACTTAGAGAAAACAGTACTTGACCACTCTCCTGCCTTTTCCATGGTTATTCTATTGGAAAAGAACGAGTTTTGGACAACTACCTTTCATTCTTGCCAAACTCTTTGCAGACCCCCGTGCAAGCTTTAGAAGAAGATTTTGGATGTTTTCTTTCCTGGCAGAGTTTCTCCTTGCAAGATATGGTGGAAAAGCTTTTTGCTGAGTGTAGAGCGGCAAGACACGCAGAAGACGCAGATACGCAGCTCTCCGAAGCTAAGTGCCGGTCCCGGGCTTCTTTCGGCACAAACCGCTCTCAGGAGCTCCCTGCGCTCGCCACAATGCTCTGTGTGCGAAGAAGCAGCTTCTTCGCCTCCTGGAGAATCGGCGAGCGGCAGCTTCCCAAAGGCGAAGATGCAAGCTGCACCACACAGGCACAGTGTGGGCAGCCTTCAGACTTCGAGAAAACAGTACTTTACCACTCTCCTGCCTTTTCCATGGTTATTCTATTGGAAAAGAACGAGTTTTGGACAACTACCTTTCATTCTTGCCAAACTCTTTGCAGACCCCCGTGCAAGCTTTAGAAGAAGATTTTGGATGTTTTCTTTCCTGGCAGAGTTTCTCCTTGCAAGATATGGGGGAAAAGCTTTTTGCTGAGTGTAGAGCGGCAAGACACGCAGAAGACGCAGATACGCAGCTCTCCGAAGCTAAGTGCCGGTCCCGGGCTTCTTTCGGCACAAACCGCTCTCAGGAGCTCCCTGCGCTCGCCACAATGCTCTGTGTGCGAAGAAGCCGCTTCTTCGCCTCCGGGAGAATCGGCGAGCGGCAGCTTCCCAAAGGCGAAGATGCAAGCTGCAGCACACAGGCACAGTGTGGGCAGCCTTCAGACTTAGAGAAAACAGTACTTTACCACTCTCCTGCCTTTTCCATGGTTATTCTATTGGAAAAGAACGAGTTTTGGACAACTACCTTTCATTCTTGCCAAACTCTTTGCAGACCCCCGTGCAAGCTTTAGAACAAGATTTTGGATGTTTTCTTTCCTGGCAGAGTTTCTCCTTGCAAGATATGGTGGAAAAGCTTTTTGCTGAGTGTAGAGCGGCAAGACACGCAGAAGACGCAGATACGCAGCTCTCCGAAGCTAAGTGCCGGTCCCGGGCTTCTTTCGGCACAAACCGCTCTCAGGAGCTCCCTGCGCTCGCCACAATGCTCTGTGTGCGAAGAAGCCGCTTCTTCGCCTCCGGGAGAATCGGCGAGCGGCAGCTTCCCAAAGGCGAAGATGCAAGCTGCAGCACACAGGCACAGTGTGGGCAGCCTTCAGACTTCGAGAAAACAGTACTTTACCACTCTCCTGCCTTTTCCATGGTTATTCTATTGGAAAAGAACGAGTTTTGGACAACTACCTTTCATTCTTGCCAAACTCTTTGCAGACCCCCGTGCAAGCTTTAGAACAAGATTTTGGATGTTTTCTTTCCTGGCAGAGTTTCTCCTTGCAAGATATGGTGGAAAAGCTTTTTGCTGAGTGTAGAGCGGCAAGACACGCAGAAGACGCAGATACGCAGCTCTCCGAAGCTAAGTGCCGGTCCCGGGCTTCTTTCGGCACAAACCGCTCTCAGGAGCTCCCTGCGCTCGCCACAATGCTCTGTGTGCGAAGAAGCCGCTTCTTCGCCTCCTGGAGAATCGGCGAGCGGCAGCTTCCCAAAGGCGAAGATGCAAGCTGCAGCACACAGGCACAGTGTGGGCAGCCTTCAGACTTAGAGAAAACAGTACTTTACCACTCTCCTGCCTTTTCCATGGTTATTCTATTGGAAAAGAACGAGTTTTGGACAACTACCTTTCATTCTTGCCAAACTCTTTGCAGACCCCCGTGCAAGCTTTAGAACAAGATTTTGGATGTTTTCTTTCCTGGCAGAGTTTCTCCTTGCAAGATATGGTGGAAAAGCTTTTTGCTGAGTGTAGAGCGGCAAGACACGCAGAAGACGCAGATACGCAGCTCTCCGAAGCTAAGTGCCGGTCCCGGGCTTCTTTCGGCACAAACCGCTCTCAGGAGCTCCCTGCGCTCGCCACAATGCTCTGTGTGCGAAGAAGCCGCTTCTTCGCCTCCGGGAGAATCGGCGAGCGGCAGCTTCCCACAGGCGAAGATGCAAGCTGCACCACACAGGCACAGTGTGGGCAGCCTTCAGACTTAGAGAAAACAGTACTTTACCACTCTCCTGCCTTTTCCATGGTTATTCTATTGGAAAAGAACGAGTTTTGGACAACTACCTTTCATTCTTGCCAAACTCTTTGCAGACCCCTGTGCAAGCTTTAGAACAAGATTTTGGATGTTTTCTTTCCTGGCAGAGTTTCTCCTTGCAAGATATGGTGGAAAAGCTTTTTGCTGAGTGTAGAGCGGCAAGACACGCAGAAGACGCAGATACGCAGCTCTCCGAAGCTAAGTGCCGGTCCCGGGCTTCTTTCGGCACAAACCGCTCTCAGGAGCTCCCTGCGCTCGCCACAATGCTCTGTGTGCGAAGAAGCCGCTTCTTCGCCTCCGGGAGAATCGGCGAGCGGCAGCTTCCCAAAGGCGAAGATGCAAGCTGCAGCACACAGGCACAGTGTGGGCAGCCTTCAGACTTCGAGAAAACAGTACTTTACCACTCTCCTGCCTTTTCCATGGTTATTCTATTGGAAAAGAACGAGTTTTGGACAACTACCTTTCATTCTTGCCAAACTCTTTGCAGAACCCCGTGCAAGCTTTAGAACAAGATTTTGGATGTTTTCTTTCCTGGCAGAGTTTCTCCTTGCAAGATATGGTGGAAAAGCTTTTTGCTGAGTGTAGAGCGGCAAGACACGCAGAAGACGCAGATACGCAGCTCTCCGAAGCTAAGTGCCGGTCCCGGGCTTCTTTCGGCACAAACCGCTCTCAGGAGCTCCCTGCGCTCGCCACAATGCTCTGTGTGCGAAGAAGCCGCTTCTTCGCCTCCGGGAGAATCGCCGAGCGGCAGCTTCCCACAGGCGAAGATGCAAGCTGCACCACACAGGCACAGTGTGGGCAGCCTTCAGACTTCGAGAAAACAGTACTTTACCACTCTCCTGCCTTTTCCATGGTTATTCTATTGGAAAAGAACGAGTTTTGGACAACTACCTTTCATTCTTGCCAAACTCTTTGCAGACCCCCGTGCAAGCTTTAGAACAAGATTTTGGATGTTTTCTTTCCTGGCAGAGTTTCTCCTTGCAAGATATGGTGGAAAAGCTTTTTGCTGAGTGTAGAGCGGCAAGACACGCAGAAGACGCAGATACGCAGCTCTCCGAAGCTAAGTGCCGGTCCCGGGCTTCTTTCGGCACAAACCGCTCTCAGGAGCTCCCTGCGCTCGCCACAATGCTCTGTGTGCGAAGAAGCCGCTTCTTCGCCTCCGGGAGAATCGGCGAGCGGCAGCTTCCCAAAGGCGAAGATGCAAGCTGCAGCACGCAGGCACAGTGTGGGCAGCCTTCAGACTTCGAGAAAACAGTACTTTACCACTCTCCTGCCTTTTCCATGGTTATTCTATTGGAAAAGAACGAGTTTTGGACAACTACCTTTCATTCTTGCCAAACTCTTTGCAGACCCCCGTGCAAGCTTTAGAAGAAGATTTTGGATGTTTTCTTTCCTGGCAGAGTTTCTCCTTGCAAGATATGGTGGAAAAGCTTTTTGCTGAGTGTAGAGCGGCAAGACACGCAGAAGACGCAGATACGCAGCTCTCCGAAGCTAAGTGCCGGTCCCGGGCTTCTTTCGGCACAAACCGCTCTCAGGAGCTCCCTGCGCTCGCCACAATGCTCTGTGTGCGAAGAAGCCGCTTCTTCGCCTCCGGGAGAATCGGCGAGCGGCAGCTTCCCAAAGGCGAAGATGCAAGCTGCAGCACACAGGCACAGTGTGGGCAGCCTTCAGACTTAGAGAAAACAGTACTTGACCACTCTCCTGCCTTTTCCATGGTTATTCTATTGGAAAAGAACGAGTTTTGGACAACTACCTTTCATTCTTGCCAAACTCTTTGCAGACCCCCGTGCAAGCTTTAGAACAAGATTTTGGATGTTTTCTTTCCTGGCAGAGTTTCTCCTTGCAAGATATGGTGGAAAAGCTTTTTACTGAGTGTAGAGCGGCAAGACACGCAGAAGACGCAGATACGCAGCTCTCCGAAGCTAAGTGCCGGTCCCGGGCTTCTTTCGGCACAAACCGCTCTCAGGAGCTCCCTGCGCTCGCCACAATGCTCTGTGTGCGAAGAAGCCGCTTCTTCGCCTCCGGGAGAATCGGCGAGCGGCAGCTTCCCAAAGGCGAAGATGCAAGCTGCACCACACAGGCACAGTGTGGGCAGCCTTCAGACTTAGAGAAAACAGTACTTTACCACTCTCCTGCCTTTTCCATGGTTATTCTATTGGAAAAGAACGAGTTTTGGACAACCTCCTTTCATTCTTGCCAAACTCTTTGCAGACCCCCGTGCAAGCTTTAGAAGAAGATTTTGGATGTTTTCTTTCCTGGCAGAGTTTCTCCTTGCAAGATATGGTGGAAAAGCTTTTTGCTGAGTGTAGAGCGGCAAGACACGCAGAAGACGCAGATACGCAGCTCTCCGAAGCTAAGTGCCGGTCCCGGGCTTCTTTCGGCACAAACCGCTCTCAGGAGCTCCCTGCGCTCGCCACAATGCTCTGTGTGCGAAGAAGCCGCTTCTTCGCCTCCGGGAGAATCGGCGAGCGGCAGCTTCCCAAAGGCGAAGATGCAAGCTGCAGCACGCAGGCACAGTGTGGGCAGCCTTCAGACTTAGAGAAAACAGTACTTTACCACTCTCCTGCCTTTTCCATGGTTATTCTATTGGAAAAGAACGAGTTTTGGACAACCTCCTTTCATTCTTGCCAAACTCTTTGCAGACCCCCGTGCAAGCTTTAGAAGAAGATTTTGGATGTTTTCTTTCCTGGCAGAGTTTCTCCTTGCAAGATATGGTGGAAAAGCTTTTTGCTGAGTGTAGAGCGGCAAGACACGCAGAAGACGCAGATACGCAGCTCTCCGAAGCTAAGTGCCGGTCCCGGGCTTCTTTCGGCACAAACCGCTCTCAGGAGCTCCCTGCGCTCGCCACAATGCTCTGTGTGCGAAGAAGCCGCTTCTTCGCCTCCGGGAGAATCGGCGAGCGGCAGCTTCCCAAAGGCGAAGATGCAAGCTGCAGCACACAGGCACAGTGTGGGCAGCCTTCAGACTTTGAGAAAACAGTACTTGACCACTCTCCTGCCTTTTCCATGGTTATTCTATTGGAAAAGAACGAGTTTTGGACAACTACCTTTCATTCTTGCCAAACTCTTTGCAGACCCCCGTGCAAGCTTTAGAACAAGATTTTGGATGTTTTCTTTCCTGGCAGAGTTTCTCCTTGCAAGATATGGTGGAAAAGCTTTTTGCTGAGTGTAGAGCGGCAAGACACGCAGAAGACGCAGATACGCAGCTCTCCGAAGCTAAGTGCCGGTCCCGGGCTTCTTTCGGCACAAACCGCTCTCAGGAGCTCCCTGCGCTCGCCACAATGCTCTGTGTGCGAAGAAGCCGCTTCTTCGCCTCCGGGAGAATCGGCGAGCGGCAGCTTGCCAAAGGCGAAGATGCAAGCTGCAGCACACAGGCACAGTGTGGGCAGCCTTCAGACTTAGAGAAAACAGTACTTGACCACTCTCCTGCCTTTTCCATGGTTATTCTATTGGAAAAGAACGAGTTTTGGACAACTACCTTTCATTCTTGCCAAACTCTTTGCAGACCCCCGTGCAAGCTTTAGAACAAGATTTTGGATGTTTTCTTTCCTGGCAGAGTTTCTCCTTGCAAGATATGGTGGAAAAGCTTTTTGCTGAGTGTAGAGCGGCAAGACACGCAGAAGACGCAGATACGCAGCTCTCCGAAGCTAAGTGCCGGTCCCGGGCTTCTTTCGGCACAAACCGCTCTCAGGAGCTCCCTGCGCTCGCCACAATGCTCTGTGTGCGAAGAAGCAGCTTCTTCGCCTCCTGGAGAATCGGCGAGCGGCAGCTTCCCAAAGGCGAAGATGCAAGCTGCACCACACAGGCACAGTGTGGGCAGCCTTCAGACTTCGAGAAAACAGTACTTGACCACTCTCCTGCCTTTTCCATGGTTATTCTATTGGAAAAGAACGAGTTTTGGACAACTACCTTTCATTCTTGCCAAACTCTTTGCAGACCCCCGTGCAAGCTTTAGAACAAGATTTTGGATGTTTTCTTTCCTGGCAGAGTTTCTCCTTGCAAGATATGGTGGAAAAGCTTTTTGCTGAGTGTAGAGCGGCAAGACACGCAGAAGACGCAGATACGCAGCTCTCCGAAGCTAAGTGCCGGTCCCGGGCTTCTTTCGGCACAAACCGCTCTCAGGAGCTCCCTGCGCTCGCCACAATGCTCTGTGTGCGAAGAAGCCGCTTCTTCGCCTCCGGGAGAATCGGCGAGCGGCAGCTTCCCAAAGGCGAAGATGCAAGCTGCAGCACACAGGCACAGTGTGGGCAGCCTTCAGACTTAGAGAAAACAGTACTTGACCACTCTCCTGCCTTTTCCATGGTTATTCTATTGGAAAAGAACGAGTTTTGGACAACTACCTTTCATTCTTGCCAAACTCTTTGCAGACCCCCGTGCAAGCTTTAGAACAAGATTTTGGATGTTTTCTTTCCTGGCAGAGTTTCTCCTTGCAAGATATGGTGGAAAAGCTTTTTGCTGAGTGTAGAGCGGCAAGACACGCAGAAGACGCAGATACGCAGCTCTCCGAAGCTAAGTGCCGGTCCCGGGCTTCTTTCGGCACAAACCGCTCTCAGGAGCTCCCTGCGCTCGCCACAATGCTCTGTGTGCGAAGAAGCCGCTTCTTCGCCTCCGGGAGAATCGGCGAGCGGCAGCTTCCCAAAGGCGAAGATGCAAGCTGCAGCACGCAGGCACAGTGTGGGCAGCCTTCAGACTTAGAGAAAACAGTACTTTACCACTCTCCTGCCTTTTCCATGGTTATTCTATTGGAAAAGAACGAGTTTTGGACAACTACCTTTCATTCTTGCCAAACTCTTTGCAGACCCCCGTGCAAGCTTTAGAAGAAGATTTTGGATGTTTTCTTTCCTGGCAGAGTTTCTCCTTGCAAGATATGGTGGAAAAGCTTTTTGCTGAATGTAGAGCGGCAAGACACGCAGAAGACGCAGATACGCAGCTCTCCGAAGCTAAGTGCCGGTCCCGGGCTTCTTTCGGCACAAACCGCTCTCAGGAGCTCCCTGCGCTCGCCACAATGCTCTGTGTGCGAAGAAGCAGCTTCTTCGCCTCCTGGAGAATCGGCGAGCGGCAGCTTCCCAAAGGCGAAGATGCAAGCTGCACCACACAGGCACAGTGTGGGCAGCCTTCAGACTTAGAGAAAACAGTACTTTACCACTCTCCTGCCTTTTCCATGGTTATTCTATTGGAAAAGAACGAGTTTTGGACAACTACCTTTCATTCTTGCCAAACTCTTTGCAGACCCCCGTGCAAGCTTTAGAAGAAGATTTTGGATGTTTTCTTTCCTGGCAGAGTTTCTCCTTGCAAGATATGGTGGAAAAGCTTTTTGCTGAGTGTAGAGCGGCAAGACACGCAGAAGACGCAGATACGCAGCTCTCCGAAGCTAAGTGCCGGTCCCGGGCTTCTTTCGGCACAAACCGCTCTCAGGAGCTCCCTGCGCTCGCCACAATGCTCTGTGTGCGAAGAAGCCGCTTCTTCGCCTCCGGGAGAATCGGCGAGCGGCAGCTTCCCAAAGGCGAAGATGCAAGCTGCAGCACACAGGCACAGTGTGGGCAGCCTTCAGACTTAGAGAAAACAGTACTTTACCACTCTCCTGCCTTTTCCATGGTTATTCTATTGGAAAAGAACGAGTTTTGGACAACTACCTTTCATTCTTGCCAAACTCTTTGCAGACCCCCGTGCAAGCTTTAGAACAAGATTTTGGATGTTTTCTTTCCTGGCAGAGTTTCTCCTTGCAAGATATGGTGGAAAAGCTTTTTGCTGAGTGTAGAGCGGCAAGACACGCAGAAGACGCAGATACGCAGCTCTCCGAAGCTAAGTGCCGGTCCCGGGCTTCTTTCGGCACAAACCGCTCTCAGGAGCTCCCTGCGCTCGCCACAATGCTCTGTGTGCGAAGAAGCCGCTTCTTCGCCTCCGGGAGAATCGGCGAGCGGCAGCTTCCCAAAGGCGAAGATGCAAGCTGCAGCACACAGGCACAGTGTGGGCAGCCTTCAGACTTCGAGAAAACAGTACTTTACCACTCTCCTGCCTTTTCCATGGTTATTCTATTGGAAAAGAACGAGTTTTGGACAACTACCTTTCATTCTTGCCAAACTCTTTGCAGACCCCCGTGCAAGCTTTAGAAGAAGATTTTGGATGTTTTCTTTCCTGGCAGAGTTTCTCCTTGCAAGATATGGTGGAAAAGCTTTTTGCTGAGTGTAGAGCGGCAAGACACGCAGAAGACGCAGATACGCAGCTCTCCGAAGCTAAGTGCCGGTCCCGGGCTTCTTTCGGCACAAACCGCTCTCAGGAGCTCCCTGCGCTCGCCACAATGCTCTGTGTGCGAAGAAGCCGCTTCTTCGCCTCCGGGAGAATCGGCGAGCGGCAGCTTCCCAAAGGCGAAGATGCAAGCTGCAGCACGCAGGCACAGTGTGGGCAGCCTTCAGACTTCGAGAAAACAGTACTTTACCACTCTCCTGCCTTTTCCATGGTTATTCTATTGGAAAAGAACGAGTTTTGGACAACTACCTTTCATTCTTGCCAAACTCTTTGCAGACCCCCGAGCAAGCTTTAGAACAAGATTTTGGATGTTTTCTTTCCTGGCAGATTTTCTCCTTGCAAGATATGGTGGAAAAGCTTTTTGCTGAGTGTAGAGCGGCAAGACACGCAGAAGACGCAGATACGCAGCTCTCCGAAGCTAAGTGCCGGTCCCGGGCTTCTTTCGGCACAAACCGCTCTCAGCAGCTCCCTGCGCTCGCCACAATGCTCTGTGTGCGAAGAAGCCGCTTCTTCGCCTCCGGGAGAATCGGCGAGCGGCAGCTTCCCAAAGGCGAAGATGCAAGCTGCAGCACGCAGGCACAGTGTGGGCAGCCTTCAGACTTCGAGAAAACAGTACTTTACCACTCTCCTGCCTTTTCCATGGTTATTCTATTGGAAAAGAACGAGTTTTGGACAACTACCTTTCATTCTTGCCAAACGCTTTGCAGACCCCCGTGCAAGCTTTAGAAGAAGATTTTGGATGTTTTCTTTCCTGGCAGAGTTTCTCCTTGCAAGATATGGTGGAAAAGCTTTTTGCTGAGTGTAGAGCGGCAAGACACGCAGAAGACGCAGATACGCAGCTCTCCGAAGCTAAGTGCCGGTCCCGGGCTTCTTTCGGCACAAACCGCTCTCAGGAGCTCCCTGCGCTCGCCACAATGCTCTGTGTGCGAAGAAGCCGCTTCTTCGCCTCCGGGAGAATCGGCGAGCGGCAGCTTCCCAAAGGCGAAGATGCAAGCTGCAGCACACAGGCACAGTGTGGGCAGCCTTCAGACTTCGAGAAAACAGTACTTTACCACTCTCCTGCCTTTTCCATGGTTATTCTATTGGAAAAGAACGAGTTTTGGACAACTACCTTTCATTCTTGCCAAACTCTTTGCAGACCCCCGTGCAAGCTTTAGAACAAGATTTTGGATGTTTTCTTTCCTGGCAGAGTTTCTCCTTGCAAGATATGGTGGAAAAGCTTTTTGCTGAGTGTAGAGCGGCAAGACACGCAGAAGACGCAGATACGCAGCTCTCCGAAGCTAAGTGCCGGTCCCGGGCTTCTTTCGGCACAAACCGCTCTCAGGAGCTCCCTGCGCTCGCCACAATGCTCTGTGTGCGAAGAAGCCGCTTCTTCGCCTCCGGGAGAATCGGCGAGCGGCAGCTTCCCAAAGGCGAAGATGCAAGCTGCAGCACGCAGGCACAGTGTGGGCAGCCTTCAGACTTAGAGAAAACAGTACTTTACCACTCTCCTGCCTTTTCCATGGTTATTCTATTGGAAAAGAACGAGTTTTGGACAACTACCTTTCATTCTTGCCAAACGCTTTGCAGACCCCCTTGCAAGCTTTAGAACAAGATTTTGGATGTTTTCTTTCCTGGCAGAGTTTCTCCTTGCAAGATATGGTGGAAAAGCTTTTTGCTGAGTGTAGAGCGGCAAGACACGCAGAAGACGCAGATACGCAGCTCTCCGAAGCTAAGTGCCGGTCCCGGGCTTCTTTTGGCACAAACCGCTCTCAGGAGCTCCCTGCGCTCGCCACAATGCTCTGTGTGCGAAGAAGCCGCTTCTTCGCCTCCGGGAGAATCGGCGAGCGGCAGCTTCCCAAAGGCGAAGATGCAAGCTGCAGCACACAGGCACAGTGTGGGCAGCCTTCAGACTTAGAGAAAACAGTACTTTACCACTCTCCTGCCTTTTCCATGGTTATTCTATTGGAAAAGAACGAGTTTTGGACAACTACCTTTCATTCTTGCCAAACTCTTTGCAGACCCCCGTGCAAGCTTTAGAACAAGATTTTGGATGTTTTCTTTCCTGGCAGAGTTTCTCCTTGCAAGATATGGTGGAAAAGCTTTTTGCTGAGTGTAGAGCGGCAAGACACGCAGAAGACGCAGATACGCAGCTCTCCGAAGCTAAGTGCCGGTCCCGGGCTTCTTTCGGCACAAACCGCTCTCAGGAGCTCCCTGCGCTCGCCACAATGCTCTGTGTGCGAAGAAGCCGCTTCTTCGCCTCCGGGAGAATCGGCGAGCGGCAGCTTCCCAAAGGCGAAGATGCAAGCTGCAGCACACAGGCACAGTGTGGGCAGCCTTCAGACTTCGAGAAAACAGTACTTTACCACTCTCCTGCCTTTTCCATGGTTATTCTATTGGAAAAGAACGAGTTTTGGACAACTACCTTTCATTCTTGCCAAACTCTTTGCAGAACCCCGTGCAAGCTTTAGAACAAGATTTTGGATGTTTTCTTTCCTGGCAGAGTTTCTCCTTGCAAGATATGGTGGAAAAGCTTTTTACTGAGTGTAGAGCGGCAAGACACGCAGAAGACGCAGATACGCAGCTCTCCGAAGCTAAGTGCCGGTCCCGGGCTTCTTTCGGCACAAACCGCTCTCAGGAGCTCCCTGCGCTCGCCACAATGCTCTGTGTGCGAAGAAGCCGCTTCTTCGCCTCCGGGAGAATCGGCGAGCGGCAGCTTCCCAAAGGCGAAGATGCAAGCTGCAGCACACAGGCACAGTGTGGGCAGCCTTCAGACTTAGAGAAAACAGTACTTGACCACTCTCCTGCCTTTTCCATGGTTATTCTATTGGAAAAGAACGAGTTTTGGACAACTACCTTTCATTCTTGCCAAACTCTTTGCAGACCCCCGTGCAAGCTTTAGAACAAGATTTTGGATGTTTTCTTTCCTGGCAGAGTTTCTCCTTGCAAGATATGGTGGAAAAGCTTTTTGCTGAGTGTAGAGCGGCAAGACACGCAGAAGACGCAGATACGCAGCTCTCCGAAGCTAAGTGCCGGTCCCGGGCTTCTTTCGGCACAAACCGCTCTCAGGAGCTCCCTGCGCTCGCCACAATGCTCTGTGTGCGAAGAAGCCGCTTCTTCGCCTCCGGGAGAATCGGCGAGCGGCAGCTTCCCAAAGGCGAAGATGCAAGCTGCAGCACACAGGCACAGTGTGGGCAGCCTTCAGACTTAGAGAAAACAGTACTTGACCACTCTCCTGCCTTTTCCATGGTTATTCTATTGGAAAAGAACGAGTTTTGGACAACTACCTTTCATTCTTGCCAAACTCTTTGCAGACCCCCGTGCAAGCTTTAGAAGAAGATTTTGGATGTTTTCTTTCCTGGCAGAGTTTCTCCTTGCAAGATATGGTGGAAAAGCTTTTTGCTGAGTGTAGAGCGGCAAGACACGCAGAAGACGCAGATACGCAGCTCTCCGAAGCTAAGTGCCGGTCCCGGGCTTCTTTCGGCACAAACCGCTCTCAGGAGCTCCCTGCGCTCGCCACAATGCTCTGTGTGCGAAGAAGCAGCTTCTTCGCCTCCTGGAGAATCGGCGAGCGGCAGCTTCCCAAAGGCGAAGATGCAAGCTGCACCACACAGGCACAGTGTGGGCAGCCTTCAGACTTAGAGAAAACAGTACTTTACCACTCTCCTGCCTTTTCCATGGTTATTCTATTGGAAAAGAACGAGTTTTGGACAACTACCTTTCATTCTTGCCAAACTCTTTGCAGACCCCCGTGCAAGCTTTAGAAGAAGATTTTGGATGTTTTCTTTCCTGGCAGAGTTTCTCCTTGCAAGATATGGTGGAAAAGCTTTTTGCTGAGTGTAGAGCGGCAAGACACGCAGAAGACGCAGATACGCAGCTCTCCGAAGCTAAGTGCCGGTCCCGGGCTTCTTTCGGCACAAACCGCTCTCAGGAGCTCCCTGCGCTCGCCACAATGCTCTGTGTGCGAAGAAGCCGCTTCTTCGCCTCCGGGAGAATCGGCGAGCGGCAGCTTCCCAAAGGCGAAGATGCAAGCTGCAGCACACAGGCACAGTGTGGGCAGCCTTCAGACTTCGAGAAAACAGTACTTTACCACTCTCCTGCCTTTTCCATGGTTATTCTATTGGAAAAGAACGAGTTTTGGACAACTACCTTTCATTCTTGCCAAACTCTTTGCAGACCCCCGTGCAAGCTTTAGAACAAGATTTTGGATGTTTTCTTTCCTGGCAGAGTTTCTCCTTGCAAGATATGGTGGAAAAGCTTTTTGCTGAGTGTAGAGCGGCAAGACACGCAGAAGACGCAGATACGCAGCTCTCCGAAGCTAAGTGCCGGTCCCGGGCTTCTTTCGGCACAAACCGCTCTCAGGAGCTCCCTGCGCTCGCCACAATGCTCTGTGTGCGAAGAAGCCGCTTCTTCGCCTCCGGGAGAATCGGCGAGCGGCAGCTTCCCAAAGGCGAAGATGCAAGCTGCAGCACACAGGCACAGTGTGGGCAGCCTTCAGACTTAGAGAAAACAGTACTTTACCACTCTCCTGCCTTTTCCATGGTTATTCTATTGGAAAAGAACGAGGTTTGGACAACTACCTTTCATTCTTGCCAAACTCTTTGCAGACCCCCGTGCAAGCTTTAGAACAAGATTTTGGATGTTTTCTTTCCTGGCAGAGTTTCTCCTTGCAAGATATGCTGGAAAAGCTTTTTGCTGAGTGTAGAGCGGCAAGACACGCAGAAGACGCAGATACGCAGCTCTCCGAAGCTAAGTGCCGGTCCCGGGCTTCTTTCGGCACAAACCGCTCTCAGGAGCTCCCTGCGCTCGCCACAATGCTCTGTGTGCGAAGAAGCCGCTTCTTCGCCTCCGGGAGAATCGGCGAGCGGCAGCTTCCCAAAGGCGAAGATGCAAGCTGCAGCACGCAGGCACAGTGTGGGCAGCCTTCAGACTTCGAGAAAACAGTACTTTACCACTCTCCTGCCTTTTCCATGGTTATTCTATTGGAAAAGAACGAGTTTTGGACAACTACCTTTCATTCTTGCCAAACTCTTTGCAGACCCCCGTGCAAGCTTTAGAACAAGATTTTGGATGTTTTCTTTCCTGGCAGAGTTTCTCCTTGCAAGATATGGTGGAAAAGCTTTTTGCTGAGTGTAGAGCGGCAAGACACGCAGAAGACGCAGATACGCAGCTCTCCGAAGCTAAGTGCCGGTCCCGGGCTTCTTTCGGCACAAACCGCTCTCAGCAGCTCCCTGCGCTCGCCACAATGCTCTGTGTGCGAAGAAGCCGCTTCTTCGCCTCCGGGAGAATCGGCGAGCGGCAGCTTCCCAAAGGCGAAGATGCAAGCTGCAGCACGCAGGCACAGTGTGGGCAGCCTTCAGACTTCGAGAAAACAGTACTTTACCACTCTCCTGCCTTTTCCATGGTTATTCTATTGGAAAAGAACGAGTTTTGGACAACTACCTTTCATTCTTGCCAAACTCTTTGCAGACCCCCGTGCAAGCTTTAGAAGAAGATTTTGGATGTTTTCTTTCCTGGCAGAGTTTCTCCTTGCAAGATATGGTGGAAAAGCTTTTTGCTGAGTGTAGAGCGGCAAGACACGCAGAAGACGCAGATACGCAGCTCTCCGAAGCTAAGTGCCGGTCCCGGGCTTCTTTCGGCACAAACCGCTCTCAGGAGCTCCCTGCGCTCGCCACAATGCTCTGTGTGCGAAGAAGCCGCTTCTTCGCCTCCGGGAGAATCGGCGAGCGGCAGCTTCCCAAAGGCGAAGATGCAAGCTGCAGCACACAGGCACAGTGTGGGCAGCCTTCAGACTTCGAGAAAACAGTACTTTACCACTCTCCTGCCTTTTCCATGGTTATTCTATTGGAAAAGAACGAGTTTTGGACAACTACCTTTCATTCTTGCCAAACTCTTTGCAGACCCCCGTGCAAGCTTTAGAACAAGATTTTGGATGTTTTCTTTCCTGGCAGAGTTTCTCCTTGCAAGATATGGTGGAAAAGCTTTTTGCTGAGTGTAGAGCGGCAAGACACGCAGAAGACGCAGATACGCAGCTCTCCGAAGCTAAGTGCCGGTCCCGGGCTTCTTTCGGCACAAACCGCTCTCAGGAGCTCCCTGCGCTCGCCACAATGCTCTGTGTGCGAAGAAGCCGCTTCTTCGCCTCCGGGAGAATCGGCGAGCGGCAGCTTCCCAAAGGCGAAGATGCAAGCTGCAGCACGCAGGCACAGTGTGGGCAGCCTTCAGACTTCGAGAAAACAGTACTTTACCACTCTCCTGCCTTTTCCATGGTTATTCTATTGGAAAAGAACGAGTTTTGGACAACTACCTTTCATTCTTGCCAAACGCTTTGCAGACCCCCGTGCAAGCTTTAGAAGAAGATTTTGGATGTTTTCTTTCCTGGCAGAGTTTCTCCTTGCAAGATATGGTGGAAAAGCTTTTTGCTGAGTGTAGAGCGGCAAGACACGCAGAAGACGCAGATACGCAGCTCTCCGAAGCTAAGTGCCGGTCCCGGGCTTCTTTCGGCACAAACCGCTCTCAGGAGCTCCCTGCGCTCGCCACAATGCTCTGTGTGCGAAGAAGCCGCTTCTTCGCCTCCGGGAGAATCGGCGAGCGGCAGCTTCCCAAAGGCGAAGATGCAAGCTGCAGCACACAGGCACAGTGTGGGCAGCCTTCAGACTTAGAGAAAACAGTACTTTACCACTCTCCTGCCTTTTCCATGGTTATTCTATTGGAAAAGAACGAGTTTTGGACAACTACCTTTCATTCTTGCCAAACTCTTTGCAGACCCCCGTGCAAGCTTTAGAACAAGATTTTGGATGTTTTCTTTCCTGGCAGAGTTTCTCCTTGCAAGATATGGTGGAAAAGCTTTTTGCTGAGTGTAGAGCGGCAAGACACGCAGAAGACGCAGATACGCAGCTCTCCGAAGCTAAGTGCCGGTCCCGGGCTTCTTTCGGCACAAACCGCTCTCAGGAGCTCCCTGCGCTCGCCACAATGCTCTGTGTGCGAAGAAGCCGCTTCTTCGCCTCCGGGAGAATCGGCGAGCGGCAGCTTCCCAAAGGCGAAGATGCAAGCTGCAGCACGCAGGCACAGTGTGGGCAGCCTTCAGACTTAGAGAAAACAGTACTTTACCACTCTCCTGCCTTTTCCATGGTTATTCTATTGGAAAAGAACGAGTTTTGGACAACTACCTTTCATTCTTGCCAAACTCTTTGCAGACCCCCGTGCAAGCTTTAGAACAAGATTTTGGATGTTTTCTTTCCTGGCAGAGTTTCTCCTTGCAAGATACGGTGGAAAAGCTTTTTGCTGAGTGTAGAGCGGCAAGACACGCAGAAGACGCAGATACGCAGCTCTCCGAAGCTAAGTGCCGGTCCCGGGCTTCTTTCGGCACAAACCGCTCTCAGGAGCTCCCTGCGCTCGCCACAATGCTCTGTGTGCGAAGAAGCCGCTTCTTCGCCTCCGGGAGAATCGGCGAGCGGCAGCTTCCCAAAGGCGAAGATGCAAGCTGCAGCACGCAGGCACAGTGTGGGCAGCCTTCAGACTTCGAGAAAACAGTACTTTACCACTCTCCTGCCTTTTCCATGGTTATTCTATTGGAAAAGAACGAGTTTTGGACAACTACCTTTCATTCTTGCCAAACTCTTTGCAGACCCCCGTGCAAGCTTTAGAACAAGATTTTGGATGTTTTCTTTCCTGGCAGAGTTTCTCCTTGCAAGATATGGTGGAAAAGCTTTTTACTGAGTGTAGAGCGGCAAGACACGCAGAAGACGCAGATACGCAGCTCTCCGAAGCTAAGTGCCGGTCCCGGGCTTCTTTCGGCACAAACCGCTCTCAGGAGCTCCCTGCGCTCGCCACAATGCTCTGTGTGCGAAGAAGCCGCTTCTTCGCCTCCGGGAGAATCGGCGAGCGGCAGCTTCCCAAAGGCGAAGATGCAAGCTGCAGCACACAGGCACAGTGTGGGCAGCCTTCAGACTTAGAGAAAACAGTACTTTACCACTCTCCTGCCTTTTCCATGGTTATTCTATTGGAAAAGAACGAGTTTTGGACAACTACCTTTCATTCTTGCCAAACTCTTTGCAGACCCCCGTGCAAGCTTTAGAACAAGATTTTGGATGTTTTCTTTCCTGGCAGAGTTTCTCCTTGCAAGATATGGTGGAAAAGCTTTTTGCTGAGTGTAGAGCGGCAAGACACGCAGAAGACGCAGATACGCAGCTCTCCGAAGCTAAGTGCCGGTCCCGGGCTTCTTTCGGCACAAACCGCTCTCAGGAGCTCCCTGCGCTCGCCACAATGCTCTGTGTGCGAAGAAGCCGCTTCTTCGCCTCCGGGAGAATCGGCGAGCGGCAGCTTCCCAAAGGCGAAGATGCAAGCTGCAGCACGCAGGCACAGTGTGGGCAGCCTTCAGACTTCGAGAAAACAGTACTTTACCACTCTCCTGCCTTTTCCATGGTTATTCTATTGGAAAAGAACGAGTTTTGGACAACTACCTTTCATTCTTGCCAAACTCTTTGCAGACCCCCTTGCAAGCTTTAGAACAAGATTTTGGATGTTTTCTTTCCTGGCAGAGTTTCTCCTTGCAAGATATGGTGGAAAAGCTTTTTGCTGAGTGTAGAGCGGCAAGACACGCAGAAGACGCAGATACGCAGCTCTCCGAAGCTAAGTGCCGGTCCCGGGCTTCTTTCGGCACAAACCGCTCTCAGGAGCTCCCTGCGCTCGCCACAATGCTCTGTGTGCGAAGAACCGCTTCTTTGCCTCCGGGAGAATCGGCGAGCGGCAGCTTCCCAAAGGCGAAGATGCAAGCTGCAGCACACAGGCACAGTGTGGGCAGCCTTCAGACTTCGAGAAAACAGTACTTTACCACTCTCCTGCCTTTTCCATGGTTATTCTATTGGAAAAGAACGAGTTTTGGACAACTACCTTTCATTCTTGCCAAACTCTTTGCAGACCCTCGTGCAAGCTTTAGAACAAGATTTTGGATGTTTTCTTTCCTGGCAGAGTTTCTCCTTGCAAGATATGGTGGAAAAGCTTTTTGCTGAGTGTAGAGCGGCAAGACACGCAGAAGACGCAGATACGCAGCTCTCCGAAGCTAAGTGCCGGTCCCGGGCTTCTTTCGGCACAAACCGCTCTCAGGAGCTCCCTGCGCTCGCCACAATGCTCTGTGTGCGAAGAAGCAGCTTCTTCGCCTCCTGGAGAATCGGCGAGCGGCAGCTTCCCAAAGGCGAAGATGCAAGCTGCGGCACACAGGCACAGTGTGGGCAGCCTTCAGACTTAGAGAAAACAGTACTTTACCACTCTCCTGCCTTTTCCATGGTTATTCTATTGGAAAAGAACGAGTTTTGGACAACTACCTTTCATTCTTGCCAAACTCTTTGCAGACCCCCGTGCAAGCTTTAGAACAAGATTTTGCATGTTTTCTTTCCTGGCAGAGTTTCTCCTTGCAAGATATGGTGGAAAAGCTTTTTGCTGAGTGTAGAGCGGCAAGACACGCAGAAGACGCAGATACGCAGCTCTCCGAAGCTAAGTGCCGGTCCCGGGCTTCTTTCGGCACAAACCGCTCTCAGGAGCTCCCTGCGCTCGCCACAATGCTCTGTGTGTGAAGAAGCAGCTTCTTCGCCTCCGGGAGAATCGGCGAGCGGCAGCTTCCCAAAGGCGAAGATGCAAGCTGCAGCACACAGGCACAGTGTGGGCAGCCTTCAGACTTCGAGAAAACAGTACTTTACCACTCTCCTGCCTTTTCCATGGTTATTCTATTGGAAAAGAACGAGTTTTGGACAACTACCTTTCATTCTTGCCAAACTCTTTGCAGACCCCCGTGCAAGCTTTAGAACAAGATTTTGGATGTTTTCTTTCCTGGCAGAGTTTCTCCTTGCAAGATATGGTGGAAAAGCTTTTTGCTGAGTGTAGAGCGGCAAGACACGCAGAAGACGCAGATACGCAGCTCTCCGAAGCTAAGTGCCGGTCCCGGGCTTCTTTCGGCACAAACCGCTCTCAGGAGCTCCCTGCGCTCGCCACAATGCTCTGTGTGCGAAGAAGCCGCTTCTTCGCCTCCGGGAGAATCGGCGAGCGGCAGCTTCCCAAAGGCGAAGATGCAAGCTGCAGCACACAGGCACAGTGTGGGCAGCCTTCAGACTTAGAGAAAACAGTACTTTACCACTCTCCTGCCTTTTCCATGGTTATTCTATTGGAAAAGAACGAGTTTTGGACAACTACCTTTCATTCTTGCCAAACTCTTTGCAGACCCCCGTGCAAGCTTTAGAAGAAGATTTTGGATGTTTTCTTTCCTGGCAGAGTTTCTCCTTGCAAGATATGGTGGAAAAGCTTTTTGCTGAGTGTAGAGCGGCAAGACACGCAGAAGACGCAGATACGCAGCTCTCCGAAGCTAAGTGCCGGTCCCGGGCTTCTTTCGGCACAAACCGCTCTCAGGAGCTCCCTGCGCTCGCCACAATGCTCTGTGTGCGAAGAAGCCGCTTCTTCGCCTCCGGGAGAATCGGCGAGCGGCAGCTTCCCAAAGGCGAAGATGCAAGCTGCAGCACACAGGCACAGTGTGGGCAGCCTTCAGACTTAGAGAAAACAGTACTTTACCACTCTCCTGCCTTTTCCATGGTTATTCTATTGGAAAAGAACGAGTTTTGGACAACTACCTTTCATTCTTGCCAAACTCTTTGCAGACCCCCGTGCAAGCTTTAGAACAAGATTTTGGATGTTTTCTTTCCTGGCAGAGTTTCTCCTTGCAAGATATGGTGGAAAAGCTTTTTGCTGAGTGTAGAGCGGCAAGACACGCAGAAGACGCAGATACGCAGCTCTCCGAAGCTAAGTGCCGGTCCCGGGCTTCTTTCGGCACAAACCGCTCTCAGGAGCTCCCTGCGCTCGCCACAATGCTCTGTGTGCGAAGAAGCAGCTTCTTCGCCTCCTGGAGAATCGGCGAGCGGCAGCTTCCCAAAGGCGAAGATGCAAGCTGCGGCACACAGGCACAGTGTGGGCAGCCTTCAGACTTAGAGAAAACAGTACTTTACCACTCTCCTGCCTTTTCCATGGGTTATTCTATTGGAAAAGAACGAGTTTTGGACAACTACCTTTCATTCTTGCCAAACTCTTTGCAGACCCCCGTGCAAGCTTTAGAACAAGATTTTGGATGTTTTCTTTCCTGGCAGAGTTTCTCCTTGCAAGATATGGTGGAAAAGCTTTTTGCTGAGTGTAGAGCGGCAAGACACGCAGAAGACGCAGATACGCAGCTCTCCGAAGCTAAGTGCCGGTCCCGGGCTTCTTTCGGCACAAACCGCTCTCAGGAGCTCCCTGCGCTCGCCACAATGCTCTGTGTGCGAAGAAGCCGCTTCTTCGCCTCCGGGAGAATCGGCGAGCGGCAGCTTCCCAAAGGCGAAGATGCAAGCTGCAGCACACAGGCACAGTGTGGGCAGCCTTCAGACTTAGAGAAAACAGTACTTTACCACTCTCCTGCCTTTTCCATGGTTATTCTATTGGAAAAGAACGAGTTTTGGACAACTACCTTTCATTCTTGCCAAACTCTTTGCAGACCCCCGTGCAAGCTTTAGAACAAGATTTTGGATGTTTTCTTTCCTGGCAGAGTTTCTCCTTGCAAGATATGGTGGAAAAGCTTTTTGCTGAGTGTAGAGCGGCAAGACACGCAGAAGACGCAGATACGCAGCTCTCCGAAGCTAAGTGCCGGTCCCGGGCTTCTTTCGGCACAAACCGCTCTCAGGAGCTCCCTGCGCTCGCCACAATGCTCTGTGTGCGAAGAAGCCGCTTCTTCGCCTCCGGGAGAATCGGCGAGCGGCAGCTTCCCAAAGGCGAAGATGCAAGCTGCACCACACAGGCACAGTGTGGGCAGCCTTCAGACTTAGAGAAAACAGTACTTTACCACTCTCCTGCCTTTTCCATGGTTATTCTATTGGAAAAGAACGAGTTTTGGACAACTACCTTTCATTCTTGCCAAACTCTTTGCAGACCCCCGTGCAAGCTTTAGAAGAAGATTTTGGATGTTTTCTTTCCTGGCAGAGTTTCTCCTTGCAAGATATGGTGGAAAAGCTTTTTGCTGAGTGTAGAGCGGCAAGACACGCAGAAGACGCAGATACGCAGCTCTCCGAAGCTAAGTGCCGGTCCCGGGCTTCTTTCGGCACAAACCGCTCTCAGGAGCTCCCTGCGCTCGCCACAATGCTCTGTGTGCGAAGAAGCCGCTTCTTCGCCTCCGGGAGAATCGGCGAGCGGCAGCTTCCCAAAGGCGAAGATGCAAGCTGCAGCACACAGGCACAGTGTGGGCAGCCTTCAGACTTCGAGAAAACAGTACTTTACCACTCTCCTGCCTTTTCCATGGTTATTCTATTGGAAAAGAACGAGTTTTGGACAACTACCTTTCATTCTTGCCAAACTCTTTGCAGACCCCCGTGCAAGCTTTAGAACAAGATTTTGGATGTTTTCTTTCCTGGCAGAGTTTCTCCTTGCAAGATATGGTGGAAAAGCTTTTGGCTGAGTGTAGAGCGGCAAGACACGCAGAAGACGCAGATACGCAGCTCTCCGAAGCTAAGTGCCGGTCCCGGGCTTCTTTCGGCACAAACCGCTCTCAGGAGCTCCCTGCGCTCGCCACAATGCTCTGTGTGCGAAGAAGCCGCTTCTTCGCCTCCGGGAGAATCGGCGAGCGGCAGCTTCCCAAAGGCGAAGATGCAAGCTGCAGCACACAGGCACAGTGTGGGCAGCCTTCAGACTTCGAGAAAACAGTACTTTACCACTCTCCTGCCTTTTCCATGGTTATTCTATTGGAAAAGAACGAGTTTTGGACAACTACCTTTCATTCTTGCCAAACTCTTTGCAGACCCCCGTGCAAGCTTTAGAAGAAGATTTTGGATGTTTTCTTTCCTGGCAGAGTTTCTCCTTGCAAGATATGGTGGAAAAGCTTTTTGCTGAGTGTAGAGCGGCAAGACACGCAGAAGACGCAGATACGCAGCTCTCCGAAGCTAAGTGCCGGTCCCGGGCTTCTTTCGGCACAAACCGCTCTCAGGAGCTCCCTGCGCTCGCCACAATGCTCTGTGTGCGAAGAAGCCGCTTCTTCGCCTCCGGGAGAATCGGCGAGCGGCAGCTTCCCAAAGGCGAAGATGCAAGCTGCAGCACGCAGGCACAGTGTGGGCAGCCTTCAGACTTCGAGAAAACAGTACTTTACCACTCTCCTGCCTTTTCCATGGTTATTCTATTGGAAAAGAACGAGTTTTGGACAACTACCTTTCATTCTTGCCAAACTCTTTGCAGACCCCCGTGCAAGCTTTAGAACAAGATTTTGGATGTTTTCTTTCCTGGCAGAGTTTCTCCTTGCAAGATATGGTGGAAAAGCTTTTTGCTGAGTGTAGAGCGGCAAGACACGCAGAAGACGCAGATACGCAGCTCTCCGAAGCTAAGTGCCGGTCCCGGGCTTCTTTCGGCACAAACCGCTCTCAGGAGCTCCCTGCGCTCGCCACAATGCTCTGTGTGCGAAGAAGCCGCTTCTTCGCCTCCGGGAGAATCGGCGAGCGGCAGCTTCCCAAAGGCGAAGATGCAAGCTGCAGCACACAGGCACAGTGTGGGCAGCCTTCAGACTTAGAGAAAACAGTACTTTACCACTCTCCTGCCTTTTCCATGGTTATTCTATTGGAAAAGAACGAGTTTTGGACAACTACCTTTCATTCTTGCCAAACTCTTTGCAGACCCCCGTGCAAGCTTTAGAAGAAGATTTTGGATGTTTTCTTTCCTGGCAGAGTTTCTCCTTGCAAGATATGGTGGAAAAGCTTTTTGCTGAGTGTAGAGCGGCAAGACACGCAGAAGACGCAGATACGCAGCTCTCCGAAGCTAAGTGCCGGTCCCGGGCTTCTTTCGGCACAAACCGCTCTCAGGAGCTCCCTGCGCTCGCCACAATGCTCTGTGTGCGAAGAAGCCGCTTCTTCGCCTCCGGGAGAATCGGCGAGCGGCAGCTTCCCAAAGGCGAAGATGCAAGCTGCACCACACAGGCACAGTGTGGGCAGCCTTCAGACTTCGAGAAAACAGTACTTTACCACTCTCCTGCCTTTTCCATGGTTATTCTATTGGAAAAGAACGAGTTTTGGACAACTACCTTTCATTCTTGCCAAACTCTTTGCAGACCCCCGTGCAAGCTTTAGAACAAGATTTTGGATGTTTTCTTTCCTGGCAGAGTTTCTCCTTGCAAGATATGGTGGAAAAGCTTTTTGCTGAGTGTAGAGCGGCAAGACACGCAGAAGACGCAGATACGCAGCTCTCCGAAGCTAAGTGCCGGTCCCGGGCTTCTTTCGGCACAAACCGCTCTCAGGAGCTCCCTGCGCTCGCCACAATGCTCTGTGTGCGAAGAAGCCGCTTCTTCGCCTCCGGGAGAATCGGCGAGCGGCAGCTTCCCACAGGCGAAGATGCAAGCTGCAGCACACAGGCACAGTGTGGGCAGCCTTCAGACTTAGAGAAAACAGTACTTTACCACTCTCCTGCCTTTTCCATGGTTATTCTATTGGAAAAGAACGAGTTTTGGACAACTACCTTTCATTCTTGCCAAACGCTTTGCAGACCCCCTTGCAAGCTTTAGAACAAGATTTTGGATGTTTTCTTTCCTGGCAGAGTTTCTCCTTGCAAGATATGGTGGAAAAGCTTTTTGCTGAGTGTAGAGCGGCAAGACACGCAGAAGACGCAGATACGCAGCTCTCCGAAGCTAAGTGCCGGTCCCGGGCTTCTTTCGGCACAAACCGCTCTCAGGAGCTCCCTGCGCTCGCCACAATGCTCTGTGTGCGAAGAAGCCGCTTCTTCGCCTCCGGGAGAATCGGCGAGCGGCAGCTTCCCAAAGGCGAAGATGCAAGCTGCAGCACACAGGCACAGTGTGGGCAGCCTTCAGACTTCGAGAAAACAGTACTTTACCACTCTCCTGCCTTTTCCATGGTTATTCTATTGGAAAAGAACGAGTTTTGGACAACTACCTTTCATTCTTGCCAAACTCTTTGCAGACCCCCGTGCAAGCTTTAGAACAAGATTTTGGATGTTTTCTTTCCTGGCAGAGTTTCTCCTTGCAAGATATGGTGGAAAAGCTTTTTGCTGAGTGTAGAGCGGCAAGACACGCAGAAGACGCAGATACGCAGCTCTCCGAAGCTAAGTGTCGGTCCCGGGCTTCTTTCGGCACAAACCGCTCTCAGGAGCTCCCTGCGCTCGCCACAATGCTGTGTGTGCGAAGAAGCCGCTTCTTCGCCTCCGGGAGAATCGGCGAGCGGCAGCTTCCCAAAGGCGAAGATGCAAGCTGCAGCACACAGGCACAGTGTGGGCAGCCTTCAAACTTAGAGAAAACAGTACTTTACCACTCTCCTGCCTTTTCCATGGTTATTCTATTGGAAAAGAACGAGTTTTGGACAACTACCTTTCATTCTTGCCAAACTCTTTGCAGACCCCCGTGCAAGCTTTAGAACAAGATTTTGGATGTTTTCTTTCCTGGCAGAGTTTCTCCTTGCAAGATATGGTGGAAAAGCTTTTTGCTGAGTGTAGAGCGGCAAGACACGCAGAAGACGCAGATACGCAGCTCTCCGAAGCTAAGTGCCGGTCCCGGGCTTCTTTCGGCACAAACCGCTCTCAGGAGCTCCCTGCGCTCGCCACAATGCTCTGTGTGCGAAGAAGCCGCTTCTTCGCCTCCGGGAGAATCGGCGAGCGGCAGCTTCCCAAAGGCGAAGATGCAAGCTGCAGCACACAGGCACACTGTGGGCAGCCTTCAGACTTAGAGAAAACAGTACTTTACCACTCTCCTGCCTTTTCCATGGTTATTCTATTGGAAAAGAACGAGTTTTGGACAACTACCTTTCATTCTTGCCAAACTCTTTGCAGACCCCCGTGCAAGCTTTAGAACAAGATTTTGGATGTTTTCTTTCCTGGCAGAGTTTCTCCTTGCAAGATATGGTGGAAAAGCTTTTTGCTGAGTGTAGAGCGGCAAGACACGCAGAAGACGCAGATACGCAGCTCTCCGAAGCTAAGTGCCGGTCCCGGGCTTCTTTCGGCACAAACCGCTCTCAGGAGCTCCCTGCGCTCGCCACAATGCTCTGTGTGCGAAGAAGCCGCTTCTTCGCCTCCGGGAGAATCGGCGAGCGGCAGCTTCCCAAAGGCGAAGATGCAAGCTGCACCACACAGGCACAGTGTGGGCAGCCTTCAGACTTCGAGAAAACAGTACTTTACCACTCTCCTGCCTTTTCCATGGTTATTCTATTGGAAAAGAACGAGTTTTGGACAACTACCTTTCATTCTTGCCAAACTCTTTGCAGACCCCCGTGCAAGCTTTAGAACAAGATTTTGGATGTTTTCTTTCCTGGCAGAGTTTCTCCTTGCAAGATATGGTGGAAAAGCTTTTTGCTGAGTGTAGAGCGGCAAGACACGCAGAAGACGCAGATACGCAGCTCTCCGAAGCTAAGTGCCGGTCCCGGGCTTCTTTCGGCACAAACCGCTCTCAGGAGCTCCCTGCGCTCGCCACAATGCTCTGTGTGCGAAGAAGCCGCTTCTTCGCCTCCGGGAGAATCGGCGAGCGGCAGCTTCCCACAGGCGAAGATGCAAGCTGCAGCACACAGGCACAGTGTGGGCAGCCTTCAGACTTAGAGAAAACAGTACTTTACCACTCTCCTGCCTTTTCCATGGTTATTCTATTGGAAAAGAACGAGTTTTGGACAACTACCTTTCATTCTTGCCAAACGCTTTGCAGACCCCTTGCAAGCTTTAGAACAAGATTTTGGATGTTTTCTTTCCTGGCAGAGTTTCTCCTTGCAAGATATGGTGGAAAAGCTTTTTGCTGAGTGTAGAGCGGCAAGACACGCAGAAGACGCAGATACGCAGCTCTCCGAAGCTAAGTGCCGGTCCCAGGCTTCTTTCGGCACAAACCGCTCTCAGGAGCTCCCTGCGCTCGCCACAATGCTCTGTGTGCGAAGAAGCCGCTTCTTCGCCTCCGGGAGAATCGGCGAGCGGCAGCTTCCCAAAGGCGAAGATGCAAGCTGCAGCACACAGGCACAGTGTGGGCAGCCTTCAGACTTCGAGAAAACAGTACTTTACCACTCTCCTGCCTTTTCCATGGTTATTCTATTGGAAAAGAACGAGTTTTGGACAACTACCTTTCATTCTTGCCAAACTCTTTGCAGACCCCCGTGCAAGCTTTAGAACAAGATTTTGGATGTTTTCTTTCCTGGCAGAGTTTCTCCTTGCAAGATATGGTGGAAAAGCTTTTTGCTGAGTGTAGAGCGGCAAGACACGCAGAAGACGCAGATACGCAGCTCTCCGAAGCTAAGTGTCGGTCCCGGGCTTCTTTCGGCACAAACCGCTCTCAGGAGCTCCCTGCGCTCGCCACAATGCTGTGTGTGCGAAGAAGCCGCTTCTTCGCCTCCGGGAGAATCGGCGAGCGGCAGCTTCCCAAAGGCGAAGATGCAAGCTGCAGCACACAGGCACAGTGTGGGCAGCCTTCAAACTTAGAGAAAACAGTACTTTACCACTCTCCTGCCTTTTCCATGGTTATTCTATTGGAAAAGAACGAGTTTTGGACAACTACCTTTCATTCTTGCCAAACTCTTTGCAGACCCCGTGCAAGCTTTAGAACAAGATTTTGGATGTTTTCTTTCCTGGCAGAGTTTCTCCTTGCAAGATATGGTGGAAAAGCTTTTTACTGAGTGTAGAGCGGCAAGACACGCAGAAGACGCAGATACGCAGCTCTCCGAAGCTAAGTGCCGGTCCCGGGCTTCTTTCGGCACAAACCGCTCTCAGGAGCTCCCTGCGCTCGCCACAATGCTCTGTGTGCGAAGAAGCCGCTTCTTCGCCTCCGGGAGAATCGGCGAGCGGCAGCTTCCCAAAGGCGAAGATGCAAGCTGCAGCACACAGGCACAGTGTGGGCAGCCTTCAGACTTAGAGAAAACAGTACTTTACCACTCTCCTGCCTTTTCCATGGTTATTCTATTGGAAAAGAACGAGTTTTGGACAACTACCTTTCATTCTTGCCAAACTCTTTGCAGACCCCCGTGCAAGCTTTAGAACAAGATTTTGGATGTTTTCTTTCCTGGCAGAGTTTCTCCTTGCAAGATATGGTGGAAAAGCTTTTTGCTGAGTGTAGAGCGGCAAGACACGCAGAAGACGCAGATACGCAGCTCTCCGAAGCTAAGTGCCGGTCCGCCGGGCTTCTTTCGGCACAAACCGCTCTCAGGAGCTCCCTGCGCTCGCCACAATGCTCTGTGTGCGAAGAAGCCGCTTCTTCGCCTGCGGGAGAATCGGCGAGCGGCAGCTTCCCAAAGGCGAAGATGCAAGCTGCAGCACACAGGCACAGTGTGGGCAGCCTTCAGACTTAGAGAAAACAGTACTTTACCACTCTCCTGCCTTTTCCATGGTTATTCTATTGGAAAAGAACGAGTTTTGGACAACTACCTTTCATTCTTGCCAAACTCTTTGCAGACCCCCGTGCAAGCTTTAGAACAAGATTTTGGATGTTTTCTTTCCTGGCAGAGTTTCTCCTTGCAAGATATGGTGGAAAAGCTTTTGGCTGAGTGTAGAGCGGCAAGACACGCAGAAGACGCAGATACGCAGCTCTCCGAAGCTAAGTGCCGGTCCCGGGCTTCTTTCGGCACAAACCGCTCTCAGGAGCTCCCTGCGCTCGCCACAATGCTCTGTGTGCGAAGAAGCCGCTTCTTCGCCTCCGGGAGAATCGGCGAGCGGCAGCTTCCCAAAGGCGAAGATGCAAGCTGCAGCACACAGGCACAGTGTGGGCAGCCTTCAGACTTAGAGAAAACAGTACTTTACCACTCTCCTGCCTTTTCCATGGTTATTCTATTGGAAAAGAACGAGTTTTGGACAACTACCTTTCATTCTTGCCAAACTCTTTGCAGACCCCGTGCAAGCTTTAGAACAAGATTTTGGATGTTTTCTTTCCTGGCAGAGTTTCTCCTTGCAAGATATGGTGGAAAAGCTTTTGGCTGAGTGTAGAGCGGCAAGACACGCAGAAGACGCAGATACGCAGCTCTCCGAAGCTAAGTGCCGGTCCCGGGCTTCTTTCGGCACAAACCGCTCTCAGGAGCTCCCTGCGCTCGCCACAATGCTCTGTGTGCGAAGAAGCCGCTTCTTCGCCTCCGGGAGAATCGGCGAGCGGCAGCTTGCCAAAGGCGAAGATGCAAGCTGCAGCACACAGGCACAGTGTGGGCAGCCTTCAGACTTAGAGAAAACAGTACTTTACCACTCTCCTGCCTTTTCCATGGTTATTCTATTGGAAAAGAACGAGTTTTGGACAACTACCTTTCATTCTTGCCAAACTCTTTGCAGACCCCCGTGCAAGCTTTAGAACAAGATTTTGGATGTTTTCTTTCCTGGCAGAGTTTCTCCTTGCAAGATATGGTGGAAAAGCTTTTTGCTGAGTGTAGAGCGGCAAGACACGCAGAAGACGCAGATACGCAGCTCTCCGAAGCTAAGTGCCGGTCCCGGGCTTCTTTCGGCACAAACCGCTCTCAGGAGCTCCCTGCGCTCGCCACAATGCTCTGTGTGCGAAGAAGCCGCTTCTTCGCCTGCGGGAGAATCGGCGAGCGGCAGCTTCCCAAAGGCGAAGATGCAAGCTGCGGCACACAGGCACAGTGTGGGCAGCCTTCAGACTTAGAGAAAACAGTACTTTACCACTCTCCTGCCTTTTCCATGGTTATTCTATTGGAAAAGAACGAGTTTTGGACAACTACCTTTCATTCTTGCCAAACTCTTTGCAGACCCCCGTGCAAGCTTTAGAACAAGATTTTGGATGTTTTCTTTCCTGGCAGAGTTTCTCCTTGCAAGATATGGTGGAAAAGCTTTTGGCTGAGTGTAGAGCGGCAAGACACGCAGAAGACGCAGATACGCAGCTCTCCGAAGCTAAGTGCCGGTCCCGGGCTTCTTTCGGCACAAACCGCTCTCAGGAGCTCCCTGCGCTCGCCACAATGCTCTGTGTGTCAAGAAGCCGCTTCTTCGCCTCCGGGAGAATCGGCGAGCGGCAGCTTCCCAAAGGCGAAGATGCAAGCTGCGGCACACAGGCACAGTGTGGGCAGCCTTCAGACTTAGAGAAAACAGTACTTTACCACTCTCCTGCCTTTTCCATGGTTATTCTATTGGAAAAGAACGAGTTTTGGACAACTACCTTTCATTCTTGCCAAACTCTTTGCAGACCCCCGTGCAAGCTTTAGAAGAAGATTTTGGATGTTTTCTTTCCTGGCAGAGTTTCTCCTTGCAAGATATGGTGGAAAAGCTTTTGGCTGAGTGTAGAGCGGCAAGACACGCAGAAGACGCAGATACGCAGCTCTCCGAAGCTAAGTGCCGGTCCCGGGCTTCTTTCGGCACAAACCGCTCTCAGGAGCTCCCTGCGCTCGCCACAATGCTCTGTGTGCGAAGAAGCCGCTTCTTCGCCTGCGGGAGAATCGGCGAGCGGCAGCTTCCCAAAGGCGAAGATGCAAGCTGCAGCACGCAGGCACAGTGTGGGCAGCCTTCAGACTTAGAGAAAACAGTACTTTACCACTCTCCTGCCTTTTCCATGGTTATTCTATTGGAAAAGAACGAGTTTTGGACAACTACCTTTCATTCTTGCCAAACTCTTTGCAGACCCCCGTGCAAGCTTTAGAACAAGATTTTGGATGTTTTCTTTCCTGGCAGAATTTCTCCTTGCAAGATATGGTGGAAAAGCTTTTTGCTGAGTGTAGAGCGGCAAGACACGCAGAAGACGCAGATACGCAGCTCTCCGAAGCTAAGTGCCGGTCCCGGGCTTCTTTCGGCACAAACCGCTCTCAGGAGCTCCCTGCGCTCGCCACAATGCTCTGTGTGCGAAGAAGCCGCTTCTTCGCCTGCGGGAGAATCGGCGAGCGGCAGCTTCCCAAAGGCGAAGATGCAAGCTGCAGCACGCAGGCACAGTGTGGGCAGCCTTCAGACTTAGAGAAAACAGTACTTTACCACTCTCCTGCCTTTTCCATGGTTATTCTATTGGAAAAGAACGAGTTTTGGACAACTACCTTTCATTCTTGCCAAACTCTTTGCAGACCCCCGTGCAAGCTTTAGAACAAGATTTTGGATGTTTTCTTTCCTGGCAGAGTTTCTCCTTGCAAGATATGGTGGAAAAGCTTTTGGCTGAGTGTAGAGCGGCAAGACACGCAGAAGACGCAGATACGCAGCTCTCCGAAGCTAAGTGCCGGTCCCGGGCTTCTTTCGGCACAAACCGCTCTCAGGAGCTCCCTGCGCTCGCCACAATGCTCTGTGTGCGAAGAAGCCGCTTCTTCGCCTCCGGGAGAATCGGCGAGCGGCAGCTTCCCAAAGGCGAAGATGCAAGCTGCAGCACACAGGCACAGTGTGGGCAGCCTTCAGACTTAGAGAAAACAGTACTTTACCACTCTCCTGCCTTTTCCATGGTTATTCTATTGGAAAAGAACGAGTTTTGGACAACTACCTTTCATTCTTGCCAAACTCTTTGCAGACCCCCGTGCAAGCTTTAGAACAAGATTTTGGATGTTTTCTTTCCTGGCAGAGTTTCTCCTTGCAAGATATGGTGGAAAAGCTTTTTGCTGAGTGTAGAGCGGCAAGACACGCAGAAGACGCAGATACGCAGCTCTCCGAAGCTAAGTGCCGGTCCCGGGCTTCTTTCGGCACAAACCGCTCTCAGGAGCTCCCTGCGCTCGCCACAATGCTCTGTGTGCGAAGAAGCCGCTTCTTCGCCTGCGGGAGAATCGGCGAGCGGCAGCTTCCCAAAGGCGAAGATGCAAGCTGCAGCACACAGGCACAGTGTGGGCAGCATTCAGACTTAGAGAAAACAGTACTTTACCACTCTCCTGCCTTTTCCATGGTTATTCTATTGGAAAAGAACGAGTTTTGGACAACTACCTTTCATTCTTGCCAAACTCTTTGCAGACCTGCGTGCAAGCTTTAGAACAAGATTTTGGATGTTTTCTTTCCTGGCAGAGTTTCTCCTTGCAAGATATGGTGGAAAAGCTTTTTGCTGAGTGTAGAGCGGCAAGACACGCAGAAGACGCAGATACGCAGCTCTCCGAAGCTAAGTGCCGGTCCCGGGCTTCTTTCGGCACAAACCGCTCTCAGGAGCTCCCTGCGCTAGCCACAATGCTCTGTGTGCGAAGAAGCCGCTTCTTCGCCTCCGGGAGAATCGGAGAGCGGCAGCTTCCCAAAGGCGAAGATGCAAGCTGCAGCACGCAGGCACAGTGTGGGCAGCCTTCAGACTTAGAGAAAACAGTACTTTACCACTCTCCTGCCTTTTCCATGGTTATTCTATTGGAAAAGAACGAGTTTTGGACAACTACCTTTCATTCTTGCCAAACTCTTTGCAGACCCCCGTGCAAGCTTTAGAACAAGATTTTGGATGTTTTCTTTCCTGGCAGAGTTTCTCCTTGCAAGATATGGTGGAAAAGCTTTTGGCTGAGTGTAGAGCGGCAAGACACGCAGAAGACGCAGATACGCAGCTCTCCGAAGCTAAGTGCCGGTCCCGGGCTTCTTTCGGCACAAACCGCTCTCAGGAGCTCCCTGCGCTCGCCACAATGCTCTGTGTGCGAAGAAGCCGCTTCTTCGCCTCCGGGAGAATCGGCGAGCGGCAGCTTGCCAAAGGCGAAGATGCAAGCTGCAGCACACAGGCACAGTGTGGGCAGCCTTCAGACTTAGAGAAAACAGTACTTTACCACTCTCCTGCCTTTTCCATGGTTATTCTATTGGAAAAGAACGAGTTTTGGACAACTACCTTTCATTCTTGCCAAACTCTTTGCAGACCCCCGTGCAAGCTTTAGAACAAGATTTTGGATGTTTTCTTTCCTGGCAGAGTTTCTCCTTGCAAGATATGGTGGAAAAGCTTTTTGCTGAGTATAGAGCGGCAAGACACGCAGAAGACGCAGATACGCAGCTCTCCGAAGCTAAGTGCCGGTCCCGGGCTTCTTTCGGCACAAACCGCTCTCAGCAGCTCCCTGCGCTCGCCACAATGCTCTGTGTGCGAAGAAGCCGCTTCTTCGCCTGCGGGAGAATCGGCGAGCGGCAGCTTCCCAAAGGCGAAGATGCAAGCTGCAGCACACAGGCACAGTGTGGGCAGCCTTCAGACTTAGAGAAAACAGTACTTTACCACTCTCCTGCCTTTTCCATGGTTATTCTATTGGAAAAGAACGAGTTTTGGACAACTACCTTTCATTCTTGCCAAACTCTTTGCAGACCTCCGTGCAAGCTTTAGAACAAGATTTTGGATGTTTTCTTTCCTGGCAGAGTTTCTCCTTGCAAGATATGGTGGAAAAGCTTTTGGCTGAGTGTAGAGCGGCAAGACACGCAGAAGACGCAGATACGCAGCTCTCCGAAGCTAAGTGCCGGTCCCGGGCTTCTTTCGGCACAAACCGCTCTCAGGAGCTCCCTGCGCTCGCCACAATGCTCTGTGTGCGAAGAAGCCGCTTCTTCGCCTCCGGGAGAATCGGCGAGCGGCAGCTTCCCAAAGGCGAAGATGCAAGCTGCAGCACACAGGCACAGTGTGGGCAGCCTTCAGACTTAGAGAAAACAGTACTTTACCACTCTCCTGCCTTTTCCATGGTTATTCTATTGGAAAAGAACGAGTTTTGGACAACTACCTTTCATTCTTGCCAAACTCTTTGCAGACCCCCATGCAAGCTTTAGAAGAAGATTTTGGATGTTTTCTTTCCTGGCAGAGTTTCTCCTTGCAAGATATGGTGGAAAAGCTTTTTGCTGAGTGTAGAGCGGCAAGACACGCAGAAGACGCAGATACGCAGCTCTCCGAAGCTAAGTGCCGGTCCCAGGCTTCTTTCGGCACAAACCGCTCTCAGGAGCTCCCTGCGCTCGCCACAATGCTCTGTGTGCGAAGAAGCCGCTTCTTCGCCTCCGGGAGAATCGGCGAGCGGCAGCTTCCCAAAGGCGAAGATGCAAGCTGCGGCACACAGGCACAGTGTGGGCAGCCTTCAGACTTAGAGAAAACAGTACTTTACCACTCTCCTGCCTTTTCCATGGTTATTCTATTGGAAAAGAACGAGTTTTGGACAACTACCTTTCATTCTTGCCAAACTCTTTGCAGACCCCCGTGCAAGCTTTAGAAGAAGATTTTGGATGTTTTCTTTCCTGGCAGAGTTTCTCCTTGCAAGATATGGTGGAAAAGCTTTTTGCTGAGTGTAGAGCGGCAAGACACGCAGAAGACGCAGATACGCAGCTCTCCGAAGCTAAGTGCCGGTCCCGGCCTTCTTTCGGCACAAACCGCTCTCAGGAGCTCCCTGCGCTCGCCACAATGCTCTGTGTGCGAAGAAGCCGCTTCTTCGCCTCCGGGAGAATCGGCGAGCGGCAGCTTCCCAAAGGCGAAGATGCAAGCTGCACCACACAGGCACAGTGTGGGCAGCCTTCAGACTTAGAGAAAACAGTACTTTACCACTCTCCTGCCTTTTCCATGGTTATTCTATTGGAAAAGAACGAGTTTTGGACAACTACCTTTCATTCTTGCCAAACTCTTTGCAGACCCCCGTGCAAGCTTTAGAACAAGATTTTGGATGTTTTCTTTCCAGGCAGAATTTCTCCTTGCAAGATATGGTGGAAAAGCTTTTTGCTGAGTGTAGAGCGGCAAGACACGCAGAAGACGCAGATACGCAGCTCTCCGAAGCTAAGTGCCGGTCCCGGCCTTCTTTCGGCACAAACCGCTCTCAGGAGCTCCCTGCGCTCGCCACAATGCTCTGTGTGCGAAGAAGCCGCTTCTTCGCCTCCGGGAGAATCGGCGAGCGGCAGCTTCCCAAAGGCGAAGATGCAAGCTGCGGCACACAGGCACAGTGTGGGCAGCCTTCAGACTTAGAGAAAACAGTACTTTACCACTCTCCTGCCTTTTCCATGGTTATTCTATTGGAAAAGAACGAGTTTTGGACAACTACCTTTCATTCTTGCCAAACTCTTTGCAGACCCCCGTGCAAGCTTTAGAAGAAGATTTTGGATGTTTTCTTTCCTGGCAGAGTTTCTCCTTGCAAGATATGGTGGAAAAGCTTTTGGCTGAGTGTAGAGCGGCAAGACACGCAGAAGACGCAGATACGCAGCTCTCCGAAGCTAAGTGCCGGTCCCGGGCTTCTTTCGGCACAAACCGCTCTCAGGAGCTCCCTGCGCTCGCCACAATGCTCTGTGTGCGAAGAAGCCGCTTCTTCGCCTCCGGGAGAATCGGCGAGCGGCAGCTTCCCAAAGGCGAAGATGCAAGCTGCACCACACAGGCACAGTGTGGGCAGCCTTCAGACTTAGAGAAAACAGTACTTTACCACTCTCCTGCCTTTTCCATGGTTATTCTATTGGAAAAGAACGAGTTTTGGACAACTACCTTTCATTCTTGCCAAACTCTTTGCAGACCCCCGTGCAAGCTTTAGAAGAAGATTTTGGATGTTTTCTTTCCTGGCAGAATTTCTCCTTGCAAGATATGGTGGAAAAGCTTTTTGCTGAGTGTAGAGCGGCAAGACACGCAGAAGACGCAGATACGCAGCTCTCCGAAGCTAAGTGCCGGTCCCGGGCTTCTTTCGGCACAAACCGCTCTCAGGAGCTCCCTGCGCTCGCCACAATGCTCTGTGTGCGAAGAAGCCGCTTCTTCGCCTGCGGGAGAATCGGCGAGCGGCAGCTTCCCAAAGGCGAAGATGCAAGCTGCAGCACTCAGGCACAGTGTGGGCAGCATTCAGACTTAGAGAAAACAGTACTTTACCACTCTCCTGCCTTTTCCATGGTTATTCTATTGGAAAAGAACGAGTTTTGGACAACTACCTTTCATTCTTGCCAAACTCTTTGCAGACCCCCGTGCAAGCTTTAGAACAAGATTTTGGATGTTTTCTTTCCTGGCAGAGTTTCTCCTTGCAAGATATGGTGGAAAAGCTTTTTGCTGAGTGTAGAGCGGCAAGACACGCAGAAGACGCGGATACGCAGCTCTCCGAAGCTAAGTGCCGGTCCCGGGCTTCTTTCGGCACAAACCGCTCTCAGGAGCTCCCTGCGCTCGCCACAATGCTCTGTGTGCGAAGAAGCCGCTTCTTCGCCTCCGGGAGAATCGGCGAGCGGCAGCTTCGCAAAGGCGAAGATGCAAGCTGCAGCACACAGGCACAGTGTGGGCAGCCTTCAGACTTAGAGAAAACAGTACTTTACCACTCTCCTGCCTTTTCCATGGTTATTCTATTGGAAAAGAACGAGTTTTGGACAACTACCTTTCATTCTTGCCAAACTCTTTGCAGACCCCCGTGCAAGCTTTAGAACCAGATTTTGGATGTTTTCTTTCCTGGCAGAGTTTCTCCTTGCAAGATATGGTGGAAAAGCTTTTTGCTGAGTGTAGAGCGGCAAGACACGCAGAAGACGCAGATACGCAGCTCTCCGAAGCTAAGTGCCGGTCCCGGGCTTCTTTCGGCACAAACCGCTCTCAGGAGCTCCCTGCGCTCGCCACAATGCTCTGTGTGCGAAGAAGCCGCTTCTTCGCCTGCGGGAGAATCGGCGAGCGGCAGCTTCCCAAAGGCGAAGATGCAAGCTGCGGCACACAGGCACAGTGTGGGCAGCCTTCAGACTTAGAGAAAACAGTACTTTACCACTCTCCTGCCTTTTCCATGGTTATTCTATTGGAAAAGAACGAGTTTTGGACAACTACCTTTCATTCTTGCCAAACTCTTTGCAGACCTGCGTGCAAGCTTTAGAACAAGATTTTGGATGTTTTCTTTCCTGGCAGAGTTTCTCCTTGCAAGATATGGTGGAAAAGCTTTTGGCTGAGTGTAGAGCGGCAAGACACGCAGAAGACGCAGATACGCAGCTCTCCGAAGCTAAGTGCCGGTCCCGGGCTTCTTTCGGCACAAACCGCTCTCAGGAGCTCCCTGCGCTCGCCACAATGCTCTGTGTGCGAAGAAGCCGCTTCTTCGCCTCCGGGAGAATCGGCGAGTGGCAGCTTCCCAAAGGCGAAGATGCAAGCTGCGGCACACAGGCACAGTGTGGGCAGCCTTCAGACTTAGAGAAAACAGTACTTTACCACTCTCCTGCCTTTTCCATGGTTATTCTATTGGAAAAGAACGAGTTTTGGACAACTACCTTTCATTCTTGCCAAACTCTTTGCAGACCCCCGTGCAAGCTTTAGAACAAGATTTTGGATGTTTTCTTCCCTGGCAGAGTTTCTCCTTGCAAGATATGGTGGAAAAGCTTTTTGCTGAGTGTAGAGCGGCAAGACACGCAGAAGACGCAGATACGCAGCTCTCCGAAGCTAAGTGCCGGTCCCGGGCTTCTTTCGGCACAAACCGCTCTCAGGAGCTCCCTGCGCTCGCCACAATGCTCTGTGTGCGAAGAAGCCGCTTCTTCGCCTGCGGGAGAATCGGCGAGCGGCAGCTTCCCAAAGGCGAAGATGCAAGCTGCAGCACGCAGGCACAGTGTGGGCAGCCTTCAGACTTAGAGAAAACAGTACTTTACCACTCTCCTGCCTTTTCCATGGTTATTCTATTGGAAAAGAACGAGTTTTGGACAACTACCTTTCATTCTTGCCAAACTCTTTGCAGACCCCCGTGCAAGCTTTAGAACAAGATTTTGGATGTTTTCTTTCCTGGCAGAGTTTCTCCTTGCAAGATATGGTGGAAAAGCTTTTGGCTGAGTGTAGAGCGGCAAGACACGCAGAAGACGCAGATACGCAGCTCTCCGAAGCTAAGTGCCGGTCCCGGCCTTCTTTCGGCACAAACCGCTCTCAGGAGCTCCCTGCGCTCGCCACAATGCTCTGTGTGCGAAGAAGCCGCTTCTTCGCCTCCGGGAGAATCGGCGAGCGGCAGCTTCCCAAAGGCGAAGATGCAAGCTGCAGCACGCAGGCACAGTGTGGGCAGCCTTCAGACTTAGAGAAAACAGTACTTTACCACTCTCCTGCCTTTTCCATGGTTATTCTATTGGAAAAGAACGAGTTTTGGACAACTACCTTTCATTCTTGCCAAACTCTTTGCAGACCCCCGTGCAAGCTTTAGAACAAGATTTTGGATGTTTTCTTTCCTGGCAGAATTTCTCCTTGCAAGATATGGTGGAAAAGCTTTTTGCTGAGTGTAGAGCGGCAAGACACGCAGAAGACGCAGATACGCAGCTCTCCGAAGCTAAGTGCCGGTCCCGGGCTTCTTTCGGCACAAACCGCTCTCAGGAGCTCCCTGCGCTCGCCACAATGCTCTGTGTGCGAAGAAGCCGCTTCTTCGCCTGCGGGAGAATCGGCGAGCGGCAGCTTCCCAAAGGCGAAGATGCAAGCTGCAGCACGCAGGCACAGTGTGGGCAGCCTTCAGACTTAGAGAAAACAGTACTTTACCACTCTCCTGCCTTTTCCATGGTTATTCTATTGGAAAAGAACGAGTTTTGGACAACTACCTTTCATTCTTGCCAAACTCTTTGCAGACCCCCGTGCAAGCTTTAGAACAAGATTTTGGATGTTTTCTTTCCTGGCAGAGTTTCTCCTTGCAAGATATGGTGGAAAAGCTTTTGGCTGAGTGTAGAGCGGCAAGACACGCAGAAGACGCAGATACGCAGCTCTCCGAAGCTAAGTGCCGGTCCCGGGCTTCTTTCGGCACAAACCGCTCTCAGGAGCTCCCTGCGCTCGCCACAATGCTCTGTGTGCGAAGAAGCCGCTTCTTCGCCTCCGGGAGAATCGGCGAGCGGCAGCTTCCCAAAGGCGAAGATGCAAGCTGCAGCACACAGGCACAGTGTGGGCAGCCTTCAGACTTAGAGAAAACAGTACTTTACCACTCTCCTGCCTTTTCCATGGTTATTCTATTGGAAAAGAACGAGTTTTGGACAACTACCTTTCATTCTTGCCAAACTCTTTGCAGACCCCCGTGCAAGCTTTAGAAGAAGATTTTGGATGTTTTCTTTCCTGGCAGAGTTTCTCCTTGCAAGATATGGTGGAAAAGCTTTTTGCTGAGTGTAGAGCGGCAAGACACGCAGAAGACGCAGATACGCAGCTCTCCGAAGCTAAGTGCCGGTCCCGGGCTTCTTTCGGCACAAACCGCTCTCAGGAGCTCCCTGCGCTCGCCACAATGCTCTGTGTGCGAAGAAGCCGCTTCTTCGCCTGCGGGAGAATCGGCGAGCGGCAGCTTCCCAAAGGCAAAGATGCAAGCTGCAGCACACAGGCACAGTGTGGGCAGCATTCAGACTTAGAGAAAACAGTACTTTACCACTCTCCTGCCTTATCCATGGTTATTCTATTGGAAAAGAAGGAGTTTTGGACAACTACCTTTCATTCTTGCCAAACTCTTTGCAGACCCCCGTGCAAGCTTTAGAACAAGATTTTGGATGTTTTCTTTCCTGGCAGAGTTTCTCCTTGCAAGATATGGTGGAAAAGCTTTTTGCTGAGTGTAGAGCGGCAAGACACGCAGAAGACGCAGATACGCAGCTCTCCGAAGCTAAGTGCCGGTCCCGGGCTTCTTTCGGCACAAACCGCTCTCAGGAGCTCCCTGCGCTCGCCACAATGCTCTGTGTGCGAAGAAGCCGCTTCTTCGCCTCCGGGAGAATCGGCGAGCGGCAGCTTCCCAAAGGCGAAGATGCAAGCTGCAGCACGCAGGCACAGTGTGGGCAGCCTTCAGACTTAGAGAAAACAGTACTTTACCACTCTCCTGCCTTTTCCATGGTTATTCTATTGGAAAAGAACGAGTTTTGGACAACTACCTTTCATTCTTGCCAAACTCTTTGCAGACCCCCGTGCAAGCTTTAGAAGAAGATTTTGGATGTTTTCTTTCCTGGCAGAGTTTCTCCTTGCAAGATATGGTGGAAAAGCTTTTGGCTGAGTGTAGAGCGGCAAGACACGCAGAAGACGCAGATACGCAGCTCTCCGAAGCTAAGTGCCGGTCCCGGGCTTCTTTCGGCACAAACCGCTCTCAGGAGCTCCCTGCGCTCGCCACAATGCTCTGTGTGCGAAGAAGCCGCTTCTTCGCCTGCGGGAGAATCGGCGAGCGGCAGCTTCCCAAAGGCGAAGATGCAAGCTGCAGCACACAGGCACAGTGTGGGCAGCCTTCAGACTTAGAGAAAACAGTACTTTACCACTCTCCTGCCTTTTCCATGGTTATTCTATTGGAAAAGAACGAGTTTTGGACAACTACCTTTCATTCTTGCCAAACTCTTTGCAGACCTGCGTGCAAGCTTTAGAACAAGATTTTGGATGTTTTCTTTCCTGGCAGAGTTTCTCCTTGCAAGATATGGTGGAAAAGCTTTTGGCTGAGTGTAGAGTGGCAAGACACGCAGAAGACGCAGATACGCAGCTCTCCGAAGCTAAGTGCCGGTCCCGGGCTTCTTTCGGCACAAACCGCTCTCAGGAGCTCCCTGCGCTCGCCACAATGCTCTGTGTGCGAAGAAGCCGCTTCTTCGCCTCCGGGAGAATCGGCGAGTGGCAGCTTCCCAAAGGCGAAGATGCAAGCTGCGGCACACAGGCACAGTGTGGGCAGCCTTCAGACTTAGAGAAAACAGTACTTTACCACTCTCCTGCCTTTTCCATGGTTATTCTATTGGAAAAGAACGAGTTTTGGACAACTACCTTTCATTCTTGCCAAACTCTTTGCAGACCCCCGTGCAAGCTTTAGAACAAGATTTTGGATGTTTTCTTCCCTGGCAGAGTTTCTCCTTGCAAGATATGGTGGAAAAGCTTTTTGCTGAGTGTAGAGCGGCAAGACACGCAGAAGACGCAGATACGCAGCTCTCCGAAGCTAAGTGCCGGTCCCGGGCTTCTTTCGGCACAAACCGCTCTCAGGAGCTCCCTGCGCTCGCCACAATGCTCTGTGTGCGAAGAAGCCGCTTCTTCGCCTGCGGGAGAATCGGCGAGCGGCAGCTTCCCAAAGGCGAAGATGCAAGCTGCAGCACGCAGGCACAGTGTGGGCAGCCTTCAGACTTAGAGAAAACAGTACTTTACCACTCTCCTGCCTTTTCCATGGTTATTCTATTGGAAAAGAACGAGTTTTGGACAACTACCTTTCATTCTTGCCAAACTCTTTGCAGACCCCCGTGCAAGCTTTAGAACAAGATTTTGGATGTTTTCTTTCCTGGCAGAGTTTCTCCTTGCAAGATATGGTGGAAAAGCTTTTGGCTGAGTGTAGAGCGGCAAGACACGCAGAAGACGCAGATACGCAGCTCTCCGAAGCTAAGTGCCGGTCCCGGCCTTCTTTCGGCACAAACCGCTCTCAGGAGCTCCCTGCGCTCGCCACAATGCTCTGTGTGCGAAGAAGCCGCTTCTTCGCCTCCGGGAGAATCGGCGAGCGGCAGCTTCCCAAAGGCGAAGATGCAAGCTGCAGCACGCAGGCACAGTGTGGGCAGCCTTCAGACTTAGAGAAAACAGTACTTTACCACTCTCCTGCCTTTTCCATGGTTATTCTATTGGAAAAGAACGAGTTTTGGACAACTACCTTTCATTCTTGCCAAACTCTTTGCAGACCCCCGTGCAAGCTTTAGAACAAGATTTTGGATGTTTTCTTTCCTGGCAGAATTTCTCCTTGCAAGATATGGTGGAAAAGCTTTTTGCTGAGTGTAGAGCGGCAAGACACGCAGAAGACGCAGATACGCAGCTCTCCGAAGCTAAGTGCCGGTCCCGGGCTTCTTTCGGCACAAACCGCTCTCAGGAGCTCCCTGCGCTCGCCACAATGCTCTGTGTGCGAAGAAGCCGCTTCTTCGCCTGCGGGAGAATCGGCGAGCGGCAGCTTCCCAAAGGCGAAGATGCAAGCTGCAGCACGCAGGCACAGTGTGGGCAGCCTTCAGACTTAGAGAAAACAGTACTTTACCACTCTCCTGCCTTTTCCATGGTTATTCTATTGGAAAAGAACGAGTTTTGGACAACTACCTTTCATTCTTGCCAAACTCTTTGCAGACCCCCGTGCAAGCTTTAGAACAAGATTTTGGATGTTTTCTTTCCTGGCAGAGTTTCTCCTTGCAAGATATGGTGGAAAAGCTTTTGGCTGAGTGTAGAGCGGCAAGACACGCAGAAGACGCAGATACGCAGCTCTCCGAAGCTAAGTGCCGGTCCCGGGCTTCTTTCGGCACAAACCGCTCTCAGGAGCTCCCTGCGCTCGCCACAATGCTCTGTGTGCGAAGAAGCCGCTTCTTCGCCTCCGGGAGAATCGGCGAGCGGCAGCTTCCCAAAGGCGAAGATGCAAGCTGCAGCACACAGGCACAGTGTGGGCAGCCTTCAGACTTAGAGAAAACAGTACTTTACCACTCTCCTGCCTTTTCCATGGTTATTCTATTGGAAAAGAACGAGTTTTGGACAACTACCTTTCATTCTTGCCAAACTCTTTGCAGACCCCCGTGCAAGCTTTAGAAGAAGATTTTGGATGTTTTCTTTCCTGGCAGAGTTTCTCCTTGCAAGATATGGTGGAAAAGCTTTTTGCTGAGTGTAGAGCGGCAAGACACGCAGAAGACGCAGATACGCAGCTCTCCGAAGCTAAGTGCCGGTCCCGGGCTTCTTTCGGCACAAACCGCTCTCAGGAGCTCCCTGCGCTCGCCACAATGCTCTGTGTGCGAAGAAGCCGCTTCTTCGCCTGCGGGAGAATCGGCGAGCGGCAGCTTCCCAAAGGCAAAGATGCAAGCTGCAGCACACAGGCACAGTGTGGGCAGCATTCAGACTTAGAGAAAACAGTACTTTACCACTCTCCTGCCTTATCCATGGTTATTCTATTGGAAAAGAAGGAGTTTTGGACAACTACCTTTCATTCTTGCCAAACTCTTTGCAGACCCCCGTGCAAGCTTTAGAACAAGATTTTGGATGTTTTCTTTCCTGGCAGAGTTTCTCCTTGCAAGATATGGTGGAAAAGCTTTTTGCTGAGTGTAGAGCGGCAAGACACGCAGAAGACGCAGATACGCAGCTCTCCGAAGCTAAGTGCCGGTCCCGGGCTTCTTTCGGCACAAACCGCTCTCAGGAGCTCCCTGCGCTCGCCACAATGCTCTGTGTGCGAAGAAGCCGCTTCTTCGCCTCCGGGAGAATCGGCGAGCGGCAGCTTCCCAAAGGCGAAGATGCAAGCTGCAGCACGCAGGCACAGTGTGGGCAGCCTTCAGACTTAGAGAAAACAGTACTTTACCACTCTCCTGCCTTTTCCATGGTTATTCTATTGGAAAAGAACGAGTTTTGGACAACTACCTTTCATTCTTGCCAAACTCTTTGCAGACCCCCGTGCAAGCTTTAGAAGAAGATTTTGGATGTTTTCTTTCCTGGCAGAGTTTCTCCTTGCAAGATATGGTGGAAAAGCTTTTGGCTGAGTGTAGAGCGGCAAGACACGCAGAAGACGCAGATACGCAGCTCTCCGAAGCTAAGTGCCGGTCCCGGGCTTCTTTCGGCACAAACCGCTCTCAGGAGCTCCCTGCGCTCGCCACAATGCTCTGTGTGCGAAGAAGCCGCTTCTTCGCCTGCGGGAGAATCGGCGAGCGGCAGCTTCCCAAAGGCGAAGATGCAAGCTGCAGCACACAGGCACAGTGTGGGCAGCCTTCAGACTTAGAGAAAACAGTACTTTACCACTCTCCTGCCTTTTCCATGGTTATTCTATTGGAAAAGAACGAGTTTTGGACAACTACCTTTCATTCTTGCCAAACTCTTTGCAGACCCCCGTGCAAGCTTTAGAACAAGTTTTTGGATGTTTTCTTTCCTGGCAGAGTTTCTCCTTGCAAGATATGGTGGAAAAGCTTTTTGCTGAGTGTAGAGCGGCAAGACACGCAGAAGACGCAGATACGCAGCTCTCCGAAGCTAAGTGCCGGTCCCGGGCTTCTTTCGGCACAAACCGCTCTCAGGAGCTCCCTGCGCTCGCCACAATGCTCTGTGTGCGAAGAAGCCGCTTCTTCGCCTCCGGGAGAATCGGCGAGCGGCAGCTTCCCAAAGGCGAAGATGCAAGCTGCGGCACACAGGCACAGTGTGGGCAGCCTTCAGACTTAGAGAAAACAGTACTTTACCACTCTCCTGCCTTTTCCATGGTTATTCTATTGGAAAAGAACGAGTTTTGGACAACTACCTTTCATTCTTGCCAAACTCTTTGCAGACCCCCGTGCAAGCTTTAGAACAAGATTTTGGATGTTTTCTTTCCTGGCAGAGTTTCTCCTTGCAAGATATGGTGGAAAAGCTTTTTGCTGAGTGTAGAGCGGCAAGACACGCAGAAGACGCAGATACGCAGCTCTCCGAAGCTAAGTGCCGGTCCCGGGCTTCTTTCGGCACAAACCGCTCTCAGGAGCTCCCTGCGCTCGCCACAATGCTCTGTGTGCGAAGAAGCCGCTTCTTCGCCTCCGGGAGAATCGGCGAGCGGCAGCTTCCCAAAGGCGAAGATGCAAGCTGCAGCACACAGGCACAGTGTGGGCAGCCTTCAGACTTAGAGAAAACAGTACTTTACCACTCTCCTGCCTTTTCCATGGTTATTCTATTGGAAAAGAACGAGTTTTGGACAACTACCTTTCATTCTTGCCAAACTCTTTGAAGACCTCCGTGCAAGCTTTAGAACAAGATTTTGGATGTTTTCTTTCCTGGCAGAGTTTCTCCATGCAAGATATGGTGGAAAAGCTTTTTGCTGAGTGTAGAGCGGCAAGACACGCAGAAGACGCAGATACGCAGCTCTCCGAAGCTAAGTGCCGGTCCCGGGCTTCTTTCGGCACAAACCGCTCTCAGGAGCTCCCTGCGCTCGCCACAATGCTCTGTGTGCGAAGAAGCCGCTTCTTCGCCTCCGGGAGAATCGGCGAGCGGCAGCTTCCCAAAGGCGAAGATGCAAGCTGCAGCACACAGGCACAGTGTGGGCAGCCTTCAGACTTCGAGAAAACAGTACTTTACCACTCTCCTGCCTTTTCCATGGTTATTCTATTGGAAAAGAACGAGTTTTGGACAACTACCTTTCATTCTTGCCAAACTCTTTGCAGACCCCCGTGCAAGCTTTAGAACAAGATTTTGGATGTTTTCTTTCCTGGCAGAGTTTCTCCTTGCAAGATATGGTGGAAAAGCTTTTTGCTGAGTGTAGAGCGGCAAGACACGCAGAAGACGCAGATACGCAGCTCTCCGAAGCTAAGTGCCGGTCCCGGGCTTCTTTCGGCACAAACCGCTCTCAGGAGCTCCCTGCGCTAGCCACAATGCTCTGTGTGCGAAGAAGCCGCTTCTTCGCCTCCGGGAGAATCGGCGAGCGGCAGCTTCCCAAAGGCGAAGATGCAAGCTGCAGCACGCAGGCACAGTGTGGGCAGCATTCAGACTTAGAGAAAACAGTACTTTACCACTCTCCTGCCTTTTCCATGGTTATTCTATTGGAAAAGAACGAGTTTTGGACAACTACCTTTCATTCTTGCCAAACTCTTTGCAGACCCCCGTGCAAGCTTTAGAACAAGATTTTGGATGTTTTCTTTCCTGGCAGAGTTTCTCCTTGCAAGATATGGTGGAAAAGCTTTTTGCTGAGTGTAGAGCGGCAAGACACGCAGAAGACGCAGATACGCAGCTCTCCGAAGCTAAGTGCCGGTCCCGGGCTTCTTTCGGCACAAACCGCTCTCAGGAGCTCCCTGCGCTCGCCACAATGCTCTGTGTGCGAAGAAGCCGCTTCTTTGCCTGCGGGAGAATCGGCGAGCGGCAGCTTCCCAAAGGCGAAGATGCAAGCTGCGGCACACAGGCACAGTGTGGGCAGCCTTCAGACTTAGAGAAAACAGTACTTTACCACTCTCCTGCCTTTTCCATGGTTATTCTATTGGAAAAGAACGAGTTTTGGACAACTACCTTTCATTCTTGCCAGAGTCTTTGCAGACCTGCGTGCAAGCTTTAGAACAAGATTTTGGATGTTTTCTTTCCTGGCAGAGTTTCTCCTTGCAAGATATGGTGGAAAAGCTTTTTGCTGAGTGTAGAGCGGCAAGACACGCAGAAGACGCAGATACGCAGCTCTCCGAAGCTAAGTGCCGGTCCCGGGCTTCTTTCGGCACAAACCGCTCTCAGGAGCTCCCTGCGCTCGCCACAATGCTCTGTGTGCGAAGAAGCCGCTTCTTCGCCTCCGGGAGAATCGGCGAGCGGCAGCTTCCCAAAGGCGAAGATGCAAGCTGCGGCACACAGGCACAGTGTGGGCAGCCTTCAGACTTAGAGAAAACAGTACTTTACCACTCTCCTGCCTTTTCCATGGTTATTCTATTGGAAAAGAACGAGTTTTGGACAACTACCTTTCATTCTTGCCAAACTCTTTGCAGACCCCCGTGCAAGCTTTAGAACAAGATTTTGGATGTTTTCTTTCCTGGCAGAGTTTCTCCTTGCAAGATATGGTGGAAAAGCTTTTGGCTGAGTGTAGAGCGGCAAGACACGCAGAAGACGCAGATACGCAGCTCTCCGAAGCTAAGTGCCGGTCCCGGGCTTCTTTCGGCACAAACCGCTCTCAGGAGCTCCCTGCGCTCGCCACAATGCTCTGTGTGCGAAGAAGCCGCTTCTTCGCCTCCGGGAGAATCGGCGAGCGGCAGCTTCCCAAAGGCGAAGATGCAAGCTGCGGCACACAGGCACAGTGTGGGCAGCCTTCAGACTTAGAGAAAACAGTACTTTACCACTCTCCTGCCTTTTCCATGGTTATTCTATTGGAAAAGAACGAGTTTTGGACAACTACCTTTCATTCTTGCCAAACTCTTTGCAGACCCCCGTGCAAGCTTTAGAAGAAGATTTTGGATGTTTTCTTTCCTGGCAGAGTTTCTCCTTGCAAGATATGGTGGAAAAGCTTTTGGCTGAGTGTAGAGCGGCAAGACACGCAGAAGACGCAGATACGCAGCTCTCCGAAGCTAAGTGCCGGTCCCGGGCTTCTTTCGGCACAAACCGCTCTCAGGAGCTCCCTGCGCTCGCCACAATGCTCTGTGTGCGAAGAAGCCGCTTCTTCGCCTCCGGGAGAATCGGCGAGCGGCAGCTTCCCAAAGGCGAAGATGCAAGCTGCAGCACGCAGGCACAGTGTGGGCAGCCTTCAGACTTAGAGAAAACAGTACTTTACCACTCTCCTGCCTTTTCCATGGTTATTCTATTGGAAAAGAACGAGTTTTGGACAACTACCTTTCATTCTTGCCAAACTCTTTGCAGACCCCCGTGCAAGCTTTAGAACAAGATTTTGGATGTTTTCTTTCCTGGCAGAGTTTCTCCTTGCAAGATATGGTGGAAAAGCTTTTGGCTGAGTGTAGAGCGGCAAGACACGCAGAAGACGCAGATACGCAGCTCTCCGAAGCTAAGTGCCGGTCCCGGGCTTCTTTCGGCACAAACCGCTCTCAGGAGCTCCCTGCGCTCGCCACAATGCTCTGTGTGCGAAGAAGCCGCTTCTTCGCCTGCGGGAGAATCGGCGAGCGGCAGCTTCCCAAAGGCGAAGATGCAAGCTGCAGCACGCAGGCACAGTGTGGGCAGCCTTCAGACTTAGAGAAAACAGTACTTTACCACTCTCCTGCCTTTTCCATGGTTATTCTATTGGAAAAGAACGAGTTTTGGACAACTACCTTTCATTCTTGCCAAACTCTTTGCAGACCCCCGTGCAAGCTTTAGAACAAGATTTTGGATGTTTTCTTTCCTGGCAGAGTTTCTCCTTGCAAGATATGGTGGAAAAGCTTTTGGCTGAGTGTAGAGCGGCAAGACACGCAGAAGACGCAGATACGCAGCTCTCCGAAGCTAAGTGCCGGTCCCGGGCTTCTTTCGGCACAAACCGCTCTCAGGAGCTCCCTGCGCTCGCCACAATGCTCTGTGTGCGAAGAAGCCGCTTCTTCGCCTCCGGGAGAATCGGCGAGCGGCAGCTTCCCAAAGGCGAAGATGCAAGCTGCAGCACACAGGCACAGTGTGGGCAGCCTTCAGACTTAGAGAAAACAGTACTTTACCACTCTCCTGCCTTTTCCATGGTTATTCTATTGGAAAAGAACGAGTTTTGGACAACTACCTTTCATTCTTGCCAAACTCTTTGCAGACCCCCGTGCAAGCTTTAGAACAAGATTTTGGATGTTTTCTTTCCTGGCAGAGTTTCTCCTTGCAAGATATGGTGGAAAAGCTTTTTGCTGAGTGTAGAGCGGCAAGACACGCAGAAGACGCAGATACGCAGCTCTCCGAAGCTAAGTGCCGGTCCCGGGCTTCTTTCGGCACAAACCGCTCTCAGGAGCTCCCTGCGCTCGCCACAATGCTCTGTGTGCGAAGAAGCCGCTTCTTCGCCTGCGGGAGAATCGGCGAGCGGCAGCTTCCCAAAGGCAAAGATGCAAGCTGCAGCACACAGGCACAGTGTGGGCAGCATTCAGACTTAGATAAAACAGTACTTTACCACTCTCCTGCCTTATCCATGGTTATTCTATTGGAAAAGAACGAGTTTTGGACAACTACCTTTCATTCTTGCCAAACTCTTTGCAGACCCCCGTGCAAGCTTTAGAACAAGATTTTGGATGTTTTCTTTCCTGGCAGAGTTTCTCCTTGCAAGATATGGTGGAAAAGCTTTTTGCTGAGTGTAGAGCGGCAAGACACGCAGAAGACGCAGATACGCAGCTCTCCGAAGCTAAGTGCCGGTCCCGGGCTTCTTTCGGCACAAACCGCTCTCAGGAGCTCCCTGCGCTCGCCACAATGCTCTGTGTGCGAAGAAGCCGCTTCTTCGCCTGCGGGAGAATCGGCGAGCGGCAGCTTCCCAAAGGCGAAGATGCAAGCTGCAGCACGCAGGCACAGTGTGGGCAGCCTTCAGACTTAGAGAAAACAGTACTTTACCACTCTCCTGCCTTTTCCATGGTTATTCTATTGGAAAAGAACGAGTTTTGGACAACTACCTTTCATTCTTGCCAAACTCTTTGCAGACCCCCGTGCAAGCTTTAGAACAAGATTTTGGATGTTTTCTTTCCTGGCAGAGTTTCTCCTTGCAAGATATGGTGGAAAAGCTTTTGGCTGAGTGTAGAGCGGCAAGACACGCAGAAGACGCAGATACGCAGCTCTCCGAAGCTAAGTGCCGGTCCCGGGCTTCTTTCGGCACAAACCGCTCTCAGGAGCTCCCTGCGCTCGCCACAATGCTCTGTGTGCGAAGAAGCCGCTTCTTCGCCTCCGGGAGAATCGGCGAGCGGCAGCTTCCCAAAGGCGAAGATGCAAGCTGCAGCACACAGGCACAGTGTGGGCAGCCTTCAGACTTAGAGAAAACAGTACTTTACCACTCTCCTGCCTTTTCCATGGTTATTCTATTGGAAAAGAACGAGTTTTGGACAACTACCTTTCATTCTTGCCAAACTCTTTGCAGACCCCCGTGCAAGCTTTAGAACAAGATTTTGGATGTTTTCTTTCCTGGCAGAGTTTCTCCTTGCAAGATATGGTGGAAAAGCTTTTTGCTGAGTGTAGAGCGGCAAGACACGCAGAAGACGCAGATACGCAGCTCTCCGAAGCTAAGTGCCGGTCCCGGGCTTCTTTCGGCACAAACCGCTCTCAGGAGCTCCCTGCGCTCGCCACAATGCTCTGTGTGCGAAGAAGCCGCTTCTTCGCCTCCGGGAGAATCGGCGAGCGGCAGCTTCCCAAAGGCGAAGATGCAAGCTGCAGCACACAGGCACAGTGTGGGCAGCCTTCAGACTTAGAGAAAACAGTACTTTACCACTCTCCTGCCTTTTCCATGGTTATTCTATTGGAAAAGAACGAGTTTTGGACAACTACCTTTCATTCTTGCCAAACTCTTTGCAGACCCCCGTGCAAGCTTTAGAACAAGATTTTGGATGTTTTCTTTCCTGGCAGAGTTTCTCCTTGCAAGATATGGTGGAAAAGCTTTTGGCTGAGTGTAGAGCGGCAAGACACGCAGAAGACGCAGATACGCAGCTCTCCGAAGCTAAGTGCCGGTCCCGGGCTTCTTTCGGCACAAACCGCTCTCAGGAGCTCCCTGCGCTCGCCACAATGCTCTGTGTGCGAAGAAGCCGCTTCTTCGCCTGCGGGAGAATCGGCGAGCGGCAGCTTCCCAAAGGCGAAGATGCAAGCTGCGGCACACAGGCACAGTGTGGGCAGCCTTCAGACTTAGAGAAAACAGTACTTTACCACTCTCCTGCCTTTTCCATGGTTATTCTATTGGAAAAGAACGAGTTTTGGACAACTACCTTTCATTCTTGCCAAACTCTTTGCAGACCCCCGTGCAAGCTTTAGAACAAGATTTTGGATGTTTTCTTTCCTGGCAGAGTTTCTCCTTGCAAGATATGGTGGAAAAGCTTTTGGCTGAGTGTAGAGCGGCAAGACACACAGAAGACGCAGATACGCAGCTCTCCGAAGCTAAGTGCCGGTCCCGGGCTTCTTTCGGCACAAACCGCTCTCAGGAGCTCCCTGCGCTCGCCACAATGCTCTGTGTGCGAAGAAGCCGCTTCTTCGCCTCCGGGAGAATCGGCGAGCGGCAGCTTCCCAAAGGCGAAGATGCAAGCTGCACCACACAGGCACAGTGTGGGCAGCCTTCAGACTTAGAGAAAACAGTACTTTACCACTCTCCTGCCTTTTCCATGGTTATTCTATTGGAAAAGAACGAGTTTTGGACAACTACCTTTCATTCTTGCCAAACTCTTTGCAGACCCCCGTGCAAGCTTTAGAACAAGATTTTGGATGTTTTCTTTCCTGGCAGAGTTTCTCCTTGCAAGATATGGTGGAAAAGCTTTTTGCTGAGTGTAGAGCGGCAAGACACGCAGAAGACGCAGATACGCAGCTCTCCGAAGCTAAGTGCCGGTCCCGGGCTTCTTTCGGCACAAACCGCTCTCAGGAGCTCCCTGCGCTCGCCACAATGCTCTGTGTGCGAAGAAGCCGCTTCTTCGCCTGCGGGAGAATCGGCGAGCGGCAGCTTCCCAAAGGCGAAGATGCAAGCTGCGGCACACAGGCACAGTGTGGGCAGCCTTCAGACTTAGAGAAAACAGTACTTTACCACTCTCCTGCCTTTTCCATGGTTATTCTATTGGAAAAGAACGAGTTTTGGACAACTACCTTTCATTCTTGCCAAACTCTTTGCAGACCCCCGTGCAAGCTTTAGAACAAGTTTTTGGATGTTTTCTTTCCTGGCAGAGTTTCTCCTTGCAAGATATGGTGGAAAAGCTTTTTGCTGAGTGTAGAGCGGCAAGACACGCAGAAGACGCGGATACGCAGCTCTCCGAAGCTAAGTGCCGGTCCCGGGCTTCTTTCGGCACAAACCGCTCTCAGGAGCTCCCTGCGCTCGCCACAATGCTCTGTGTGCGAAGAAGCCGCTTCTTCGCCTCCGGGAGAATCGGCGAGCGGCAGCTTGCCAAAGGCGAAGATGCAAGCTGCAGCACACAGGCACAGTGTGGGCAGCCTTCAGACTTAGAGAAAACAGTACTTTACCACTCTCCTGCCTTTTCCATGGTTATTCTATTGGAAAAGAACGAGTTTTGGACAACTACCTTTCATTCTTGCCAAACTCTTTGCAGACCCCCGTGCAAGCTTTAGAACAAGATTTTGGATGTTTTCTTTCCTGGCAGAGTTTCTCCTTGCAAGATATGGTGGAAAAGCTTTTGGCTGAGTGTAGAGCGGCAAGACACGCAGAAGACGCGGATACGCAGCTCTCCGAAGCTAAGTGCCGGTCCCGGGCTTCTTTCGGCACAAACCGCTCTCAGGAGCTCCCTGCGCTCGCCACAATGCTCTGTGTGCGAAGAAGCCGCTTCTTCGCCTCCGGGAGAATCGGCGAGCGGCAGCTTCCCAAAGGCGAAGATGGGCAGCATTCAGACTTAGAGAAAACAGTACTTTACCACTCTCCTGCCTTTTCCATGGTTATTCTATTGGAAAAGAACGAGTTTTGGACAACTACCTTTCATTCTTGCCAAACTCTTTGCAGACCCCCGTGCAAGCCTTAGAACAAGATTTTGGATGTTTTCTTTCCTGGCAGAGTTTCTCCTTGCAAGATATGGTGGAAAAGCTTTTTGCTGAGTATAGAGCGGCAAGACACGCAGAAGACGCAGATACGCAGCTCTCCGAAGCTAAGTGCCGGTCCCGGGCTTCTTTCGGCACAAACCGCTCTCAGGAGCTCCCTGCGCTCGCCACAATGCTCTGTGTGCGAAGAAGCCGCTTCTTCGCCTCCGGGAGAATCGGCGAGCGGCAGCTTCCCAAAGGCGAAGATGCAAGCTGCAGCACACAGGCACAGTGTGGGCAGCCTTCAGACTTAGAGAAAACAGTACTTTACCACTCTCCTGCCTTTTCCATGGTTATTCTATTGGAAAAGAACGAGTTTTGGACAACTACCTTTCATTCTTGCCAAACTCTTTGCAGACCTGCGTGCAAGCTTTAGAACAAGATTTTGGATGTTTTCTTTCCTGGCAGAGTTTCTCCTTGCAAGATATGGTGGAAAAGCTTTTTGCTGAGTGTAGAGCGGCAAGACACGCAGAAGACGCAGATACGCAGCTCTCCGAAGCTAAGTGCCGGTCCCGGGCTTCTTTCGGCACAAACCGCTCTCAGGAGCTCCCTGCGCTCGCCACAATGCTCTGTGTGCGAAGAAGCCGCTTCTTCGCCTGCGGGAGAATCGGCGAGCGGCAGCTTCCCAAAGGCGAAGATGCAAGCTGCAGCACACAGGCACAGTGTGGGCAGCCTTCAGACTTAGAGAAAACAGTACTTTACCACTCTCCTGCCTTATCCATGGTTATTCTATTGGAAAAGAAGGAGTTTTGGACAACTACCTTTCATTCTTGCCAAACTCTTTGCAGACCCCCGTGCAAGCTTTAGAACAAGATTTTGGATGTTTTCTTTCCTGGCAGAATTTCTCCTTGCAAGATATGGTGGAAAAGCTTTTTGCTGAGTGTAGAGCGGCAAGACACGCAGAAGACGCAGATACGCAGCTCTCCGAAGCTAAGTGCCGGTCCCGGGCTTCTTTCGGCACAAACCGCTCTCAGGAGCTCCCTGCGCTCGCCACAATGCTCTGTGTGCGAAGAAGCCGCTTCTTCGCCTGCGGGAGAATCGGCGAGCGGCAGCTTCCCAAAGGCGAAGATGCAAGCTGCAGCACGCAGGCACAGTGTGGGCAGCCTTCAGACTTAGAGAAAACAGTACTTTACCACTCTCCTGCCTTTTCCATGGTTATTCTATTGGAAAAGAACGAGTTTTGGACAACTACCTTTCATTCTTGCCAAACTCTTTGCAGACCCCCGTGCAAGCTTTAGAACAAGATTTTGGATGTTTTCTTTCCTGGCAGAGTTTCTCCTTGCAAGATATGGTGGAAAAGCTTTTGGCTGAGTGTAGAGCGGCAAGACACGCAGAAGACGCAGATACGCAGCTCTCCGAAGCTAAGTGCCGGTCCCGGGCTTCTTTCGGCACAAACCGCTCTCAGCAGCTCCCTGCGCTCGCCACAATGCTCTGTGTGCGAAGAAGCCGCTTCTTCGCCTCCGGGAGAATCGGCGAGCGGCAGCTTCCCAAAGGCGAAGATGCAAGCTGCAGCACACAGGCACAGTGTGGGCAGCCTTCAGACTTAGAGAAAACAGTACTTTACCACTCTCCTGCCTTTTCCATGGTTATTCTATTGGAAAAGAACGAGTTTTGGACAACTACCTTTCATTCTTGCCAAACTCTTTGCAGACCCCCGTGCAAGCTTTAGAACAAGATTTTGGATGTTTTCTTTCCTGGCAGAGTTTCTCCTTGCAAGATATGGTGGAAAAGCTTTTGGCTGAGTGTAGAGCGGCAAGACACGCAGAAGACGCAGATACGCAGCTCTCCGAAGCTAAGTGCCGGTCCCGGGCTTCTTTCGGCACAAACCGCTCTCAGGAGCTCCCTGCGCTCGCCACAATGCTCTGTGTGCGAAGAAGCCGCTTCTTCGCCTGCGGGAGAATCGGCGAGCGGCAGCTTCCCAAAGGCGAAGATGCAAGCTGCGGCACACAGGCACAGTGTGGGCAGCCTTCAGACTTAGAGAAAACAGTACTTTACCACTCTCCTGCCTTTTCCATGGTTATTCTATTGGAAAAGAACGAGTTTTGGACAACTACCTTTCATTCTTGCCAAACTCTTTGCAGACCCCCGTGCAAGCTTTAGAAGAAGATTTTGGATGTTTTCTTTCCTGGCAGAGTTTCTCCTTGCAAGATATGGTGGAAAAGCTTTTGGCTGAGTGTAGAGCGGCAAGACACACAGAAGACGCAGATACGCAGCTCTCCGAAGCTAAGTGCCGGTCCCGGGCTTCTTTCGGCACAAACCGCTCTCAGGAGCTCCCTGCGCTCGCCACAATGCTCTGTGTGCGAAGAAGCCGCTTCTTCGCCTCCGGGAGAATCGGCGAGCGGCAGCTTCCCAAAGGCGAAGATGCAAGCTGCACCACACAGGCACAGTGTGGGCAGCCTTCAGACTTAGAGAAAACAGTACTTTACCACTCTCCTGCCTTTTCCATGGTTATTCTATTGGAAAAGAACGAGTTTTGGACAACTACCTTTCATTCTTGCCAAACTCTTTGCAGACCCCCGTGCAAGCTTTAGAACAAGATTTTGGATGTTTTCTTTCCTGGCAGAGTTTCTCCTTGCAAGATATGGTGGAAAAGCTTTTGGCTGAGTGTAGAGCGGCAAGACACGCAGAAGACGCAGATACGCAGCTCTCCGAAGCTAAGTGCCGGTCCCGGGCTTCTTTCGGCACAAACCGCTCTCAGGAGCTCCCTGCGCTCGCCACAATGCTCTGTGTGCGAAGAAGCCGCTTCTTCGCCTCCGGGAGAATCGGCGAGCGGCAGCTTCCCAAAGGCGAAGATGGGCAGCATTCAGACTTAGAGAAAACAGTACTTTACCACTCTCCTGCCTTTTCCATGGTTATTCTATTGGAAAAGAACGAGTTTTGGACAACTACCTTTCATTCTTGCCAAACTCTTTGCAGACCCCCGTGCAAGCTTTAGAACAAGATTTTGGATGTTTTCTTTCCTGGCAGAGTTTCTCCTTGCAAGATATGGTGGAAAAGCTTTTGGCTGAGTGTAGAGCGGCAAGACACGCAGAAGACGCAGATACGCAGCTCTCCGAAGCTAAGTGCCGGTCCCGGGCTTCTTTCGGCACAAACCGCTCTCAGGAGCTCCCTGCGCTCGCCACAATGCTCTGTGTGCGAAGAAGCCGCTTCTTCGCCTCCGGGAGAATCGGCGAGCGGCAGCTTCCCAAAGGCGAAGATGCAAGCTGCGGCACACAGGCACAGTGTGGGCAGCCTTCAGACTTAGAGAAAACAGTACTTTACCACTCTCCTGCCTTTTCCATGGTTATTCTATTGGAAAAGAACGAGTTTTGGACAACTACCTTTCATTCTTGCCAAACTCTTTGCAGACCCCCGTGCAAGCTTTAGAACAAGATTTTGGATGTTTTCTTTCCTGGCAGAGTTTCTCCTTGCAAGATATGGTGGAAAAGCTTTTGGCTGAGTGTAGAGCGGCAAGACACGCAGAAGACGCAGATACGCAGCTCTCCGAAGCTAAGTGCCGGTCCCGGGCTTCTTTCGGCACAAACCGCTCTCAGGAGCTCCCTGCGCTCGCCACAATGCTCTGTGTGCGAAGAAGCCGCTTCTTCGCCTCCGGGAGAATCGGCGAGCGGCAGCTTCCCAAAGGCGAAGATGCAAGCTGCAGCACGCAGGCACAGTGTGGGCAGCCTTCAGACTTAGAGAAAACAGTACTTTACCACTCTCCTGCCTTTTCCATGGTTATTCTATTGGAAAAGAACGAGTTTTGGACAACTACCTTTCATTCTTGCCAAACTCTTTGCAGACCCCCGTGCAAGCTTTAGAACAAGATTTTGGATGTTTTCTTTCCTGGCAGAATTTCTCCTTGCAAGATATGGTGGAAAAGCTTTTTGCTGAGTGTAGAGCGGCAAGACACGCAGAAGACGCAGATACGCAGCTCTCCGAAGCTAAGTGCCGGTCCCGGGCTTCTTTCGGCACAAACCGCTCTCAGGAGCTCCCTGCGCTCGCCACAATGCTCTGTGTGCGAAGAAGCCGCTTCTTCGCCTCCGGGAGAATCGGCGAGCGGCAGCTTCCCAAAGGCGAAGATGCAAGCTGCAGCACGCAGGCACAGTGTGGGCAGCCTTCAGACTTAGAGAAAACAGTACTTTACCACTCTCCTGCCTTTTCCATGGTTATTCTATTGGAAAAGAACGAGTTTTGGACAACTACCTTTCATTCTTGCCAAACTCTTTGCAGACCCCCGTGCAAGCTTTAGAAGAAGATTTTGGATGTTTTCTTTCCTGGCAGAGTTTCTCCTTGCAAGATATGGTGGAAAAGCTTTTGGCTGAGTGTAGAGCGGCAAGACACGCAGAAGACGCAGATACGCAGCTCTCCGAAGCTAAGTGCCGGTCCCGGGCTTCTTTCGGCACAAACCGCTCTCAGGAGCTCCCTGCGCTCGCCACAATGCTCTGTGTGCGAAGAAGCCGCTTCTTCGCCTCCGGGAGAATCGGCGAGCGGCAGCTTCCCAAAGGCGAAGATGCAAGCTGCAGCACACAGGCACAGTGTGGGCAGCCTTCAGACTTAGAGAAAACAGTACTTTACCACTCTCCTGCCTTTTCCATGGTTATTCTATTGGAAAAGAACGAGTTTTGGACAACTACCTTTCATTCTTGCCAAACTCTTTGCAGACCCCCGTGCAAGCTTTAGAACAAGATTTTGGATGTTTTCTTTCCTGGCAGAGTTTCTCCTTGCAAGATATGGTGGAAAAGCTTTTTGCTGAGTGTAGAGCGGCAAGACACGCAGAAGACGCAGATACGCAGCTCTCCGAAGCTAAGTGCCGGTCCCGGGCTTCTTTCGGCACAAACCGCTCTCAGGAGCTCCCTGCGCTCGCCACAATGCTCTGTGTGCGAAGAAGCCGCTTCTTCGCCTGCGGGAGAATCGGCGAGCGGCAGCTTCCCAAAGGCAAAGATGCAAGCTGCAGCACACAGGCACAGTGTGGGCAGCATTCAGACTTAGATAAAACAGTACTTTACCACTCTCCTGCCTTATCCATGGTTATTCTATTGGAAAAGAACGAGTTTTGGACAACTACCTTTCATTCTTGCCAAACTCTTTGCAGACCCCCGTGCAAGCTTTAGAACAAGATTTTGGATGTTTTCTTTCCTGGCAGAGTTTCTCCTTGCAAGATATGGTGGAAAAGCTTTTGGCTGAGTGTAGAGCGGCAAGACACGCAGAAGACGCAGATACGCAGCTCTCCGAAGCTAAGTGCCGGTCCCGGGCTTCTTTCGGCACAAACCGCTCTCAGGAGCTCCCTGCGCTAGCCACAATGCTCTGTGTGCGAAGAAGCCGCTTCTTCGCCTCCGGGAGAATCGGCGAGCGGCAGCTTCCCAAAGGCGAAGATGCAAGCTGCAGCACGCAGGCACAGTGTGGGCAGCATTCAGACTTAGAGAAAACAGTACTTTACCACTCTCCTGCCTTTTCCATGGTTATTCTATTGGAAAAGAACGAGTTTTGGACGACTACCTTTCATTCTTGCCAAACTCTTTGCAGACCCCCGTGCAAGCTTTAGAAGAAGATTTTGGATGTTTTCTTTCCTGGCAGAGTTTCTCCTTGCAAGATATGGTGGAAAAGCTTTTGGCTGAGTGTAGAGCGGCAAGACACGCAGAAGACGCAGATACGCAGCTCTCCGAAGCTAAGTGCCGGTCCCGGGCTTCTTTCGGCACAAACCGCTCTCAGGAGCTCCCTGCGCTCGCCACAATGCTCTGTGTGCGAAGAAGCCGCTTCTTCGCCTCCGGGAGAATCGGCGAGCGGCAGCTTCCCAAAGGCGAAGATGCAAGCTGCAGCACACAGGCACAGTGTGGGCAGCCTTCAGACTTAGAGAAAACAGTACTTTACCACTCTCCTGCCTTTTCCATGGTTATTCTATTGGAAAAGAACGAGTTTTGGACAACTACCTTTCATTCTTGCCAAACTCTTTGCAGACCCCCGTGCAAGCTTTAGAACAAGATTTTGGATGTTTTCTTTCCTGGCAGAGTTTCTCCTTGCAAGATATGGTGGAAAAGCTTTTTGCTGAGTATAGAGCGGCAAGACACGCAGAAGACGCAGATACGCAGCTCTCCGAAGCTAAGTGCCGGTCCCGGGCTTCTTTCGGCACAAACCGCTCTCAGGAGCTCCCTGCGCTCGCCACAATGCTCTGTGTGCGAAGAAGCCGCTTCTTCGCCTGCGGGAGAATCGGCGAGCGGCAGCTTCCCAAAGGCGAAGATGCAAGCTGCAGCACACAGGCACAGTGTGGGCAGCCTTCAGACTTAGAGAAAACAGTACTTTACCACTCTCCTGCCTTTTCCATGGTTATTCTATTGGAAAAGAACGAGTTTTGGACAACTACCTTTCATTCTTGCCAAACTCTTTGCAGACCCCCGTGCAAGCTTTAGAACAAGATTTTGGATGTTTTCTTTCCTGGCAGAGTTTCTCCTTGCAAGATATGGTGGAAAAGCTTTTGGCTGAGTGTAGAGCGGCAAGACACGCAGAAGACGCAGATACGCAGCTCTCCGAAGCTAAGTGCCGGTCCCGGGCTTCTTTCGGCACAAACCGCTCTCAGGAGCTCCCTGCGCTCGCCACAATGCTCTGTGTGCGAAGAAGCCGCTTCTTCGCCTCCGGGAGAATCGGCGAGCGGCAGCTTCCCAAAGGCGAAGATGCAAGCTGCAGCACACAGGCACAGTGTGGGCAGCCTTCAGACTTAGAGAAAACAGTACTTTACCACTCTCCTGCCTTTTCCATGGTTATTCTATTGGAAAAGAACGAGTTTTGGACAACTACCTTTCATTCTTGCCAAACTCTTTGCAGACCCCCGTGCAAGCTTTAGAACAAGATTTTGGATGTTTTCTTTCCTGGCAGAGTTTCTCCTTGCAAGATATGGTGGAAAAGCTTTTGGCTGAGTGTAGAGCGGCAAGACACGCAGAAGACGCAGATACGCAGCTCTCCGAAGCTAAGTGCCGGTCCCGGGCTTCTTTCGGCACAAACCGCTCTCAGCAGCTCCCTGCGCTCGCCACAATGCTCTGTGTGCGAAGAAGCCGCTTCTTCGCCTCCGGGAGAATCGGCGAGCGGCAGCTTCCCAAAGGCGAAGATGCAAGCTGCAGCACACAGGCACAGTGTGGGCAGCCTTCAGACTTAGAGAAAACAGTACTTTACCACTCTCCTGCCTTTTCCATGGTTATTCTATTGGAAAAGAACGAGTTTTGGACAACTACCTTTCATTCTTGCCAAACTCTTTGCAGACCCCCGTGCAAGCTTTAGAACAAGATTTTGGATGTTTTCTTTCCTGGCAGAGTTTCTCCTTGCAAGATATGGTGGAAAAGCTTTTGGCTGAGTGTAGAGCGGCAAGACACGCAGAAGACGCAGATACGCAGCTCTCCGAAGCTAAGTGCCGGTCCCGGGCTTCTTTCGGCACAAACCGCTCTCAGCAGCTCCCTGCGCTCGCCACAATGCTCTGTGTGCGAAGAAGCCGCTTCTTCGCCTCCGGGAGAATCGGCGAGCGGCAGCTTCCCAAAGGCGAAGATGCAAGCTGCAGCACACAGGCACAGTGTGGGCAGCCTTCAGACTTAGAGAAAACAGTACTTTACCACTCTCCTGCCTTTTCCATGGTTATTCTATTGGAAAAGAACGAGTTTTGGACAACTACCTTTCATTCTTGCCAAACTCTTTGCAGACCTGCGTGCAAGCTTTAGAACAAGATTTTGGATGTTTTCTTTCCTGGCAGAGTTTCTCCTTGCAAGATATGGTGGAAAAGCTTTTGGCTGAGTATAGAGCGGCAAGACACGCAGAAGACGCAGATACGCAGCTCTCCGAAGCTAAGTGCCGGTCCCGGGCTTCTTTCGGCACAAACCGCTCTCAGGAGCTCCCTGCGCTCGCCACAATGCTCTGTGTGCGAAGAAGCCGCTTCTTCGCCTCCGGGAGAATCGGCGAGCGGCAGCTTCCCAAAGGCGAAGATGCAAGCTGCAGCACACAGGCACAGTGTGGGCAGCCTTCAGACTTAGAGAAAACAGTACTTTACCACTCTCCTGCCTTTTCCATGGTTATTCTATTGGAAAAGAACGAGTTTTGGACAACTACCTTTCATTCTTGCCAAACTCTTTGCAGACCCCCGTGCAAGCTTTAGAACAAGATTTTGGATGTTTTCTTTCCTGGCAGAGTTTCTCCTTGCAAGATATGGTGGAAAAGCTTTTGGCTGAGTGTAGAGCGGCAAGACACGCAGAAGACGCAGATACGCAGCTCTCCGAAGCTAAGTGCCGGTCCCGGGCTTCTTTCGGCACAAACCGCTCTCAGGAGCTCCCTGCGCTCGCCACAATGCTCTGTGTGCGAAGAAGCCGCTTCTTCGCCTGCGGGAGAATCGGTGAGCGGCAGCTTCCCAAAGGCAAAGATGCAAGCTGCAGCACACAGGCACAGTGTGGGCAGCCTTCAGACTTAGAGAAAACAGTACTTTACCACTCTCCTGCCTTTTCCATGGTTATTCTATTGGAAAAGAACGAGTTTTGGACAACTACCTTTCATTCTTGCCAAACTCTTTGCAGACCCCCGTGCAAGCTTTAGAACAAGATTTTGGATGTTTTCTTTCCTGGCAGAGTTTCTCCTTGCAAGATATGGTGGAAAAGCTTTTTGCTGAGTATAGAGCGGCAAGACACGCAGAAGACGCAGATACGCAGCTCTCCGAAGCTAAGTGCCGGTCCCGGGCTTCTTTCGGCACAAACCGCTCTCAGGAGCTCCCTGCGCTCGCCACAATGCTCTGTGTGCGAAGAAGCCGCTTCTTCGCCTCCGGGAGAATCGGCGAGCGGCAGCTTCCCAAAGGCGAAGATGCAAGCTGCAGCACACAGGCACAGTGTGGGCAGCCTTCAGACTTAGAGAAAACAGTACTTTACCACTCTCCTGCCTTTTCCATGGTTATTCTATTGGAAAAGAACGAGTTTTGGACAACTACCTTTCATTCTTGCCAAACTCTTTGCAGACCCCCGTGCAAGCTTTAGAACAAGATTTTGGATGTTTTCTTTCCTGGCAGAGTTTCTCCTTGCAAGATATGGTGGAAAAGCTTTTTGCTGAGTGTAGAGCGGCAAGACACGCAGAAGACGCAGATACGCAGCTCTCCGAAGCTAAGTGCCGGTCCCGGGCTTCTTTCGGCACAAACCGCTCTCAGGAGCTCCCTGCGCTCGCCACAATGCTCTGTGTGCGAAGAAGCCGCTTCTTCGCCTCCGGGAGAATCGGCGAGCGGCAGCTTCCCAAAGGCGAAGATGCAAGCTGCAGCACACAGGCACAGTGTGGGCAGCCTTCAGACTTAGAAAAAACAGTACTTTACCACTCTCCTGCCTTTTCCATGGTTATTCTATTGGAAAAGAACGAGTTTTGGACAACTACCTTTCATTCTTGCCAAACTCTTTGCAGACCCCCGTGCAAGCTTTAGAACAAGATTTTGGATGTTTTCTTTCCTGGCAGAGTTTCTCCTTGCAAGATATGGTGGAAAAGCTTTTTGCTGAGTGTAGAGCGGCAAGACACGCAGAAGACGCAGATACGCAGCTCTCCGAAGCTAAGTGCCGGTCCCGGGCTTCTTTCGGCACAAACCGCTCTCAGGAGCTCCCTGCGCTCGCCACAATGCTCTGTGTGCGAAGAAGCCGCTTCTTCGCCTCCGGGAGAATCGGCGAGCGGCAGCTTCCCAAAGGCGAAGATGCAAGCTGCAGCACACAGGCACAGTGTGGGCAGCCTTCAGACTTAGAGAAAACAGTACTTTACCACTCTCCTGCCTTTTCCATGGTTATTCTATTGGAAAAGAACGAGTTTTGGACAACTACCTTTCATTCTTGCCAAACTCTTTGCAGACCCCCGTGCAAGCTTTAGAACAAGATTTTGGATGTTTTCTTTCCTGGCAGAGTTTCTCCTTGCAAGATATGGTGGAAAAGCTTTTTGCTGAGTGTAGAGCGGCAAGACACGCAGAAGACGCAGATACGCAGCTCTCCGAAGCTAAGTGCCGGTCCCGGGCTTCTTTCGGCACAAACCGCTCTCAGGAGCTCCCTGCGCTCGCCACAATGCTCTGTGTGCGAAGAAGCCGCTTCTTCGCCTGCGGGAGAATCGGCGAGCGGCAGCTTGCCAAAGGCGAAGATGCAAGCTGCAGCACGCAGGCACAGTATGGGCAGCCTTCAGACTTAGAGAAAACAGTACTTTACCACTCTCCTGCCTTTTCCATGGTTATTCTATTGGAAAAGAACGAGTTTTGGACAACTACCTTTCATTCTTGCCAAACTCTTTGCAGACCCCCGTGCAAGCTTTAGAACAAGATTTTGGATGTTTTCTTTCCTGGCAGAGTTTCTCCTTGCAAGATATGGTGGAAAAGCTTTTGGCTGAGTGTAGAGCGGCAAGACACGCAGAAGACGCGGATACGCAGCTCTCCGAAGCTAAGTGCCGGTCCCGGGCTTCTTTCGGCACAAACCGCTCTCAGGAGCTCCCTGCGCTCGCCACAATGCTCTGTGTGCGAAGAAGCCGCTTCTTCGCCTGCGGGAGAATCGGCGAGCGGCAGCTTCCCAAAGGCGAAGATGCAAGCTGCAGCACACAGGCACAGTGTGGGCAGCCTTCAGACTTAGAGAAAACAGTACTTTACCACTCTCCTGCCTTTTCCATGGTTATTCTATTGGAAAAGAACGAGTTTTGGACAACTACCTTTCATTCTTGCCAAACTCTTTGCAGACCCCTGTGCAAGCTTTAGAACAAGATTTTGGATGTTTTCTTTCCTGGCAGAGTTTCTCCTTGCAAGATATGGTGGAAAAGCTTTTGGCTGAGTGTAGAGCGGCAAGACACGCAGAAGACGCGGATACGCAGCTCTCCGAAGCTAAGTGCCGGTCCCGGGCTTCTTTCGGCACAAACCGCTCTCAGGAGCTCCCTGCGCTCGCCACAATGCTCTGTGTGCGAAGAAGCCGCTTCTTCGCCTCCGGGAGAATCGGCGAGCGGCAGCTTCCCAAAGGCGAAGATGGGCAGCATTCAGACTTAGAGAAAACAGTACTTTACCACTCTCCTGCCTTTTCCATGGTTATTCTATTGGAAAAGAACGAGTTTTGGACAACTACCTTTCATTCTTGCCAAACTCTTTGCAGACCCCCGTGCAAGCCTTAGAACAAGATTTTGGATGTTTTCTTTCCTGGCAGAGTTTCTCCTTGCAAGATATGGTGGAAAAGCTTTTTGCTGAGTATAGAGCGGCAAGACACGCAGAAGACGCAGATACGCAGCTCTCCGAAGCTAAGTGCCGGTCCCGGGCTTCTTTCGGCACAAACCGCTCTCAGGAGCTCCCTGCGCTCGCCACAATGCTCTGTGTGCGAAGAAGCCGCTTCTTCGCCTCCGGGAGAATCGGCGAGCGGCAGCTTCCCAAAGGCGAAGATGCAAGCTGCAGCACACAGGCACAGTGTGGGCAGCCTTCAGACTTAGAGAAAACAGTACTTTACCACTCTCCTGCCTTTTCCATGGTTATTCTATTGGAAAAGAACGAGTTTTGGACAACTACCTTTCATTCTTGCCAAACTCTTTGCAGACCCCCGTGCAAGCTTTAGAACAAGATTTTGGATGTTTTCTTTCCTGGCAGAGTTTCTCCTTGCAAGATATGGTGGAAAAGCTTTTGGCTGAGTGTAGAGCGGCAAGACACGCAGAAGACGCAGATACGCAGCTCTCCGAAGCTAAGTGCCGGTCCCGGGCTTCTTTCGGCACAAACCGCTCTCAGGAGCTCCCTGCGCTCGCCACAATGCTCTGTGTGCGAAGAAGCCGCTTCTTCGCCTCCGGGAGAATCGGCGAGCGGCAGCTTCCCAAAGGCGAAGATGCAAGCTGCAGCACACAGGCACAGTGTGGGCAGCCTTCAGACTTAGAGAAAACAGTACTTTACCACTCTCCTGCCTTTTCCATGGTTATTCTATTGGAAAAGAACGAGTTTTGGACAACTACCTTTCATTCTTGCCAAACTCTTTGCAGACCCCCGTGCAAGCTTTAGAACAAGATTTTGGATGTTTTCTTTCCTGGCAGAGTTTCTCCTTGCAAGATATGGTGGAAAAGCTTTTTGCTGAGTGTAGAGCGGCAAGACACGCAGAAGACGCAGATACGCAGCTCTCCGAAGCTAAGTGCCGGTCCCGGGCTTCTTTCGGCACAAACCGCTCTCAGGAGCTCCCTGCGCTCGCCACAATGCTCTGTGTGCGAAGAAGCCGCTTCTTCGCCTCCGGGAGAATCGGCGAGCGGCAGCTTCCCAAAGGCGAAGATGCAAGCTGCAGCACACAGGCACAGTGTGGGCAGCATTCAGACTTAGAGAAAACAGTACTTTACCACTCTCCTGCCTTTTCCATGGTTATTCTATTGGAAAAGAACGAGTTTTGGACAACTACCTTTCATTCTTGCCAAACTCTTTGCAGACCCCCGTGCAAGCTTTAGAACAAGATTTTGGATGTTTTCTTTCCTGGCAGAGTTTCTCCTTGCAAGATATGGTGGAAAAGCTTTTTGCTGAGTGTAGAGCGGCAAGACACGCAGAAGACGCGGATACGCAGCTCTCCGAAGCTAAGTGCCGGTCCCGGGCTTCTTTCGGCACAAACCGCTCTCAGGAGCTCCCTGCGCTCGCCACAATGCTCTGTGTGCGAAGAAGCCGCTTCTTCGCCTCCGGGAGAATCGGCGAGCGGCAGCTTCCCAAAGGCGAAGATGCAAGCTGCAGCACACAGGCACAGTGTGGGCAGCATTCAGACTTAGAGAAAACAGTACTTTACCACTCTCCTGCCTTTTCCATGGTTATTCTATTGGAAAAGAACGAGTTTTGGACAACTACCTTTCATTCTTGCCAAACTCTTTGCAGACCCCCGTGCAAGCTTTAGAACAAGATTTTGGATGTTTTCTTTCCTGGCAGAGTTTCTCCTTGCAAGATATGGTGGAAAAGCTTTTTGCTGAGTATAGAGCGGCAAGACACGCAGAAGACGCAGATACGCAGCTCTCCGAAGCTAAGTGCCGGTCCCGGGCTTCTTTCGGCACAAACCGCTCTCAGGAGCTCCCTGCGCTCGCCACAATGCTCTGTGTGCGAAGAAGCCGCTTCTTCGCCTCCGGGAGAATCGGCGAGCGGCAGCTTCCCAAAGGCGAAGATGCAAGCTGCAGCACACAGGCACAGTGTGGGCAGCCTTCAGACTTAGAGAAAACAGTACTTTACCACTCTCCTGCCTTTTCCATGGTTATTCTATTGGAAAAGAACGAGTTTTGGACAACTACCTTTCATTCTTGCCAAACTCTTTGCAGACCCCCGTGCAAGCTTTAGAACAAGATTTTGGATGTTTTCTTTCCTGGCAGAGTTTCTCCTTGCAAGATATGGTGGAAAAGCTTTTGGCTGAGTGTAGAGCGGCAAGACACGCAGAAGACGCAGATACGCAGCTCTCCGAAGCTAAGTGCCGGTCCCGGGCTTCTTTCGGCACAAACCGCTCTCAGGAGCTCCCTGCGCTCGCCACAATGCTCTGTGTGCGAAGAAGCCGCTTCTTCGCCTCCGGGAGAATCGGCGAGCGGCAGCTTCCCAAAGGCGAAGATGCAAGCTGCAGCACACAGGCACAGTGTGGGCAGCCTTCAGACTTAGAGAAAACAGTACTTTACCACTCTCCTGCCTTTTCCATGGTTATTCTATTGGAAAAGAACGAGTTTTGGACAACTACCTTTCATTCTTGCCAAACTCTTTGCAGACCTCCGTGCAAGCTTTAGAACAAGATTTTGGATGTTTTCTTTCCTGGCAGAGTTTCTCCTTGCAAGATATGGTGGAAAAGCTTTTGGCTGAGTGTAGAGCGGCAAGACACGCAGAAGACGCAGATACGCAGCTCTCCGAAGCTAAGTGCCGGTCCCGGGCTTCTTTCGGCACAAACCGCTCTCAGGAGCTCCCTGCGCTCGCCACAATGCTCTGTGTGCGAAGAAGCCGCTTCTTCGCCTCCGGGAGAATCGGCGAGCGGCAGCTTGCCAAAGGCGAAGATGCAAGCTGCAGCACACAGGCACAGTGTGGGCAGCCTTCAGACTTAGAAAAAACAGTACTTTACCACTCTCCTGCCTTTTCCATGGTTATTCTATTGGAAAAGAACGAGTTTTGGACAACTACCTTTCATTCTTGCCAAACTCTTTGCAGACCCCCGTGCAAGCTTTAGAACAAGATTTTGGATGTTTTCTTTCCTGGCAGAGTTTCTCCTTGCAAGATATGGTGGAAAAGCTTTTGGCTGAGTGTAGAGCGGCAAGACACGCAGAAGACGCAGATACGCAGCTCTCCGAAGCTAAGTGCCGGTCCCGGGCTTCTTTCGGCACAAACCGCTCTCAGCAGCTCCCTGCGCTCGCCACAATGCTCTGTGTGCGAAGAAGCCGCTTCTTCGCCTGCGGGAGAATCGGCGAGCGGCAGCTTGCCAAAGGCGAAGATGCAAGCTGCAGCACACAGGCACAGTGTGGGCAGCCTTCAGACTTAGAGAAAACAGTACTTTACCACTCTCCTGCCTTTTCCATGGTTATTCTATTGGAAAAGAACGAGTTTTGGACAACTACCTTTCATTCTTGCCAAACTCTTTGCAGACCCCCGTGCAAGCTTTAGAACAAGTTTTTGGATGTTTTCTTTCCTGGCAGAGTTTCTCCTTGCAAGATATGGTGGAAAAGCTTTTTGCTGAGTGTAGAGCGGCAAGACACGCAGAAGACGCGGATACGCAGCTCTCCGAAGCTAAGTGCCGGTCTCGGGCTCCTTTCGGCACAAACCGCTCTCAGGAGCTCCCTGCGCTCGCCACAATGCTCTGTGTGCGAAGAAGCCGCTTCTTCGCCTCCGGGAGAATCGGCGAGCGGCAGCTTGCCAAAGGCGAAGATGCAAGCTGCAGCACGCAGGCACAGTGTGGGCAGCCTTCAGACTTAGAGAAAACAGTACTTTACCACTCTCCTGCCTTTTCCATGGTTATTCTATTGGAAAAGAACGAGTTTTGGACAACTACCTTTCATTCTTGCCAAACTCTTTGCAGACCCCCGTGCAAGCTATAGAACAAGATTTTGGATGTTTTCTTTCCTGGCAGAGTTTCTCCTTGCAAGATATGGTGGAAAAGCTTTTGGCTGAGTGTAGAGCGGCAAGACACGCAGAAGACGCAGATACGCAGCTCTCCGAAGCTAAGTGCCGGTCCCGGGCTTCTTTCGGCACAAACCGCTCTCAGGAGCTCCCTGCGCTCGCCACAATGCTCTGTGTGCGAAGAAGCCGCTTCTTCGCCTCCGGGAGAATCGGCGAGCGGACGCTTCCCAAAGGCGAAGATGCAAGCTGCAGCACGCAGGCACAGTGTGGGCAGCCTTCAGACTTAGAGAAAACAGTACTTTACCACTCTCCTGCCTTATCCATGGTTATTCTATTGGAAAAGAACGAGTTTTGGACAACTACCTTTCATTCTTGCCAAACTCTTTGCAGACCCCCGTGCAAGCTTTAGAACAAGATTTTGGATGTTTTCTTTCCTGGCAGAGTTTCTCCTTGCAAGATATGGTGGAAAAGCTTTTGGCTGAGTGTAGAGCGGCAAGACACGCAGAAGACGCAGATACGCAGCTCTCCGAAGCTAAGTGCCGGTCCCGGGCTTCTTTCGGCACAAACCGCTCTCAGGAGCTCCCTGCGCTCGCCACAATGCTCTGTGTGCGAAGAAGCCGCTTCTTCGCCTGCGGGAGAATCGGCGAGCGGCAGCTTCCCAAAGGCGAAGATGCAAGCTGCAGCACGCAGGCACAGTGTGGGCAGCCTTCAGACTTAGAGAAAACAGTACTTTACCACTCTCCTGCCTTTTCCATGGTTATTCTATTGGAAAAGAACGAGTTTTGGACAACTACCTTTCATTCTTGCCAAACTCTTTGCAGACCCCCGTGCAAGCTTTAGAACAAGATTTTGGATGTTTTCTTTCCTGGCAGAGTTTCTCCTTGCAAGATATGGTGGAAAAGCTTTTGGCTGAGTGTAGAGCGGCAAGACACGCAGAAGACGCAGATACGCAGCTCTCCGAAGCTAAGTGCCGGTCCCGGGCTTCTTTCGGCACAAACCGCTCTCAGGAGCTCCCTGCGCTCGCCACAATGCTCTGTGTGCGAAGAAGCCGCTTCTTCGCCTGCGGGAGAATCGGCGAGCGGCAGCTTCCCAAAGGCAAAGATGCAAGCTGCAGCACACAGGCACAGTGTGGGCAGCATTCAGACTTAGATAAAACAGTACTTTACCACTCTCCTGCCTTATCCATGGTTATTCTATTGGAAAAGAACGAGTTTTGGACAACTACCTTTCATTCTTGCCAAACTCTTTGCAGACCCCCGTGCAAGCTTTAGAACAAGATTTTGGATGTTTTCTTTCCTGGCAGAGTTTCTCCTTGCAAGATATGGTGGAAAAGCTTTTTGCTGAGTGTAGAGCGGCAAGACACGCAGAAGACGCAGATACGCAGCTCTCCGAAGCTAAGTGCCGGTCCCGGGCTTCTTTCGGCACAAACCGCTCTCAGGAGCTCCCTGCGCTCGCCACAATGCTCTGTGTGCGAAGAAGCCGCTTCTTCGCCTCCGGGAGAATCGGCGAGCGGCAGCTTCCCAAAGGCGAAGATGCAAGCTGCAGCACACAGGCACAGTGTGGGCAGCCTTCAGACTTAGAGAAAACAGTACTTTACCACTCTCCTGCCTTTTCCATGGTTATTCTATTGGAAAAGAACGAGTTTTGGACAACTACCTTTCATTCTTGCCAAACTCTTTGCAGACCCCCGTGCAAGCTTTAGAACAAGATTTTGGATGTTTTCTTTCCTGGCAGAGTTTCTCCTTGCAAGATATGGTGGAAAAGCTTTTTGCTGAGTGTAGAGCGGCAAGACACGCAGAAGACGCAGATACGCAGCTCTCCGAAGCTAAGTGCCGGTCCCGGGCTTCTTTCGGCACAAACCGCTCTCAGGAGCTCCCTGCGCTCGCCACAATGCTCTGTGTGCGAAGAAGCCGCTTCTTCGCCTCCGGGAGAATCGGCGAGCGGCAGCTTCCCAAAGGCGAAGATGCAAGCTGCAGCACACAGGCACAGTGTGGGCAGCCTTCAGACTTAGAGAAAACAGTACTTTACCACTCTCCTGCCTTTTCCATGGTTATTCTATTGGAAAAGAACGAGTTTTGGACAACTACCTTTCATTCTTGCCAAACTCTTTGCAGACCCCCGTGCAAGCTTTAGAACAAGATTTTGGATGTTTTCTTTCCTGGCAGAGTTTCTCCTTGCAAGATACGGTGGAAAAGCTTTTGGCTGAGTGTAGAGCGGCAAGACACGCAGAAGACGCAGATACGCAGCTCTCCGAAGCTAAGTGCCGGTCCCGGGCTTCTTTCGGCACAAACCGCTCTCAGGAGCTCCCTGCGCTCGCCACAATGCTCTGTGTGCGAAGAAGCCGCTTCTTCGCCTGCGGGAGAATCGGCGAGCGGCAGCTTCCCAAAGGCGAAGATGCAAGCTGCAGCACACAGGCACAGTGTGGGCAGCCTTCAGACTTAGAAAAAACAGTACTTTACCACTCTCCTGCCTTTTCCATGGTTATTCTATTGGAAAAGAACGAGTTTTGGACAACTACCTTTCATTCTTGCCAAACTCTTTGCAGACCCCCGTGCAAGCTTTAGAACAAGATTTTGGATGTTTTCTTTCCTGGCAGAGTTTCTCCTTGCAAGATATGGTGGAAAAGCTTTTGGCTGAGTGTAGAGCGGCAAGACACGCAGAAGACGCAGATACGCAGCTCTCCGAAGCTAAGTGCCGGTCCCGGGCTTCTTTCGGCACAAACCGCTCTCAGGAGCTCCCTGCGCTCGCCACAATGCTCTGTGTGCGAAGAAGCCGCTTCTTCGCCTCCGGGAGAATCGGCGAGCGGCAGCTTCCCAAAGGCGAAGATGCAAGCTGCAACACACAGGCACAGTGTGGGCAGCCTTCAGACTTAGAGAAAACAGTACTTTACCACTCTCCTGCCTTTTCCATGGTTATTCTATTGGAAAAGAACGAGTTTTGGACAACTACCTTTCATTCTTGCCAAACTCTTTGCAGACCCCCGTGCAAGCTTTAGAACAAGTTTTTGGATGTTTTCTTTCCTGGCAGAGTTTCTCCTTGCAAGATATGGTGGAAAAGCTTTTTGCTGAGTGTAGAGCGGCAAGACACGCAGAAGACGCAGATACGCAGCTCTCCGAAGCTAAGTGCCGGTCTCGGGCTTCTTTCGGCACAAACCGCTCTCAGGAGCTCCCTGCGCTCGCCACAATGCTCTGTGTGCGAAGAAGCCGCTTCTTCGCCTCCGGGAGAATCGGCGAGCGGCAGCTTGCCAAAGGCGAAGATGCAAGCTGCAGCACGCAGGCACAGTGTGGGCAGCCTTCAGACTTAGAGAAAACAGTACTTTACCACTCTCCTGCCTTTTCCATGGTTATTCTATTGGAAAAGAACGAGTTTTGGACAACTACCTTTCATTCTTGCCAAACTCTTTGCAGACCCCCGTGCAAGCTTTAGAACAAGATTTTGGATGTTTTCTTTCCTGGCAGAGTTTCTCCTTGCAAGATATGGTGGAAAAGCTTTTTGCTGAGTGTAGAGCGGCAAGACACGCAGAAGACGCAGATACGCAGCTCTCCGAAGCTAAGTGCCGGTCCCGGGCTTCTTTCGGCACAAACCGCTCTCAGCAGCTCCCTGCGCTCGCCACAATGCTCTGTGTGCGAAGAAGCCGCTTCTTCGCCTGCGGGAGAATCGGCGAGCGGCAGCTTCCCAAAGGCGAAGATGCAAGCTGCAGCACGCAGGCACAGTGTGGGCAGCCTTCAGACTTAGAGAAAACAGTACTTTACCACTCTCCTGCCTTTTCCATGGTTATTCTATTGGAAAAGAACGAGTTTTGGACAACTACCTTTCATTCTTGCCAAACTCTTTGCAGACCCCCGTGCAAGCTTTAGAACAAGATTTTGGATGTTTTCTTTCCTGGCAGAGTTTCTCCTTGCAAGATATGGTGGAAAAGCTTTTGGCTGAGTGTAGAGCGGCAAGACACGCAGAAGACGCAGATACGCAGCTCTCCGAAGCTAAGTGCCGGTCCCGGGCTTCTTTCGGCACAAACCGCTCTCAGCAGCTCCCTGCGCTCGCCACAATGCTCTGTGTGCGAAGAAGCCGCTTCTTCGCCTCCGGGAGAATCGGCGAGCGGCAGCTTCCCAAAGGCGAAGATGCAAGCTGCAGCACACAGGCACAATGTGGGCAGCCTTCAGACTTAGAGAAAACAGTACTTTACCACTCTCCTGCCTTTTCCATGGTTATTCTATTGGAAAAGAACGAGTTTTGGACAACTACCTTTCATTCTTGCCAAACTCTTTGCAGACCCCCGTGCAAGCTTTAGAACAAGATTTTGGATGTTTTCTTTCCTGGCAGAGTTTCTCCTTGCAAGATATGGTGGAAAAGCTTTTGGCTGAGTGTAGAGCGGCAAGACACGCAGAAGACGCAGATACGCAGCTCTCCGAAGCTAAGTGCCGGTCCCGGGCTTCTTTCGGCACAAACCGCTCTCAGCAGCTCCCTGCGCTCGCCACAATGCTCTGTGTGCGAAGAAGCCGCTTCTTCGCCTCCGGGAGAATCGGCGAGCGGCAGCTTCCCAAAGGCGAAGATGCAAGCTGCAGCACACAGGCACAGTGTGGGCAGCCTTCAGACTTAGAGAAAACAGTACTTTACCACTCTCCTGCCTTTTCCATGGTTATTCTATTGGAAAAGAACGAGTTTTGGACAACTACCTTTCATTCTTGCCAAACTCTTTGCAGACCTGCGTGCAAGCTTTAGAACAAGATTTTGGATGTTTTCTTTCCTGGCAGAGTTTCTCCTTGCAAGATATGGTGGAAAAGCTTTTGGCTGAGTATAGAGCGGCAAGACACGCAGAAGACGCAGATACGCAGCTCTCCGAAGCTAAGTGCCGGTCCCGGGCTTCTTTCGGCACAAACCGCTCTCAGGAGCTCCCTGCGCTCGCCACAATGCTCTGTGTGCGAAGAAGCCGCTTCTTCGCCTCCGGGAGAATCGGCGAGCGGCAGCTTCCCAAAGGCGAAGATGCAAGCTGCAGCACACAGGCACAGTGTGGGCAGCCTTCAGACTTAGAGAAAACAGTACTTTACCACTCTCCTGCCTTTTCCATGGTTATTCTATTGGAAAAGAACGAGTTTTGGACAACTACCTTTCATTCTTGCCAAACTCTTTGCAGACCCCCGTGCAAGCTTTAGAACAAGATTTTGGATGTTTTCTTTCCTGGCAGAGTTTCTCCTTGCAAGATATGGTGGAAAAGCTTTTGGCTGAGTGTAGAGCGGCAAGACACGCAGAAGACGCAGATACGCAGCTCTCCGAAGCTAAGTGCCGGTCCCGGGCTTCTTTCGGCACAAACCGCTCTCAGGAGCTCCCTGCGCTCGCCACAATGCTCTGTGTGCGAAGAAGCCGCTTCTTCGCCTGCGGGAGAATCGGCGAGCGGCAGCTTCCCAAAGGCAAAGATGCAAGCTGCAGCACACAGGCACAGTGTGGGCAGCCTTCAGACTTAGAGAAAACAGTACTTTACCACTCTCCTGCCTTTTCCATGGTTATTCTATTGGAAAAGAACGAGTTTTGGACAACTACCTTTCATTCTTGCCAAACTCTTTGCAGACCCCCGTGCAAGCTTTAGAACAAGATTTTGGATGTTTTCTTTCCTGGCAGAGTTTCTCCTTGCAAGATATGGTGGAAAAGCTTTTTGCTGAGTGTAGAGCGGCAAGACACGCAGAAGACGCAGATACGCAGCTCTCCGAAGCTAAGTGCCGGTCCCGGGCTTCTTTCGGCACAAACCGCTCTCAGGAGCTCCCTGCGCTCGCCACAATGCTCTGTGTGCGAAGAAGCCGCTTCTTCACCTCCGGGAGAATCGGCGAGCGGCAGCTTCCCAAAGGCGAAGATGCAAGCTGCAGCACACAGGCACAGTGTGGGCAGCCTTCAGACTTAGAGAAAACAGTACTTTACCACTCTCCTGCCTTTTCCATGGTTATTCTATTGGAAAAGAACGAGATTTGGACAACTACCTTTCATTCTTGCCAAACTCTTTGCAGACCCCCGTGCAAGCTTTAGAACAAGATTTTGGATGTTTTCTTTCCTGGCAGAGTTTCTCCTTGCAAGATATGGTGGAAAAGCTTTTGGCTGAGTGTAGAGCGGCAAGACACGCAGAAGACGCAGATACGCAGCTCTCCGAAGCTAAGTGCCGGTCCCGGGCTTCTTTCGGCACAAACCGCTCTCAGGAGCTCCCTGCGCTCGCCACAATGCTCTGTGTGCGAAGAAGCCGCTTCTTCGCCTCCGGGAGAATCGGCGAGCGGCAGCTTGCCAAAGGCGAAGATGCAAGCTGCAGCACACAGGCACAGTGTGGGCAGCCTTCAGACTTAGAGAAAACAGTACTTTACCACTCTCCTGCCTTTTCCATGGTTATTCTATTGGAAAAGAACGAGTTTTGGACAACTACCTTTCATTCTTGCCAAACTCTTTGCAGACCCCCGTGCAAGCTTTAGAACAAGATTTTGGATGTTTTCTTTCCTGGCAGAGTTTCTCCTTGCAAGATATGGTGGAAAAGCTTTTGGCTGAGTGTAGAGCGGCAAGACACGCAGAAGACGCAGATACGCAGCTCTCCGAAGCTAAGTGCCGGTCCCGGGCTTCTTTCGGCACAAACCGCTCTCAGGAGCTCCCTGCGCTCGCCACAATGCTCTGTGTGCGAAGAAGCCGCTTCTTCGCCTCCGGGAGAATCGGCGAGCGGCAGCTTCCCAAAGGCGAAGATGCAAGCTGCAGCACACAGGCACAGTGTGGGCAGCCTTCAGACTTAGAGAAAACAGTACTTTACCACTCTCCTGCCTTTTCCATGGTTATTCTATTGGAAAAGAACGAGTTTTGGACAACTACCTTTCATTCTTGCCAAACTCTTTGCAGACCCCCGTGCAAGCTTTAGAACAAGATTTTGGATGTTTTCTTTCCTGGCAGAGTTTCTCCTTGCAAGATATGGTGGAAAAGCTTTTGGCTGAGTGTAGAGCGGCAAGACACGCAGAAGACGCAGATACGCAGCTCTCCGAAGCTAAGTGCCGGTCCCGGGCTTCTTTCGGCACAAACCGCTCTCAGGAGCTCCCTGCGCTCGCCACAATGCTCTGTGTGCGAAGAAGCCGCTTCTTCGCCTCCGGGAGAATCGGCGAGCGGCAGCTTCCCAAAGGCGAAGATGCAAGCTGCAGCACACAGGCACAGTGTGGGCAGCCTTCAGACTTAGAAAAAACAGTACTTTACCACTCTCCTGCCTTTTCCATGGTTATTCTATTGGAAAAGAACGAGTTTTGGACAACTACCTTTCATTCTTGCCAAACTCTTTGCAGACCCCCGTGCAAGCTTTAGAACAAGATTTTGGATGTTTTCTTTCCTGGCAGAGTTTCTCCTTGCAAGATATGGTGGAAAAGCTTTTTGCTGAGTGTAGAGCGGCAAGACACGCAGAAGACGCAGATACGCAGCTCTCCGAAGCTAAGTGCCGGTCCCGGGCTTCTTTCGGCACAAACCGCTCTCAGGAGCTCCCTGCGCTCGCCACAATGCTCTGTGTGCGAAGAAGCCGCTTCTTCGCCTCCGGGAGAATCGGCGAGCGGCAGCTTGCCAAAGGCGAAGATGCAAGCTGCAGCACACAGGCACAGTGTGGGCAGCCTTCAGACTTAGAGAAAACAGTACTTTACCACTCTCCTGCCTTTTCCATGGTTATTCTATTGGAAAAGAACGAGTTTTGGACAACTACCTTTCATTCTTGCCAAACTCTTTGCAGACCCCCGTGCAAGCTTTAGAACAAGATTTTGGATGTTTTCTTTCCTGGCAGAGTTTCTCCTTGCAAGATATGGTGGAAAAGCTTTTTGCTGAGTGTAGAGCGGCAAGACACGCAGAAGACGCAGATACGCAGCTCTCCGAAGCTAAGTGCCGGTCCCGGGCTTCTTTCGGCACAAACCGCTCTCAGGAGCTCCCTGCGCTCGCCACAATGCTCTGTGTGCGAAGAAGCCGCTTCTTCGCCTGCGGGAGAATCGGCGAGCGGCAGCTTGCCAAAGGCGAAGATGCAAGCTGCAGCACGCAGGCACAGTGTGGGCAGCCTTCAGACTTAGAGAAAACAGTACTTTACCACTCTCCTGCCTTTTCCATGGTTATTCTATTGGAAAAGAACGAGTTTTGGACAACTACCTTTCATTCTTGCCAAACTCTTTGCAGACCCCCGTGCAAGCTTTAGAACAAGATTTTGGATGTTTTCTTTCCTGGCAGAGTTTCTCCTTGCAAGATATGGTGGAAAAGCTTTTGGCTGAGTGTAGAGCGGCAAGACACGCAGAAGACGCGGATACGCAGCTCTCCGAAGCTAAGTGCCGGTCCCGGGCTTCTTTCGGCACAAACCGCTCTCAGGAGCTCCCTGCGCTCGCCACAATGCTCTGTGTGCGAAGAAGCCGCTTCTTCGCCTGCGGGAGAATCGGCGAGCGGCAGCTTCCCAAAGGCGAAGATGCAAGCTGCAGCACACAGGCACAGTGTGGGCAGCCTTCAGACTTAGAGAAAACAGTACTTTACCACTCTCCTGCCTTTTCCATGGTTATTCTATTGGAAAAGAACGAGTTTTGGACAACTACCTTTCATTCTTGCCAAACTCTTTGCAGACCTGCGTGCAAGCTTTAGAACAAGATTTTGGATGTTTTCTTTCCTGGCAGAGTTTCTCCTTGCAAGATATGGTGGAAAAGCTTTTGGCTGAGTGTAGAGCGGCAAGACACGCAGAAGACGCGGATACGCAGCTCTCCGAAGCTAAGTGCCGGTCCCGGGCTTCTTTCGGCACAAACCGCTCTCAGGAGCTCCCTGCGCTCGCCACAATGCTCTGTGTGCGAAGAAGCCGCTTCTTCGCCTCCGGGAGAATCGGCGAGCGGCAGCTTCCCAATGGCGAAGATGGGCAGCCTTCAGACTTAGAGAAAACAGTACTTTACCACTCTCCTGCCTTTTCCATGGTTATTCTATTGGAAAAGAACGAGTTTTGGACAACTACCTTTCATTCTTGCCAAACTCTTTGCAGACCCCCGTGCAAGCCTTAGAACAAGATTTTGGATGTTTTCTTTCCTGGCAGAGTTTCTCCTTGCAAGATATGGTGGAAAAGCTTTTTGCTGAGTATAGAGCGGCAAGACACGCAGAAGACGCAGATACGCAGCTCTCCGAAGCTAAGTGCCGGTCCCGGGCTTCTTTCGGCACAAACCGCTCTCAGGAGCTCCCTGCGCTCGCCACAATGCTCTGTGTGCGAAGAAGCCGCTTCTTCGCCTGCGGGAGAATCGGCGAGCGGCAGCTTCCCAAAGGCGAAGATGCAAGCTGCAGCACACAGGCACAGTGTGGGCAGCCTTCAGACTTAGAGAAAACAGTACTTTACCACTCTCCTGCCTTTTCCATGGTTATTCTATTGGAAAAGAACGAGTTTTGGACAACTACCTTTCATTCTTGCCAAACTCTTTGCAGACCCCCGTGCAAGCTTTAGAACAAGATTTTGGATGTTTTCTTTCCTGGCAGAGTTTCTCCTTGCAAGATATGGTGGAAAAGCTTTTGGCTGAGTGTAGAGCGGCAAGACACGCAGAAGACGCAGATACGCAGCTCTCCGAAGCTAAGTGCCGGTCCCGGGCTTCTTTCGGCACAAACCGCTCTCAGGAGCTCCCTGCGCTCGCCACAATGCTCTGTGTGCGAAGAAGCCGCTTCTTCGCCTCCGGGAGAATCGGCGAGCGGCAGCTTCCCAAAGGCGAAGATGCAAGCTGCAGCACACAGGCACAGTGTGGGCAGCCTTCAGACTTAGAGAAAACAGTACTTTACCACTCTCCTGCCTTTTCCATGGTTATTCTATTGGAAAAGAACGAGTTTTGGACAACTACCTTTCATTCTTGCCAAACTCTTTGCAGACCTCCGTGCAAGCTTTAGAACAAGATTTTGGATGTTTTCTTTCCTGGCAGAGTTTCTCCTTGCAAGATATGGTGGAAAAGCTTTTTGCTGAGTGTAGAGCGGCAAGACACGCAGAAGACGCAGATACGCAGCTCTCCGAAGCTAAGTGCCGGTCCCGGGCTTCTTTCGGCACAAACCGCTCTCAGGAGCTCCCTGCGCTCGCCACAATGCTCTGTGTGCGAAGAAGCCGCTTCTTCGCCTCCGGGAGAATCGGCGAGCGGCAGCTTGCCAAAGGCGAAGATGCAAGCTGCAGCACACAGGCACAGTGTGGGCAGCCTTCAGACTTAGAGAAAACAGTACTTTACCACTCTCCTGCCTTTTCCATGGTTATTCTATTGGAAAAGAACGAGTTTTGGACAACTACCTTTCATTCTTGCCAAACTCTTTGCAGACCCCCGTGCAAGCTTTAGAACAAGATTTTGGATGTTTTCTTTCCTGGCAGAGTTTCTCCTTGCAAGATATGGTGGAAAAGCTTTTGGCTGAGTGTAGAGCGGCAAGACACGCAGAAGACGCAGATACGCAGCTCTCCGAAGCTAAGTGCCGGTCCCGGGCTTCTTTCGGCACAAACCGCTCTCAGGAGCTCCCTGCGCTCGCCACAATGCTCTGTGTGCGAAGAAGCCGCTTCTTCGCCTGCGGGAGAATCGGCGAGCGGCAGCTTCCCAAAGGCGAAGATGCAAGCTGCAGCACACAGGCACAGTGTGGGCAGCCTTCAGACTTAGAGAAAACAGTACTTTACCACTCTCCTGCCTTTTCCATGGTTATTCTATTGGAAAAGAACGAGTTTTGGACAACTACCTTTCATTCTTGCCAAACTCTTTGCAGACCCCCGTGCAAGCTTTAGAACAAGTTTTTGGATGTTTTCTTTCCTGGCAGAGTTTCTCCTTGCAAGATATGGTGGAAAAGCTTTTTGCTGAGTGTAGAGCGGCAAGACACGCAGAAGACGCAGATACGCAGCTCTCCGAAGCTAAGTGCCGGTCCCGGGCTTCTTTCGGCACAAACCGCTCTCAGGAGCTCCCTGCGCTCGCCACAATGCTCTGTGTGCGAAGAAGCCGCTTCTTCGCCTCCGGGAGAATCGGCGAGCGGCAGCTTCCCAAAGGCGAAGATGCAAGCTGCAGCACGCAGGCACAGTGTGGGCAGCCTTCAGACTTAGAGAAAACAGTACTTTACCACTCTCCTGCCTTTTCCATGGTTATTCTATTGGAAAAGAACGAGTTTTGGACAACTACCTTTCATTCTTGCCAAACTCTTTGCAGACCCCCGTGCAAGCTTTAGAACAAGATTTTGGATGTTTTCTTTCCTGGCAGAGTTTCTCCTTGCAAGATATGGTGGAAAAGCTTTTGGCTGAGTGTAGAGCGGCAAGACACGCAGAAGACGCAGATACGCAGCTCTCCGAAGCTAAGTGCCGGTCCCGGGCTTCTTTCGGCACAAACCGCTCTCAGGAGCTCCCTGCGCTCGCCACAATGCTCTGTGTGCGAAGAAGCCGCTTCTTCGCCTGCGGGAGAATCGGCGAGCGGCAGCTTCCCAAAGGCGAAGATGCAAGCTGCAGCACGCAGGCACAGTGTGGGCAGCCTTCAGACTTAGAGAAAACAGTACTTTACCACTCTCCTGCCTTTTCCATGGTTATTCTATTGGAAAAGAACGAGTTTTGGACAACTACCTTTCATTCTTGCCAAACTCTTTGCAGACCCCCGTGCAAGCTTTAGAACAAGATTTTGGATGTTTTCTTTCCTGGCAGAGTTTCTCCTTGCAAGATATGGTGGAAAAGCTTTTGGCTGAGTGTAGAGCGGCAAGACACGCAGAAGACGCAGATACGCAGCTCTCCGAAGCTAAGTGCCGGTCCCGGGCTTCTTTCGGCACAAACCGCTCTCAGGAGCTCCCTGCGCTCGCCACAATGCTCTGTGTGCGAAGAAGCCGCTTCTTCGCCTGCGGGAGAATCGGCGAGCGGCAGCTTCCCAAAGGCAAAGATGCAAGCTGCAGCACACAGGCACAGTGTGGGCAGCATTCAGACTTAGATAAAACAGTACTTTACCACTCTCCTGCCTTATCCATGGTTATTCTATTGGAAAAGAACGAGTTTTGGACAACTACCTTTCATTCTTGCCAAACTCTTTGCAGACCCCCGTGCAAGCTTTAGAACAAGATTTTGGATGTTTTCTTTCCTGGCAGAGTTTCTCCTTGCAAGATATGGTGGAAAAGCTTTTTGCTGAGTGTAGAGCGGCAAGACACGCAGAAGACGCAGATACGCAGCTCTCCGAAGCTAAGTGCCGGTCCCGGGCTTCTTTCGGCACAAACCGCTCTCAGGAGCTCCCTGCGCTCGCCACAATGCTCTGTGTGCGAAGAAGCCGCTTCTTCGCCTCCGGGAGAATCGGCGAGCGGCAGCTTCCCAAAGGCGAAGATGCAAGCTGCAGCACACAGGCACAGTGTGGGCAGCCTTCAGACTTAGAGAAAACAGTACTTTACCACTCTCCTGCCTTTTCCATGGTTATTCTATTGGAAAAGAACGAGTTTTGGACAACTACCTTTCATTCTTGCCAAACTCTTTGCAGACCCCCGTGCAAGCTTTAGAACAAGATTTTGGATGTTTTCTTTCCTGGCAGAGTTTCTCCTTGCAAGATATGGTGGAAAAGCTTTTTGCTGAGTGTAGAGCGGCAAGACACGCAGAAGACGCAGATACGCAGCTCTCCGAAGCTAAGTGCCGGTCCCGGGCTTCTTTCGGCACAAACCGCTCTCAGGAGCTCCCTGCGCTCGCCACAATGCTCTGTGTGCGAAGAAGCCGCTTCTTCGCCTCCGGGAGAATCGGCGAGCGGCAGCTTCCCAAAGGCGAAGATGCAAGCTGCAGCACACAGGCACAGTGTGGGCAGCCTTCAGACTTAGAGAAAACAGTACTTTACCACTCTCCTGCCTTTTCCATGGTTATTCTATTGGAAAAGAACGAGTTTTGGACAACTACCTTTCATTCTTGCCAAACTCTTTGCAGACCTGAGTGCAAGCTTTAGAACAAGATTTTGGATGTTTTCTTTCCTGGCAGAGTTTCTCCTTGCAAGATATGGTGGAAAAGCTTTTGGCTGAGTGTAGAGCGGCAAGACACGCAGAAGACGCAGATACGCAGCTCTCCGAAGCTAAGTGCCGGTCCCGGGCTTCTTTCGGCACAAACCGCTCTCAGGAGCTCCCTGCGCTCGCCACAATGCTCTGTGTGCGAAGAAGCCGCTTCTTCGCCTGCGGGAGAATCGGCGAGCGGCAGCTTCCCAAAGGCGAAGATGCAAGCTGCAGCACACAGGCACAGTGTGGGCAGCCTTCAGACTTAGAAAAAACAGTACTTTACCACTCTCCTGCCTTTTCCATGGTTATTCTATTGGAAAAGAACGAGTTTTGGACAACTACCTTTCATTCTTGCCAAACTCTTTGCAGACCCCCGTGCAAGCTTTAGAACAAGATTTTGGATGTTTTCTTTCCTGGCAGAGTTTCTCCTTGCAAGATATGGTGGAAAAGCTTTTGGCTGAGTGTAGAGCGGCAAGACACGCAGAAGACGCAGATACGCAGCTCTCCGAAGCTAAGTGCCGGTCCCGGGCTTCTTTCGGCACAAACCGCTCTCAGGAGCTCCCTGCGCTCGCCACAATGCTCTGTGTGCGAAGAAGCCGCTTCTTCGCCTGCGGGAGAATCGGCGAGCGGCAGCTTGCCAAAGGCGAAGATGCAAGCTGCAGCACACAGGCACAGTGTGGGCAGCCTTCAGACTTAGAGAAAACAGTACTTTACCACTCTCCTGCCTTTTCCATGGTTATTCTATTGGAAAAGAACGAGTTTTGGACAACTACCTTTCATTCTTGCCAAACTCTTTGCAGACCCCCGTGCAAGCTTTAGAACAAGTTTTTGGATGTTTTCTTTCCTGGCAGAGTTTCTCCTTGCAAGATATGGTGGAAAAGCTTTTTGCTGAGTGTAGAGCGGCAAGACACGCAGAAGACGCGGATACGCAGCTCTCCGAAGCTAAGTGCCGGTCTCGGGCTTCTTTCGGCACAAACCGCTCTCAGGAGCTCCCTGCGCTCGCCACAATGCTCTGTGTGCGAAGAAGCCGCTTCTTCGCCTCCGGGAGAATCGGCGAGCGGCAGCTTGCCAAAGGCGAAGATGCAAGCTGCAGCACGCAGGCACAGTGTGGGCAGCCTTCAGACTTAGAGAAAACAGTACTTTACCACTCTCCTGCCTTTTCCATGGTTATTCTATTGGAAAAGAACGAGTTTTGGACAACTACCTTTCATTCTTGCCAAACTCTTTGCAGACCCCCGTGCAAGCTTTAGAACAAGATTTTGGATGTTTTCTTTCCTGGCAGAGTTTCTCCTTGCAAGATATGGTGGAAAAGCTTTTTGCTGAGTGTAGAGCGGCAAGACACGCAGAAGACGCAGATACGCAGCTCTCCGAAGCTAAGTGCCGGTCCCGGGCTTCTTTCGGCACAAACCGCTCTCAGCAGCTCCCTGCGCTCGCCACAATGCTCTGTGTGCGAAGAAGCCGCTTCTTCGCCTGCGGGAGAATCGGCGAGCGGCAGCTTCCCAAAGGCGAAGATGCAAGCTGCAGCACGCAGGCACAGTGTGGGCAGCCTTCAGACTTAGAGAAAACAGTACTTTACCACTCTCCTGCCTTTTCCATGGTTATTCTATTGGAAAAGAACGAGTTTTGGACAACTACCTTTCATTCTTGCCAAACTCTTTGCAGACCCCCGTGCAAGCTTTAGAACAAGATTTTGGATGTTTTCTTTCCTGGCAGAGTTTCTCCTTGCAAGATATGGTGGAAAAGCTTTTGGCTGAGTGTAGAGCGGCAAGACACGCAGAAGACGCAGATACGCAGCTCTCCGAAGCTAAGTGCCGGTCCCGGGCTTCTTTCGGCACAAACCGCTCTCAGGAGCTCCCTGCGCTCGCCACAATGCTCTGTGTGCGAAGAAGCCGCTTCTTCGCCTCCGGGAGAATCGGCGAGCGGCAGCTTGCCAAAGGCGAAGATGCAAGCTGCAGCACACAGGCACAGTGTGGGCAGCCTTCAGACTTAGAGAAAACAGTACTTTACCACTCTCCTGCCTTTTCCATGGTTATTCTATTGGAAAAGAACGAGTTTTGGACAACTACCTTTCATTCTTGCCAAACTCTTTGCAGACCCCCGTGCAAGCTTTAGAACAAGATTTTGGATGTTTTCTTTCCTGGCAGAGTTTCTCCTTGCAAGATATGGTGGAAAAGCTTTTGGCTGAGTGTAGAGCGGCAAGACACGCAGAAGACGCAGATACGCAGCTCTCCGAAGCTAAGTGCCGGTCCCGGGCTTCTTTCGGCACAAACCGCTCTCAGGAGCTCCCTGCGCTCGCCACAATGCTCTGTGTGCGAAGAAGCCGCTTCTTCGCCTGCGGGAGAATCGGCGAGCGGCAGCTTCCCAAAGGCGAAGATGCAAGCTGCAGCACACAGGCACAGTGTGGGCAGCCTTCAGACTTAGAGAAAACAGTACTTTACCACTCTCCTGCCTTTTCCATGGTTATTCTATTGGAAAAGAACGAGTTTTGGACAACTACCTTTCATTCTTGCCAAACTCTTTGCAGACCCCCGTGCAAGCTTTAGAACAAGATTTTGGATGTTTTCTTTCCTGGCAGAGTTTCTCCTTGCAAGATATGGTGGAAAAGCTTTTGGCTGAGTGTAGAGCGGCAAGACACGCAGAAGACGCGGATACGCAGCTCTCCGAAGCTAAGTGCCGGTCCCGGGCTTCTTTCGGCACAAACCGCTCTCAGGAGCTCCCTGCGCTCGCCACAATGCTCTGTGTGCGAAGAAGCCGCTTCTTCGCCTCCGGGAGAATCGGCGAGCGGCAGCTTCCCAATGGCGAAGATGGGCAGCCTTCAGACTTAGAGAAAACAGTACTTTACCACTCTCCTGCCTTTTCCATGGTTATTCTATTGGAAAAGAACGAGTTTTGGACAACTACCTTTCATTCTTGCCAAACTCTTTGCAGACCCCCGTGCAAGCCTTAGAACAAGATTTTGGATGTTTTCTTTCCTGGCAGAGTTTCTCCTTGCAAGATATGGTGGAAAAGCTTTTTGCTGAGTATAGAGCGGCAAGACACGCAGAAGACGCAGATACGCAGCTCTCCGAAGCTAAGTGCCGGTCCCGGGCTTCTTTCGGCACAAACCGCTCTCAGGAGCTCCCTGCGCTCGCCACAATGCTCTGTGTGCGAAGAAGCCGCTTCTTCGCCTGCGGGAGAATCGGCGAGCGGCAGCTTCCCAAAGGCGAAGATGCAAGCTGCAGCACACAGGCACAGTGTGGGCAGCCTTCAGACTTAGAGAAAACAGTACTTTACCACTCTCCTGCCTTTTCCATGGTTATTCTATTGGAAAAGAACGAGTTTTGGACAACTACCTTTCATTCTTGCCAAACTCTTTGCAGACCCCCGTGCAAGCTTTAGAACAAGATTTTGGATGTTTTCTTTCCTGGCAGAGTTTCTCCTTGCAAGATATGGTGGAAAAGCTTTTGGCTGAGTGTAGAGCGGCAAGACACGCAGAAGACGCAGATACGCAGCTCTCCGAAGCTAAGTGCCGGTCCCGGGCTTCTTTCGGCACAAACCGCTCTCAGGAGCTCCCTGCGCTCGCCACAATGCTCTGTGTGCGAAGAAGCCGCTTCTTCACCTCCGGGAGAATCGGCGAGCGGCAGCTTCCCAAAGGCGAAGATGCAAGCTGCAGCACACAGGCACAGTGTGGGCAGCCTTCAGACTTAGAGAAAACAGTACTTTACCACTCTCCTGCCTTTTCCATGGTTATTCTATTGGAAAAGAACGAGTTTTGGACAACTACCTTTCATTCTTGCCAAACTCTTTGCAGACCTCCGTGCAAGCTTTAGAACAAGATTTTGGATGTTTTCTTTCCTGGCAGAGTTTCTCCTTGCAAGATATGGTGGAAAAGCTTTTGGCTGAGTGTAGAGCGGCAAGACACGCAGAAGACGCAGATACGCAGCTCTCCGAAGCTAAGTGCCGGTCCCGGGCTTCTTTCGGCACAAACCGCTCTCAGGAGCTCCCTGCGCTCGCCACAATGCTCTGTGTGCGAAGAAGCCGCTTCTTCGCCTCCGGGAGAATCGGCGAGCGGCAGCTTGCCAAAGGCGAAGATGCAAGCTGCAGCACACAGGCACAGTGTGGGCAGCCTTCAGACTTAGAGAAAACAGTACTTTACCACTCTCCTGCCTTTTCCATGGTTATTCTATTGGAAAAGAACGAGTTTTGGACAACTACCTTTCATTCTTGCCAAACTCTTTGCAGACCCCCGTGCAAGCTTTAGAACAAGATTTTGGATGTTTTCTTTCCTGGCAGAGTTTCTCCTTGCAAGATATGGTGGAAAAGCTTTTGGCTGAGTGTAGAGCGGCAAGACACGCAGAAGACGCAGATACGCAGCTCTCCGAAGCTAAGTGCCGGTCCCGGGCTTCTTTCGGCACAAACCGCTCTCAGGAGCTCCCTGCGCTCGCCACAATGCTCTGTGTGCGAAGAAGCCGCTTCTTCGCCTGCGGGAGAATCGGCGAGCGGCAGCTTCCCAAAGGCGAAGATGCAAGCTGCAGCACACAGGCACAGTGTGGGCAGCCTTCAGACTTAGAGAAAACAGTACTTTACCACTCTCCTGCCTTTTCCATGGTTATTCTATTGGAAAAGAACGAGTTTTGGACAACTACCTTTCATTCTTGCCAAACTCTTTGCAGACCCCCGTGCAAGCTTTAGAACAAGTTTTTGGATGTTTTCTTTCCTGGCAGAGTTTCTCCTTGCAAGATATGGTGGAAAAGCTTTTTGCTGAGTGTAGAGCGGCAAGACACGCAGAAGACGCAGATACGCAGCTCTCCGAAGCTAAGTGCCGGTCCCGGGCTTCTTTCGGCACAAACCGCTCTCAGGAGCTCCCTGCGCTCGCCACAATGCTCTGTGTGCGAAGAAGCCGCTTCTTCGCCTCCGGGAGAATCGGCGAGCGGCAGCTTCCCAAAGGCGAAGATGCAAGCTGCAGCACGCAGGCACAGTGTGGGCAGCCTTCAGACTTAGAGAAAACAGTACTTTACCACTCTCCTGCCTTATCCATGGTTATTCTATTGGAAAAGAACGAGTTTTGGACAACTACCTTTCATTCTTGCCAAACTCTTTGCAGACCCCCGTGCAAGCTTTAGAACAAGATTTTGGATGTTTTCTTTCCTGGCAGAGTTTCTCCTTGCAAGATATGGTGGAAAAGCTTTTGGCTGAGTGTAGAGCGGCAAGACACGCAGAAGACGCAGATACGCAGCTCTCCGAAGCTAAGTGCCGGTCCCGGGCTTCTTTCGGCACAAACCGCTCTCAGGAGCTCCCTGCGCTCGCCACAATGCTCTGTGTGCGAAGAAGCCGCTTCTTCGCCTGCGGGAGAATCGGCGAGCGGCAGCTTCCCAAAGGCGAAGATGCAAGCTGCAGCACGCAGGCACAGTGTGGGCAGCCTTCAGACTTAGAGAAAACAGTACTTTACCACTCTCCTGCCTTTTCCATGGTTATTCTATTGGAAAAGAACGAGTTTTGGACAACTACCTTTCATTCTTGCCAAACTCTTTGCAGACCCCCGTGCAAGCTTTAGAACAAGATTTTGGATGTTTTCTTTCCTGGCAGAGTTTCTCCTTGCAAGATATGGTGGAAAAGCTTTTGGCTGAGTGTAGAGCGGCAAGACACGCAGAAGACGCAGATACGCAGCTCTCCGAAGCTAAGTGCCGGTCCCGGGCTTCTTTCGGCACAAACCGCTCTCAGGAGCTCCCTGCGCTCGCCACAATGCTCTGTGTGCGAAGAAGCCGCTTCTTCGCCTGCGGGAGAATCGGCGAGCGGCAGCTTCCCAAAGGCAAAGATGCAAGCTGCAGCACACAGGCACAGTGTGGGCAGCCTTCAGACTTAGAGAAAACAGTACTTTACCACTCTCCTGCCTTTTCCATGGTTATTCTATTGGAAAAGAACGAGTTTTGGACAACTACCTTTCATTCTTGCCAAACTCTTTGCAGACCCCCGTGCAAGCTTTAGAACAAGATTTTGGATGTTTTCTTTCCTGGCAGAGTTTCTCCTTGCAAGATATGGTGGAAAAGCTTTTTGCTGAGTGTAGAGCGGCAAGACACGCAGAAGACGCAGATACGCAGCTCTCCGAAGCTAAGTGCCGGTCCCGGGCTTCTTTCGGCACAAACCGCTCTCAGGAGCTCCCTGCGCTCGCCACAATGCTCTGTGTGCGAAGAAGCCGCTTCTTCGCCTCCGGGAGAATCGGCGAGCGGCAGCTTCCCAAAGGCGAAGATGCAAGCTGCAGCACACAGGCACAGTGTGGGCAGCCTTCAGACTTAGAGAAAACAGTACTTTACCACTCTCCTGCCTTTTCCATGGTTATTCTATTGGAAAAGAACGAGTTTTGGACAACTACCTTTCATTCTTGCCAAACTCTTTGCAGACCTGAGTGCAAGCTTTAGAACAAGATTTTGGATGTTTTCTTTCCTGGCAGAGTTTCTCCTTGCAAGATATGGTGGAAAAGCTTTTGGCTGAGTGTAGAGCGGCAAGACACGCAGAAGACGCAGATACGCAGCTCTCCGAAGCTAAGTGCCGGTCCCGGGCTTCTTTCGGCACAAACCGCTCTCAGGAGCTCCCTGCGCTCGCCACAATGCTCTGTGTGCGAAGAAGCCGCTTCTTCGCCTCCGGGAGAATCGGCGAGCGGCAGCTTGCCAAAGGCGAAGATGCAAGCTGCAGCACACAGGCACAGTGTGGGCAGCCTTCAGACTTAGAAAAAACAGTACTTTACCACTCTCCTGCCTTTTCCATGGTTATTCTATTGGAAAAGAACGAGTTTTGGACAACTACCTTTCATTCTTGCCAAACTCTTTGCAGACCCCCGTGCAAGCTTTAGAACAAGATTTTGGATGTTTTCTTTCCTGGCAGAGTTTCTCCTTGCAAGATATGGTGGAAAAGCTTTTGGCTGAGTGTAGAGCGGCAAGACACGCAGAAGACGCAGATACGCAGCTCTCCGAAGCTAAGTGCCGGTCCCGGGCTTCTTTCGGCACAAACCGCTCTCAGGAGCTCCCTGCGCTCGCCACAATGCTCTGTGTGCGAAGAAGCCGCTTCTTCGCCTGCGGGAGAATCGGCGAGCGGCAGCTTGCCAAAGGCGAAGATGCAAGCTGCAGCACGCAGGCACAGTGTGGGCAGCCTTCAGACTTAGAGAAAACAGTACTTTACCACTCTCCTGCCTTTTCCATGGTTATTCTATTGGAAAAGAACGAGTTTTGGACAACTACCTTTCATTCTTGCCAAACTCTTTGCAGACCCCCGTGCAAGCTTTAGAACAAGTTTTTGGATGTTTTCTTTCCTGGCAGAGTTTCTCCTTGCAAGATATGGTGGAAAAGCTTTTTGCTGAGTGTAGAGCGGCAAGACACGCAGAAGACGCGGATACGCAGCTCTCCGAAGCTAAGTGCCGGTCTCGGGCTTCTTTCGGCACAAACCGCTCTCAGGAGCTCCCTGCGCTCGCCACAATGCTCTGTGTGCGAAGAAGCCGCTTCTTCGCCTCCGGGAGAATCGGCGAGCGGCAGCTTGCCAAAGGCGAAGATGCAAGCTGCAGCACGCAGGCACAGTGTGGGCAGCCTTCAGACTTAGAGAAAACAGTACTTTACCACTCTCCTGCCTTTTCCATGGTTATTCTATTGGAAAAGAACGAGTTTTGGACAACTACCTTTCATTCTTGCCAAACTCTTTGCAGACCCCCGTGCAAGCTTTAGAACAAGATTTTGGATGTTTTCTTTCCTGGCAGAGTTTCTCCTTGCAAGATATGGTGGAAAAGCTTTTTGCTGAGTGTAGAGCGGCAAGACACGCAGAAGACGCAGATACGCAGCTCTCCGAAGCTAAGTGCCGGTCCCGGGCTTCTTTCGGCACAAACCGCTCTCAGCAGCTCCCTGCGCTCGCCACAATGCTCTGTGTGCGAAGAAGCCGCTTCTTCGCCTGCGGGAGAATCGGCGAGCGGCAGCTTCCCAAAGGCGAAGATGCAAGCTGCAGCACGCAGGCACAGTGTGGGCAGCCTTCAGACTTAGAGAAAACAGTACTTTACCACTCTCCTGCCTTTTCCATGGTTATTCTATTGGAAAAGAACGAGTTTTGGACAACTACCTTTCATTCTTGCCAAACTCTTTGCAGACCCCCGTGCAAGCTTTAGAACAAGATTTTGGATGTTTTCTTTCCTGGCAGAGTTTCTCCTTGCAAGATATGGTGGAAAAGCTTTTTGCTGAGTGTAGAGCGGCAAGACACGCAGAAGACGCAGATACGCAGCTCTCCGAAGCTAAGTGCCGGTCCCGGGCTTCTTTCGGCACAAACCGCTCTCAGGAGCTCCCTGCGCTCGCCACAATGCTCTGTGTGCGAAGAAGCCGCTTCTTCGCCTCCGGGAGAATCGGCGAGCGGCAGCTTGCCAAAGGCGAAGATGCAAGCTGCAGCACACAGGCACAGTGTGGGCAGCCTTCAGACTTAGAGAAAACAGTACTTTACCACTCTCCTGCCTTTTCCATGGTTATTCTATTGGAAAAGAACGAGTTTTGGACAACTACCTTTCATTCTTGCCAAACTCTTTGCAGACCCCCGTGCAAGCTTTAGAACAAGATTTTGGATGTTTTCTTTCCTGGCAGAGTTTCTCCTTGCAAGATATGGTGGAAAAGCTTTTGGCTGAGTGTAGAGCGGCAAGACACGCAGAAGACGCAGATACGCAGCTCTCCGAAGCTAAGTGCCGGTCCCGGGCTTCTTTCGGCACAAACCGCTCTCAGGAGCTCCCTGCGCTCGCCACAATGCTCTGTGTGCGAAGAAGCCGCTTCTTCGCCTCCGGGAGAATCGGCGAGCGGCAGCTTCCCAAAGGCGAAGATGCAAGCTGCAGCACACAGGCACAGTGTGGGCAGCCTTCAGACTTAGAGAAAACAGTACTTTACCACTCTCCTGCCTTTTCCATGGTTATTCTATTGGAAAAGAACGAGTTTTGGACAACTACCTTTCATTCTTGCCAAACTCTTTGCAGACCCCCGTGCAAGCTTTAGAACAAGATTTTGGATGTTTTCTTTCCTGGCAGAGTTTCTCCTTGCAAGATATGGTGGAAAAGCTTTTGGCTGAGTGTAGAGCGGCAAGACACGCAGAAGACGCAGATACGCAGCTCTCCGAAGCTAAGTGCCGGTCCCGGGCTTCTTTCGGCACAAACCGCTCTCAGGAGCTCCCTGCGCTCGCCACAATGCTCTGTGTGCGAAGAAGCCGCTTCTTCGCCTCCGGGAGAATCGGCGAGCGGCAGCTTCCCAAAGGCGAAGATGCAAGCTGCAGCACACAGGCACAGTGTGGGCAGCCTTCAGACTTAGAAAAAACAGTACTTTACCACTCTCCTGCCTTTTCCATGGTTATTCTATTGGAAAAGAACGAGTTTTGGACAACTACCTTTCATTCTTGCCAAACTCTTTGCAGACCCCCGTGCAAGCTTTAGAACAAGATTTTGGATGTTTTCTTTCCTGGCAGAGTTTCTCCTTGCAAGATATGGTGGAAAAGCTTTTTGCTGAGTGTAGAGCGGCAAGACACGCAGAAGACGCAGATACGCAGCTCTCCGAAGCTAAGTGCCGGTCCCGGGCTTCTTTCGGCACAAACCGCTCTCAGCAGCTCCCTGCGCTCGCCACAATGCTCTGTGTGCGAAGAAGCCGCTTCTTCGCCTGCGGGAGAATCGGCGAGCGGCAGCTTGCCAAAGGCGAAGATGCAAGCTGCAGCACACAGGCACAGTGTGGGCAGCCTTCAGACTTAGAGAAAACAGTACTTTACCACTCTCCTGCCTTTTCCATGGTTATTCTATTGGAAAAGAACGAGTTTTGGACAACTACCTTTCATTCTTGCCAAACTCTTTGCAGACCCCCGTGCAAGCTTTAGAACAAGATTTTGGATGTTTTCTTTCCTGGCAGAGTTTCTCCTTGCAAGATATGGTGGAAAAGCTTTTTGCTGAGTGTAGAGCGGCAAGACACGCAGAAGACGCAGATACGCAGCTCTCCGAAGCTAAGTGCCGGTCCCGGGCTTCTTTCGGCACAAACCGCTCTCAGGAGCTCCCTGCGCTCGCCACAATGCTCTGTGTGCGAAGAAGCCGCTTCTTCGCCTGCGGGAGAATCGGCGAGCGGCAGCTTGCCAAAGGCGAAGATGCAAGCTGCAGCACGCAGGCACAGTGTGGGCAGCCTTCAGACTTAGAGAAAACAGTACTTTACCACTCTCCTGCCTTTTCCATGGTTATTCTATTGGAAAAGAACGAGTTTTGGACAACTACCTTTCATTCTTGCCAAACTCTTTGCAGACCCCCGTGCAAGCTTTAGAACAAGATTTTGGATGTTTTCTTTCCTGGCAGAGTTTCTCCTTGCAAGATATGGTGGAAAAGCTTTTGGCTGAGTGTAGAGCGGCAAGACACGCAGAAGACGCGGATACGCAGCTCTCCGAAGCTAAGTGCCGGTCCCGGGCTTCTTTCGGCACAAACCGCTCTCAGGAGCTCCCTGCGCTCGCCACAATGCTCTGTGTGCGAAGAAGCCGCTTCTTCGCCTGCGGGAGAATCGGCGAGCGGCAGCTTCCCAAAGGCGAAGATGCAAGCTGCAGCACACAGGCACAGTGTGGGCAGCCTTCAGACTTAGAGAAAACAGTACTTTACCACTCTCCTGCCTTTTCCATGGTTATTCTATTGGAAAAGAACGAGTTTTGGACAACTACCTTTCATTCTTGCCAAACTCTTTGCAGACCCCCGTGCAAGCTTTAGAACAAGATTTTGGATGTTTTCTTTCCTGGCAGAGTTTCTCCTTGCAAGATATGGTGGAAAAGCTTTTGGCTGAGTGTAGAGCGGCAAGACACGCAGAAGACGCGGATACGCAGCTCTCCGAAGCTAAGTGCCGGTCCCGGGCTTCTTTCGGCACAAACCGCTCTCAGGAGCTCCCTGCGCTCGCCACAATGCTCTGTGTGCGAAGAAGCCGCTTCTTCGCCTCCGGGAGAATCGGCGAGCGGCAGCTTCCCAAAGGCGAAGATGGGCAGCCTTCAGACTTAGAGAAAACAGTACTTTACCACTCTCCTGCCTTTTCCATGGTTATTCTATTGGAAAAGAACGAGTTTTGGACAACTACCTTTCATTCTTGCCAAACTCTTTGCAGACCCCCGTGCAAGCCTTAGAACAAGATTTTGGATGTTTTCTTTCCTGGCAGAGTTTCTCCTTGCAAGATATGGTGGAAAAGCTTTTTGCTGAGTATAGAGCGGCAAGACACGCAGAAGACGCAGATACGCAGCTCTCCGAAGCTAAGTGCCGGTCCCGGGCTTCTTTCGGCACAAACCGCTCTCAGGAGCTCCCTGCGCTCGCCACAATGCTCTGTGTGCGAAGAAGCCGCTTCTTCGCCTGCGGGAGAATCGGCGAGCGGCAGCTTCCCAAAGGCGAAGATGCAAGCTGCAGCACACAGGCACAGTGTGGGCAGCCTTCAGACTTAGAGAAAACAGTACTTTACCACTCTCCTGCCTTTTCCATGGTTATTCTATTGGAAAAGAACGAGTTTTGGACAACTACCTTTCATTCTTGCCAAACTCTTTGCAGACCCCCGTGCAAGCTTTAGAACAAGATTTTGGATGTTTTCTTTCCTGGCAGAGTTTCTCCTTGCAAGATATGGTGGAAAAGCTTTTGGCTGAGTGTAGAGCGGCAAGACACGCAGAAGACGCAGATACGCAGCTCTCCGAAGCTAAGTGCCGGTCCCGGGCTTCTTTCGGCACAAACCGCTCTCAGGAGCTCCCTGCGCTCGCCACAATGCTCTGTGTGCGAAGAAGCCGCTTCTTCGCCTCCGGGAGAATCGGCGAGCGGCAGCTTCCCAAAGGCGAAGATGCAAGCTGCAGCACACAGGCACAGTGTGGGCAGCCTTCAGACTTAGAGAAAACAGTACTTTACCACTCTCCTGCCTTTTCCATGGTTATTCTATTGGAAAAGAACGAGTTTTGGACAACTACCTTTCATTCTTGCCAAACTCTTTGCAGACCTCCGTGCAAGCTTTAGAACAAGATTTTGGATGTTTTCTTTCCTGGCAGAGTTTCTCCTTGCAAGATATGGTGGAAAAGCTTTTGGCTGAGTGTAGAGCGGCAAGACACGCAGAAGACGCAGATACGCAGCTCTCCGAAGCTAAGTGCCGGTCCCGGGCTTCTTTCGGCACAAACCGCTCTCAGGAGCTCCCTGCGCTCGCCACAATGCTCTGTGTGCGAAGAAGCCGCTTCTTCGCCTCCGGGAGAATCGGCGAGCGGCAGCTTGCCAAAGGCGAAGATGCAAGCTGCAGCACACAGGCACAGTGTGGGCAGCCTTCAGACTTAGAGAAAACAGTACTTTACCACTCTCCTGCCTTTTCCATGGTTATTCTATTGGAAAAGAACGAGTTTTGGACAACTACCTTTCATTCTTGCCAAACTCTTTGCAGACCCCCGTGCAAGCTTTAGAACAAGATTTTGGATGTTTTCTTTCCTGGCAGAGTTTCTCCTTGCAAGATATGGTGGAAAAGCTTTTGGCTGAGTGTAGAGCGGCAAGACACGCAGAAGACGCAGATACGCAGCTCTCCGAAGCTAAGTGCCGGTCCCGGGCTTCTTTCGGCACAAACCGCTCTCAGGAGCTCCCTGCGCTCGCCACAATGCTCTGTGTGCGAAGAAGCCGCTTCTTCGCCTGCGGGAGAATCGGCGAGCGGCAGCTTCCCAAAGGCGAAGATGCAAGCTGCAGCACACAGGCACAGTGTGGGCAGCCTTCAGACTTAGAGAAAACAGTACTTTACCACTCTCCTGCCTTTTCCATGGTTATTCTATTGGAAAAGAACGAGTTTTGGACAACTACCTTTCATTCTTGCCAAACTCTTTGCAGACCCCCGTGCAAGCTTTAGAACAAGTTTTTGGATGTTTTCTTTCCTGGCAGAGTTTCTCCTTGCAAGATATGGTGGAAAAGCTTTTTGCTGAGTGTAGAGCGGCAAGACACGCAGAAGACGCAGATACGCAGCTCTCCGAAGCTAAGTGCCGGTCCCGGGCTTCTTTCGGCACAAACCGCTCTCAGGAGCTCCCTGCGCTCGCCACAATGCTCTGTGTGCGAAGAAGCCGCTTCTTCGCCTCCGGGAGAATCGGCGAGCGGCAGCTTCCCAAAGGCGAAGATGCAAGCTGCAGCACGCAGGCACAGTGTGGGCAGCCTTCAGACTTAGAGAAAACAGTACTTTACCACTCTCCTGCCTTATCCATGGTTATTCTATTGGAAAAGAAGGAGTTTTGGACAACTACCTTTCATTCTTGCCAAACTCTTTGCAGACCCCCGTGCAAGCTTTAGAACAAGATTTTGGATGTTTTCTTTCCTGGCAGAGTTTCTCCTTGCAAGATATGGTGGAAAAGCTTTTGGCTGAGTGTAGAGCGGCAAGACACGCAGAAGACGCAGATACGCAGCTCTCCGAAGCTAAGTGCCGGTCCCGGGCTTCTTTCGGCACAAACCGCTCTCAGGAGCTCCCTGCGCTCGCCACAATGCTCTGTGTGCGAAGAAGCCGCTTCTTCGCCTGCGGGAGAATCGGCGAGCGGCAGCTTGCCAAAGGCGAAGATGCAAGCTGCAGCACGCAGGCACAGTGTGGGCAGCCTTCAGACTTAGAGAAAACAGTACTTTACCACTCTCCTGCCTTTTCCATGGTTATTCTATTGGAAAAGAACGAGTTTTGGACAACTACCTTTCATTCTTGCCAAACTCTTTGCAGACCCCCGTGCAAGCTTTAGAACAAGATTTTGGATGTTTTCTTTCCTGGCAGAGTTTCTCCTTGCAAGATATGGTGGAAAAGCTTTTGGCTGAGTGTAGAGCGGCAAGACACGCAGAAGACGCAGATACGCAGCTCTCCGAAGCTAAGTGCCGGTCCCGGGCTTCTTTCGGCACAAACCGCTCTCAGGAGCTCCCTGCGCTCGCCACAATGCTCTGTGTGCGAAGAAGCCGCTTCTTCGCCTCCGGGAGAATCGGCGAGCGGCAGCTTGCCAAAGGCGAAGATGCAAGCTGCAGCACACAGGCACAGTGTGGGCAGCCTTCAGACTTAGAGAAAACAGTACTTTACCACTCTCCTGCCTTTTCCATGGTTATTCTATTGGAAAAGAACGAGTTTTGGACAACTACCTTTCATTCTTGCCAAACTCTTTGCAGACCCCCGTGCAAGCTTTAGAACAAGATTTTGGATGTTTTCTTTCCTGGCAGAGTTTCTCCTTGCAAGATATGGTGGAAAAGCTTTTTGCTGAGTGTAGAGCGGCAAGACACGCAGAAGACGCAGATACGCAGCTCTCCGAAGCTAAGTGCCGGTCCCGGGCTTCTTTCGGCACAAACCGCTCTCAGGAGCTCCCTGCGCTCGCCACAATGCTCTGTGTGCGAAGAAGCCGCTTCTTCGCCTGCGGGAGAATCGGCGAGCGGCAGCTTGCCAAAGGCGAAGATGCAAGCTGCAGCACGCAGGCACAGTGTGGGCAGCCTTCAGACTTAGAGAAAACAGTACTTTACCACTCTCCTGCCTTTTCCATGGTTATTCTATTGGAAAAGAACGAGTTTTGGACAACTACCTTTCATTCTTGCCAAACTCTTTGCAGACCCCCGTGCAAGCTTTAGAACAAGATTTTGGATGTTTTCTTTCCTGGCAGAGTTTCTCCTTGCAAGATATGGTGGAAAAGCTTTTGGCTGAGTGTAGAGCGGCAAGACACGCAGAAGACGCGGATACGCAGCTCTCCGAAGCTAAGTGCCGGTCCCGGGCTTCTTTCGGCACAAACCGCTCTCAGGAGCTCCCTGCGCTCGCCACAATGCTCTGTGTGCGAAGAAGCCGCTTCTTCGCCTGCGGGAGAATCGGCGAGCGGCAGCTTCCCAAAGGCGAAGATGCAAGCTGCAGCACACAGGCACAGTGTGGGCAGCCTTCAGACTTAGAGAAAACAGTACTTTACCACTCTCCTGCCTTTTCCATGGTTATTCTATTGGAAAAGAACGAGTTTTGGACAACTACCTTTCATTCTTGCCAAACTCTTTGCAGACCCCCGTGCAAGCTTTAGAACAAGATTTTGGATGTTTTCTTTCCTGGCAGAGTTTCTCCTTGCAAGATATGGTGGAAAAGCTTTTGGCTGAGTGTAGAGCGGCAAGACACGCAGAAGACGCGGATACGCAGCTCTCCGAAGCTAAGTGCCGGTCCCGGGCTTCTTTCGGCACAAACCGCTCTCAGGAGCTCCCTGCGCTCGCCACAATGCTCTGTGTGCGAAGAAGCCGCTTCTTCGCCTCCGGGAGAATCGGCGAGCGGCAGCTTCCCAAAGGCGAAGATGCAAGCTGCAGCACACAGGCACAGTGTGGGCAGCCTTCAGACTTAGAGAAAACAGTACTTTACCACTCTCCTGCCTTTTCCATGGTTATTCTATTGGAAAAGAACGAGTTTTGGACAACTACCTTTCATTCTTGCCAAACTCTTTGCAGACCCCCGTGCAAGCTTTAGAACAAGTTTTTGGATGTTTTCTTTCCTGGCAGAGTTTCTCCTTGCAAGATATGGTGGAAAAGCTTTTTGCTGAGTGTAGAGCGGCAAGACACGCAGAAGACGCAGATACGCAGCTCTCCGAAGCTAAGTGCCGGTCCCGGGCTTCTTTCGGCACAAACCGCTCTCAGGAGCTCCCTGCGCTCGCCACAATGCTCTGTGTGCGAAGAAGCCGCTTCTTCGCCTCCGGGAGAATCGGCGAGCGGCAGCTTCCCAAAGGCGAAGATGCAAGCTGCAGCACGCAGGCACAGTGTGGGCAGCCTTCAGACTTAGAGAAAACAGTACTTTACCACTCTCCTGCCTTATCCATGGTTATTCTATTGGAAAAGAAGGAGTTTTGGACAACTACCTTTCATTCTTGCCAAACTCTTTGCAGACCCCCGTGCAAGCTTTAGAACAAGATTTTGGATGTTTTCTTTCCTGGCAGAGTTTCTCCTTGCAAGATATGGTGGAAAAGCTTTTGGCTGAGTGTAGAGCGGCAAGACACGCAGAAGACGCAGATACGCAGCTCTCCGAAGCTAAGTGCCGGTCCCGGGCTTCTTTCGGCACAAACCGCTCTCAGGAGCTCCCTGCGCTCGCCACAATGCTCTGTGTGCGAAGAAGCCGCTTCTTCGCCTGCGGGAGAATCGGCGAGCGGCAGCTTGCCAAAGGCGAAGATGCAAGCTGCAGCACGCAGGCACAGTGTGGGCAGCCTTCAGACTTAGAGAAAACAGTACTTTACCACTCTCCTGCCTTTTCCATGGTTATTCTATTGGAAAAGAACGAGTTTTGGACAACTACCTTTCATTCTTGCCAAACTCTTTGCAGACCCCCGTGCAAGCTTTAGAACAAGATTTTGGATGTTTTCTTTCCTGGCAGAGTTTCTCCTTGCAAGATATGGTGGAAAAGCTTTTGGCTGAGTGTAGAGCGGCAAGACACGCAGAAGACGCAGATACGCAGCTCTCCGAAGCTAAGTGCCGGTCCCGGGCTTCTTTCGGCACAAACCGCTCTCAGGAGCTCCCTGCGCTCGCCACAATGCTCTGTGTGCGAAGAAGCCGCTTCTTCGCCTGCGGGAGAATCGGCGAGCGGCAGCTTCCCAAAGGCAAAGATGCAAGCTGCAGCACACAGGCACAGTGTGGGCAGCATTCAGACTTAGATAAAACAGTACTTTACCACTCTCCTGCCTTATCCATGGTTATTCTATTGGAAAAGAACGAGTTTTGGACAACTACCTTTCATTCTTGCCAAACTCTTTGCAGACCCCCGTGCAAGCTTTAGAACAAGATTTTGGATGTTTTCTTTCCTGGCAGAGTTTCTCCTTGCAAGATATGGTGGAAAAGCTTTTTGCTGAGTGTAGAGCGGCAAGACACGCAGAAGACGCGGATACGCAGCTCTCCGAAGCTAAGTGCCGGTCCCGGGCTTCTTTCGGCACAAACCGCTCTCAGGAGCTCCCTGCGCTCGCCACAATGCTCTGTGTGCGAAGAAGCCGCTTCTTCGCCTCCGGGAGAATCGGCGAGCGGCAGCTTCCCAAAGGCGAAGATGCAAGCTGCAGCACACAGGCACAGTGTGGGCAGCCTTCAGACTTAGAGAAAACAGTACTTTACCACTCTCCTGCCTTTTCCATGGTTATTCTATTGGAAAAGAACGAGTTTTGGACAACTACCTTTCATTCTTGCCAAACTCTTTGCAGACCCCCGTGCAAGCTTTAGAACAAGATTTTGGATGTTTTCTTTCCTGGCAGAGTTTCTCCTTGCAAGATATGGTGGAAAAGCTTTTTGCTGAGTGTAGAGCGGCAAGACACGCAGAAGACGCAGATACGCAGCTCTCCGAAGCTAAGTGCCGGTCCCGGGCTTCTTTCGGCACAAACCGCTCTCAGGAGCTCCCTGCGCTCGCCACAATGCTCTGTGTGCGAAGAAGCCGCTTCTTCGCCTCCGGGAGAATCGGCGAGCGGCAGCTTCCCAAAGGCGAAGATGCAAGCTGCAGCACACAGGCACAGTGTGGGCAGCCTTCAGACTTAGAGAAAACAGTACTTTACCACTCTCCTGCCTTTTCCATGGTTATTCTATTGGAAAAGAACGAGTTTTGGACAACTACCTTTCATTCTTGCCAAACTCTTTGCAGACCTGAGTGCAAGCTTTAGAACAAGATTTTGGATGTTTTCTTTCCTGGCAGAGTTTCTCCTTGCAAGATATGGTGGAAAAGCTTTTGGCTGAGTGTAGAGCGGCAAGACACGCAGAAGACGCAGATACGCAGCTCTCCGAAGCTAAGTGCCGGTCCCGGGCTTCTTTCGGCACAAACCGCTCTCAGGAGCTCCCTGCGCTCGCCACAATGCTCTGTGTGCGAAGAAGCCGCTTCTTCGCCTGCGGGAGAATCGGCGAGCGGCAGCTTGCCAAAGGCGAAGATGCAAGCTGCAGCACACAGGCACAGTGTGGGCAGCCTTCAGACTTAGAAAAAACAGTACTTTACCACTCTCCTGCCTTTTCCATGGTTATTCTATTGGAAAAGAACGAGTTTTGGACAACTACCTTTCATTCTTGCCAAACTCTTTGCAGACCCCCGTGCAAGCTTTAGAACAAGATTTTGGATGTTTTCTTTCCTGGCAGAGTTTCTCCTTGCAAGATATGGTGGAAAAGCTTTTGGCTGAGTGTAGAGCGGCAAGACACGCAGAAGACGCAGATACGCAGCTCTCCGAAGCTAAGTGCCGGTCCCGGGCTTCTTTCGGCACAAACCGCTCTCAGGAGCTCCCTGCGCTCGCCACAATGCTCTGTGTGCGAAGAAGCCGCTTCTTCGCCTGCGGGAGAATCGGCGAGCGGCAGCTTCCCAAAGGCGAAGATGCAAGCTGCAGCACACAGGCACAGTGTGGGCAGCCTTCAGACTTAGAGAAAACAGTACTTTACCACTCTCCTGCCTTTTCCATGGTTATTCTATTGGAAAAGAACGAGTTTTGGACAACTACCTTTCATTCTTGCCAAACTCTTTGCAGACCCCCGTGCAAGCTTTAGAACAAGTTTTTGGATGTTTTCTTTCCTGGCAGAGTTTCTCCTTGCAAGATATGGTGGAAAAGCTTTTTGCTGAGTGTAGAGCGGCAAGACACGCAGAAGACGCGGATACGCAGCTCTCCGAAGCTAAGTGCCGGTCTCGGGCTTCTTTCGGCACAAACCGCTCTCAGGAGCTCCCTGCGCTCGCCACAATGCTCTGTGTGCGAAGAAGCCGCTTCTTCGCCTCCGGGAGAATCGGCGAGCGGCAGCTTGCCAAAGGCGAAGATGCAAGCTGCAGCACGCAGGCACAGTGTGGGCAGCCTTCAGACTTAGAGAAAACAGTACTTTACCACTCTCCTGCCTTTTCCATGGTTATTCTATTGGAAAAGAACGAGTTTTGGACAACTACCTTTCATTCTTGCCAAACTCTTTGCAGACCCCCGTGCAAGCTTTAGAACAAGATTTTGGATGTTTTCTTTCCTGGCAGAGTTTCTCCTTGCAAGATATGGTGGAAAAGCTTTTTGCTGAGTGTAGAGCGGCAAGACACGCAGAAGACGCAGATACGCAGCTCTCCGAAGCTAAGTGCCGGTCCCGGGCTTCTTTCGGCACAAACCGCTCTCAGCAGCTCCCTGCGCTCGCCACAATGCTCTGTGTGCGAAGAAGCCGCTTCTTCGCCTGCGGGAGAATCGGCGAGCGGCAGCTTCCCAAAGGCGAAGATGCAAGCTGCAGCACGCAGGCACAGTGTGGGCAGCCTTCAGACTTAGAGAAAACAGTACTTTACCACTCTCCTGCCTTTTCCATGGTTATTCTATTGGAAAAGAACGAGTTTTGGACAACTACCTTTCATTCTTGCCAAACTCTTTGCAGACCCCCGTGCAAGCTTTAGAACAAGATTTTGGATGTTTTCTTTCCTGGCAGAGTTTCTCCTTGCAAGATATGGTGGAAAAGCTTTTGGCTGAGTGTAGAGCGGCAAGACACGCAGAAGACGCAGATACGCAGCTCTCCGAAGCTAAGTGCCGGTCCCGGGCTTCTTTCGGCACAAACCGCTCTCAGGAGCTCCCTGCGCTCGCCACAATGCTCTGTGTGCGAAGAAGCCGCTTCTTCGCCTCCGGGAGAATCGGCGAGCGGCAGCTTCCCAAAGGCGAAGATGCAAGCTGCAGCACACAGGCACAGTGTGGGCAGCCTTCAGACTTAGAGAAAACAGTACTTTACCACTCTCCTGCCTTTTCCATGGTTATTCTATTGGAAAAGAACGAGTTTTGGACAACTACCTTTCATTCTTGCCAAACTCTTTGCAGACCCCCGTGCAAGCTTTAGAACAAGATTTTGGATGTTTTCTTTCCTGGCAGAGTTTCTCCTTGCAAGATATGGTGGAAAAGCTTTTGGCTGAGTGTAGAGCGGCAAGACACGCAGAAGACGCAGATACGCAGCTCTCCGAAGCTAAGTGCCGGTCCCGGGCTTCTTTCGGCACAAACCGCTCTCAGGAGCTCCCTGCGCTCGCCACAATGCTCTGTGTGCGAAGAAGCCGCTTCTTCGCCTCCGGGAGAATCGGCGAGCGGCAGCTTCCCAAAGGCGAAGATGCAAGCTGCAGCACACAGGCACAGTGTGGGCAGCCTTCAGACTTAGAGAAAACAGTACTTTACCACTCTCCTGCCTTTTCCATGGTTATTCTATTGGAAAAGAACGAGTTTTGGACAACTACCTTTCATTCTTGCCAAACTCTTTGCAGACCTGCGTGCAAGCTTTAGAACAAGATTTTGGATGTTTTCTTTCCTGGCAGAGTTTCTCCTTGCAAGATATGGTGGAAAAGCTTTTGGCTGAGTATAGAGCGGCAAGACACGCAGAAGACGCAGATACGCAGCTCTCCGAAGCTAAGTGCCGGTCCCGGGCTTCTTTCGGCACAAACCGCTCTCAGGAGCTCCCTGCGCTCGCCACAATGCTCTGTGTGCGAAGAAGCCGCTTCTTCGCCTCCGGGAGAATCGGCGAGCGGCAGCTTCCCAAAGGCGAAGATGCAAGCTGCAGCACACAGGCACAGTGTGGGCAGCCTTCAGACTTAGAGAAAACAGTACTTTACCACTCTCCTGCCTTTTCCATGGTTATTCTATTGGAAAAGAACGAGTTTTGGACAACTACCTTTCATTCTTGCCAAACTCTTTGCAGACCCCCGTGCAAGCTTTAGAACAAGATTTTGGATGTTTTCTTTCCTGGCAGAGTTTCTCCTTGCAAGATATGGTGGAAAAGCTTTTGGCTGAGTGTAGAGCGGCAAGACACGCAGAAGACGCAGATACGCAGCTCTCCGAAGCTAAGTGCCGGTCCCGGGCTTCTTTCGGCACAAACCGCTCTCAGGAGCTCCCTGCGCTCGCCACAATGCTCTGTGTGCGAAGAAGCCGCTTCTTCGCCTCCGGGAGAATCGGCGAGCGGCAGCTTCCCAAAGGCGAAGATGCAAGCTGCAGCACACAGGCACAGTGTGGGCAGCCTTCAGACTTAGAGAAAACAGTACTTTACCACTCTCCTGCCTTTTCCATGGTTATTCTATTGGAAAAGAACGAGTTTTGGACAACTACCTTTCATTCTTGCCAAACTCTTTGCAGACCTGAGTGCAAGCTTTAGAACAAGATTTTGGATGTTTTCTTTCCTGGCAGAGTTTCTCCTTGCAAGATACGGTGGAAAAGCTTTTGGCTGAGTGTAGAGCGGCAAGACACGCAGAAGACGCAGATACGCAGCTCTCCGAAGCTAAGTGCCGGTCCCGGGCTTCTTTCGGCACAAACCGCTCTCAGGAGCTCCCTGCGCTCGCCACAATGCTCTGTGTGCGAAGAAGCCGCTTCTTCGCCTGCGGGAGAATCGGCGAGCGGCAGCTTGCCAAAGGCGAAGATGCAAGCTGCAGCACACAGGCACCGTGTGGGCAGCCTTCAGACTTAGAAAAAACAGTACTTTACCACTCTCCTGCCTTTTCCATGGTTATTCTATTGGAAAAGAACGAGTTTTGGACAACTACCTTTCATTCTTGCCAAACTCTTTGCAGACCCCCGTGCAAGCTTTAGAACAAGATTTTGGATGTTTTCTTTCCTGGCAGAGTTTCTCCTTGCAAGATATGGTGGAAAAGCTTTTGGCTGAGTGTAGAGCGGCAAGACACGCAGAAGACGCAGATACGCAGCTCTCCGAAGCTAAGTGCCGGTCCCGGGCTTCTTTCGGCACAAACCGCTCTCAGGAGCTCCCTGCGCTCGCCACAATGCTCTGTGTGCGAAGAAGCCGCTTCTTCGCCTGCGGGAGAATCGGCGAGCGGCAGCTTCCCAAAGGCGAAGATGCAAGCTGCAGCACGCAGGCACAGTGTGGGCAGCCTTCAGACTTAGAGAAAACAGTACTTTACCACTCTCCTGCCTTTTCCATGGTTATTCTATTGGAAAAGAACGAGTTTTGGACAACTACCTTTCATTCTTGCCAAACTCTTTGCAGACCCCCGTGCAAGCTTTAGAACAAGTTTTTGGATGTTTTCTTTCCTGGCAGAGTTTCTCCTTGCAAGATATGGTGGAAAAGCTTTTTGCTGAGTGTAGAGCGGCAAGACACGCAGAAGACGCGGATACGCAGCTCTCCGAAGCTAAGTGCCGGTCTCGGGCTTCTTTCGGCACAAACCGCTCTCAGGGGCTCCCTGCGCTCGCCACAATGCTCTGTGTGCGAAGAAGCCGCTTCTTCGCCTCCGGGAGAATCGGCGAGCGGCAGCTTGCCAAAGGCGAAGATGCAAGCTGCAGCACGCAGGCACAGTGTGGGCAGCCTTCAGACTTAGAGAAAACAGTACTTTACCACTCTCCTGCCTTTTCCATGGTTATTCTATTGGAAAAGAACGAGTTTTGGACAACTACCTTTCATTCTTGCCAAACTCTTTGCAGACCCCCGTGCAAGCTTTAGAACAAGATTTTGGATGTTTTCTTTCCTGGCAGAGTTTCTCCTTGCAAGATATGGTGGAAAAGCTTTTTGCTGAGTGTAGAGCGGCAAGACACGCAGAAGACGCAGATACGCAGCTCTCCGAAGCTAAGTGCCGGTCCCGGGCTTCTTTCGGCACAAACCGCTCTCAGCAGCTCCCTGCGCTCGCCACAATGCTCTGTGTGCGAAGAAGCCGCTTCTTCGCCTGCGGGAGAATCGGCGAGCGGCAGCTTCCCAAAGGCGAAGATGCAAGCTGCAGCACGCAGGCACAGTGTGGGCAGCCTTCAGACTTAGAGAAAACAGTACTTTACCACTCTCCTGCCTTTTCCATGGTTATTCTATTGGAAAAGAACGAGTTTTGGACAACTACCTTTCATTCTTGCCAAACTCTTTGCAGACCCCCGTGCAAGCTTTAGAACAAGATTTTGGATGTTTTCTTTCCTGGCAGAGTTTCTCCTTGCAAGATATGGTGGAAAAGCTTTTGGCTGAGTGTAGAGCGGCAAGACACGCAGAAGACGCAGATACGCAGCTCTCCGAAGCTAAGTGCCGGTCCCGGGCTTCTTTCGGCACAAACCGCTCTCAGCAGCTCCCTGCGCTCGCCACAATGCTCTGTGTGCGAAGAAGCCGCTTCTTCGCCTCCGGGAGAATCGGCGAGCGGCAGCTTCCCAAAGGCGAAGATGCAAGCTGCAGCACACAGGCACAGTGTGGGCAGCCTTCAGACTTAGAGAAAACAGTACTTTACCACTCTCCTGCCTTTTCCATGGTTATTCTATTGGAAAAGAACGAGTTTTGGACAACTACCTTTCATTCTTGCCAAACTCTTTGCAGACCCCCGTGCAAGCTTTAGAACAAGATTTTGGATGTTTTCTTTCCTGGCAGAGTTTCTCCTTGCAAGATATGGTGGAAAAGCTTTTGGCTGAGTGTAGAGCGGCAAGACACGCAGAAGACGCAGATACGCAGCTCTCCGAAGCTAAGTGCCGGTCCCGGGCTTCTTTCGGCACAAACCGCTCTCAGCAGCTCCCTGCGCTCGCCACAATGCTCTGTGTGCGAAGAAGCCGCTTCTTCGCCTCCGGGAGAATCGGCGAGCGGCAGCTTCCCAAAGGCGAAGATGCAAGCTGCAGCACACAGGCACAGTGTGGGCAGCCTTCAGACTTAGAGAAAACAGTACTTTACCACTCTCCTGCCTTTTCCATGGTTATTCTATTGGAAAAGAACGAGTTTTGGACAACTACCTTTCATTCTTGCCAAACTCTTTGCAGACCTGCGTGCAAGCTTTAGAACAAGATTTTGGATGTTTTCTTTCCTGGCAGAGTTTCTCCTTGCAAGATATGGTGGAAAAGCTTTTGGCTGAGTATAGAGCGGCAAGACACGCAGAAGACGCAGATACGCAGCTCTCCGAAGCTAAGTGCCGGTCCCGGGCTTCTTTCGGCACAAACCGCTCTCAGGAGCTCCCTGCGCTCGCCACAATGCTCTGTGTGCGAAGAAGCCGCTTCTTCGCCTCCGGGAGAATCGGCGAGCGGCAGCTTGCCAAAGGCGAAGATGCAAGCTGCAGCACACAGGCACAGTGTGGGCAGCCTTCAGACTTAGAGAAAACAGTACTTTACCACTCTCCTGCCTTTTCCATGGTTATTCTATTGGAAAAGAACGAGTTTTGGACAACTACCTTTCATTCTTGCCAAACTCTTTGCAGACCCCCGTGCAAGCTTTAGAACAAGATTTTGGATGTTTTCTTTCCTGGCAGAGTTTCTCCTTGCAAGATATGGTGGAAAAGCTTTTGGCTGAGTGTAGAGCGGCAAGACACGCAGAAGACGCAGATACGCAGCTCTCCGAAGCTAAGTGCCGGTCCCGGGCTTCTTTCGGCACAAACCGCTCTCAGGAGCTCCCTGCGCTCGCCACAATGCTCTGTGTGCGAAGAAGCCGCTTCTTCGCCTCCGGGAGAATCGGCGAGCGGCAGCTTCCCAAAGGCGAAGATGCAAGCTGCAGCACACAGGCACAGTGTGGGCAGCCTTCAGACTTAGAGAAAACAGTACTTTACCACTCTCCTGCCTTTTCCATGGTTATTCTATTGGAAAAGAACGAGTTTTGGACAACTACCTTTCATTCTTGCCAAACTCTTTGCAGACCCCCGTGCAAGCTTTAGAACAAGATTTTGGATGTTTTCTTTCCTGGCAGAGTTTCTCCTTGCAAGATATGGTGGAAAAGCTTTTGGCTGAGTGTAGAGCGGCAAGACACGCAGAAGACGCAGATACGCAGCTCTCCGAAGCTAAGTGCCGGTCCCGGGCTTCTTTCGGCACAAACCGCTCTCAGCAGCTCCCTGCGCTCGCCACAATGCTCTGTGTGCGAAGAAGCCGCTTCTTCGCCTCCGGGAGAATCGGCGAGCGGCAGCTTGCCAAAGGCGAAGATGCAAGCTGCAGCACACAGGCACAGTGTGGGCAGCCTTCAGACTTAGAGAAAACAGTACTTTACCACTCTCCTGCCTTTTCCATGGTTATTCTATTGGAAAAGAACGAGTTTTGGACAACTACCTTTCATTCTTGCCAAACTCTTTGCAGACCCCCGTGCAAGCTTTAGAACAAGATTTTGGATGTTTTCTTTCCTGGCAGAGTTTCTCCTTGCAAGATATGGTGGAAAAGCTTTTGGCTGAGTGTAGAGCGGCAAGACACGCAGAAGACGCAGATACGCAGCTCTCCGAAGCTAAGTGCCGGTCCCGGGCTTCTTTCGGCACAAACCGCTCTCAGGAGCTCCCTGCGCTCGCCACAATGCTCTGTGTGCGAAGAAGCCGCTTCTTCGCCTCCGGGAGAATCGGCGAGCGGCAGCTTCCCAAAGGCGAAGATGCAAGCTGCAGCACACAGGCACAGTGTGGGCAGCCTTCAGACTTAGAGAAAACAGTACTTTACCACTCTCCTGCCTTTTCCATGGTTATTCTATTGGAAAAGAACGAGTTTTGGACAACTACCTTTCATTCTTGCCAAACTCTTTGCAGACCCCCGTGCAAGCTTTAGAACAAGATTTTGGATGTTTTCTTTCCTGGCAGAGTTTCTCCTTGCAAGATATGGTGGAAAAGCTTTTGGCTGAGTGTAGAGCGGCAAGACACGCAGAAGACGCAGATACGCAGCTCTCCGAAGCTAAGTGCCGGTCCCGGGCTTCTTTCGGCACAAACCGCTCTCAGGAGCTCCCTGCGCTCGCCACAATGCTCTGTGTGCGAAGAAGCCGCTTCTTCGCCTCCGGGAGAATCGGCGAGCGGCAGCTTCCCAAAGGCGAAGATGCAAGCTGCAGCACACAGGCACAGTGTGGGCAGCCTTCAGACTTAGAAAAAACAGTACTTTACCACTCTCCTGCCTTTTCCATGGTTATTCTATTGGAAAAGAACGAGTTTTGGACAACTACCTTTCATTCTTGCCAAACTCTTTGCAGACCCCCGTGCAAGCTTTAGAACAAGATTTTGGATGTTTTCTTTCCTGGCAGAGTTTCTCCTTGCAAGATATGGTGGAAAAGCTTTTTGCTGAGTGTAGAGCGGCAAGACACGCAGAAGACGCAGATACGCAGCTCTCCGAAGCTAAGTGCCGGTCCCGGGCTTCTTTCGGCACAAACCGCTCTCAGGAGCTCCCTGCGCTCGCCACAATGCTCTGTGTGCGAAGAAGCCGCTTCTTCGCCTCCGGGAGAATCGGCGAGCGGCAGCTTCCCAAAGGCGAAGATGCAAGCTGCAGCACACAGGCACAGTGTGGGCAGCCTTCAGACTTAGAGAAAACAGTACTTTACCACTCTCCTGCCTTTTCCATGGTTATTCTATTGGAAAAGAACGAGTTTTGGACAACTACCTTTCATTCTTGCCAAACTCTTTGCAGACCCCCGTGCAAGCTTTAGAACAAGATTTTGGATGTTTTCTTTCCTGGCAGAGTTTCTCCTTGCAAGATATGGTGGAAAAGCTTTTTGCTGAGTGTAGAGCGGCAAGACACGCAGAAGACGCAGATACGCAGCTCTCCGAAGCTAAGTGCCGGTCCCGGGCTTCTTTCGGCACAAACCGCTCTCAGGAGCTCCCTGCGCTCGCCACAATGCTCTGTGTGCGAAGAAGCCGCTTCTTCGCCTCCGGGAGAATCGGCGAGCGGCAGCTTCCCAAAGGCGAAGATGGGCAGCATTCAGACTTAGAGAAAACAGTACTTTACCACTCTCCTGCCTTTTCCATGGTTATTCTATTGGAAAAGAACGAGTTTTGGACAACTACCTTTCATTCTTGCCAAACTCTTTGCAGACCCCCGTGCAAGCTTTAGAACAAGATTTTGGATGTTTTCTTTCCTGGCAGAGTTTCTCCTTGCAAGATATGGTGGAAAAGCTTTTGGCTGAGTGTAGAGCGGCAAGACACGCAGAAGACGCAGATACGCAGCTCTCCGAAGCTAAGTGCCGGTCCCGGGCTTCTTTCGGCACAAACCGCTCTCAGCAGCTCCCTGCGCTCGCCACAATGCTCTGTGTGCGAAGAAGCCGCTTCTTCGCCTGCGGGAGAATCGGCGAGCGGCAGCTTCCCAAAGGCGAAGATGCAAGCTGCAGCACGCAGGCACAGTGTGGGCAGCCTTCAGACTTAGAGAAAACAGTACTTTACCACTCTCCTGCCTTTTCCATGGTTATTCTATTGGAAAAGAACGAGTTTTGGACAACTACCTTTCATTCTTGCCAAACTCTTTGCAGACCCCCGTGCAAGCTTTAGAACAAGATTTTGGATGTTTTCTTTCCTGGCAGAGTTTCTCCTTGCAAGATATGGTGGAAAAGCTTTTGGCTGAGTGTAGAGCGGCAAGACACGCAGAAGACGCAGATACGCAGCTCTCCGAAGCTAAGTGCCGGTCCCGGGCTTCTTTCGGCACAAACCGCTCTCAGCAGCTCCCTGCGCTCGCCACAATGCTCTGTGTGCGAAGAAGCCGCTTCTTCGCCTCCGGGAGAATCGGCGAGCGGCAGCTTCCCAAAGGCGAAGATGCAAGCTGCAGCACACAGGCACAGTGTGGGCAGCCTTCAGACTTAGAGAAAACAGTACTTTACCACTCTCCTGCCTTTTCCATGGTTATTCTATTGGAAAAGAACGAGTTTTGGACAACTACCTTTCATTCTTGCCAAACTCTTTGCAGACCCCCGTGCAAGCTTTAGAACAAGATTTTGGATGTTTTCTTTCCTGGCAGAGTTTCTCCTTGCAAGATATGGTGGAAAAGCTTTTGGCTGAGTGTAGAGCGGCAAGACACGCAGAAGACGCAGATACGCAGCTCTCCGAAGCTAAGTGCCGGTCCCGGGCTTCTTTCGGCACAAACCGCTCTCAGCAGCTCCCTGCGCTCGCCACAATGCTCTGTGTGCGAAGAAGCCGCTTCTTCGCCTCCGGGAGAATCGGCGAGCGGCAGCTTCCCAAAGGCGAAGATGCAAGCTGCAGCACACAGGCACAGTGTGGGCAGCCTTCAGACTTAGAGAAAACAGTACTTTACCACTCTCCTGCCTTTTCCATGGTTATTCTATTGGAAAAGAACGAGTTTTGGACAACTACCTTTCATTCTTGCCAAACTCTTTGCAGACCTGCGTGCAAGCTTTAGAACAAGATTTTGGATGTTTTCTTTCCTGGCAGAGTTTCTCCTTGCAAGATATGGTGGAAAAGCTTTTGGCTGAGTATAGAGCGGCAAGACACGCAGAAGACGCAGATACGCAGCTCTCCGAAGCTAAGTGCCGGTCCCGGGCTTCTTTCGGCACAAACCGCTCTCAGGAGCTCCCTGCGCTCGCCACAATGCTCTGTGTGCGAAGAAGCCGCTTCTTCGCCTCCGGGAGAATCGGCGAGCGGCAGCTTGCCAAAGGCGAAGATGCAAGCTGCAGCACACAGGCACAGTGTGGGCAGCCTTCAGACTTAGAGAAAACAGTACTTTACCACTCTCCTGCCTTTTCCATGGTTATTCTATTGGAAAAGAACGAGTTTTGGACAACTACCTTTCATTCTTGCCAAACTCTTTGCAGACCCCCGTGCAAGCTTTAGAACAAGATTTTGGATGTTTTCTTTCCTGGCAGAGTTTCTCCTTGCAAGATATGGTGGAAAAGCTTTTGGCTGAGTGTAGAGCGGCAAGACACGCAGAAGACGCAGATACGCAGCTCTCCGAAGCTAAGTGCCGGTCCCGGGCTTCTTTCGGCACAAACCGCTCTCAGGAGCTCCCTGCGCTCGCCACAATGCTCTGTGTGCGAAGAAGCCGCTTCTTCGCCTCCGGGAGAATCGGCGAGCGGCAGCTTCCCAAAGGCGAAGATGCAAGCTGCAGCACACAGGCACAGTGTGGGCAGCCTTCAGACTTAGAGAAAACAGTACTTTACCACTCTCCTGCCTTTTCCATGGTTATTCTATTGGAAAAGAACGAGTTTTGGACAACTACCTTTCATTCTTGCCAAACTCTTTGCAGACCCCCGTGCAAGCTTTAGAACAAGATTTTGGATGTTTTCTTTCCTGGCAGAGTTTCTCCTTGCAAGATATGGTGGAAAAGCTTTTGGCTGAGTGTAGAGCGGCAAGACACGCAGAAGACGCAGATACGCAGCTCTCCGAAGCTAAGTGCCGGTCCCGGGCTTCTTTCGGCACAAACCGCTCTCAGCAGCTCCCTGCGCTCGCCACAATGCTCTGTGTGCGAAGAAGCCGCTTCTTCGCCTCCGGGAGAATCGGCGAGCGGCAGCTTCCCAAAGGCGAAGATGCAAGCTGCAGCACACAGGCACAGTGTGGGCAGCCTTCAGACTTAGAGAAAACAGTACTTTACCACTCTCCTGCCTTTTCCATGGTTATTCTATTGGAAAAGAACGAGTTTTGGACAACTACCTTTCATTCTTGCCAAACTCTTTGCAGACCCCCGTGCAAGCTTTAGAACAAGATTTTGGATGTTTTCTTTCCTGGCAGAGTTTCTCCTTGCAAGATATGGTGGAAAAGCTTTTGGCTGAGTGTAGAGCGGCAAGACACGCAGAAGACGCAGATACGCAGCTCTCCGAAGCTAAGTGCCGGTCCCGGGCTTCTTTCGGCACAAACCGCTCTCAGCAGCTCCCTGCGCTCGCCACAATGCTCTGTGTGCGAAGAAGCCGCTTCTTCGCCTCCGGGAGAATCGGCGAGCGGCAGCTTCCCAAAGGCGAAGATGCAAGCTGCAGCACACAGGCACAGTGTGGGCAGCCTTCAGACTTAGAGAAAACAGTACTTTACCACTCTCCTGCCTTTTCCATGGTTATTCTATTGGAAAAGAACGAGTTTTGGACAACTACCTTTCATTCTTGCCAAACTCTTTGCAGACCTGCGTGCAAGCTTTAGAACAAGATTTTGGATGTTTTCTTTCCTGGCAGAGTTTCTCCTTGCAAGATATGGTGGAAAAGCTTTTGGCTGAGTATAGAGCGGCAAGACACGCAGAAGACGCAGATACGCAGCTCTCCGAAGCTAAGTGCCGGTCCCGGGCTTCTTTCGGCACAAACCGCTCTCAGGAGCTCCCTGCGCTCGCCACAATGCTCTGTGTGCGAAGAAGCCGCTTCTTCGCCTCCGGGAGAATCGGCGAGCGGCAGCTTGCCAAAGGCGAAGATGCAAGCTGCAGCACACAGGCACAGTGTGGGCAGCCTTCAGACTTAGAGAAAACAGTACTTTACCACTCTCCTGCCTTTTCCATGGTTATTCTATTGGAAAAGAACGAGTTTTGGACAACTACCTTTCATTCTTGCCAAACTCTTTGCAGACCCCCGTGCAAGCTTTAGAACAAGATTTTGGATGTTTTCTTTCCTGGCAGAGTTTCTCCTTGCAAGATATGGTGGAAAAGCTTTTGGCTGAGTGTAGAGCGGCAAGACACGCAGAAGACGCAGATACGCAGCTCTCCGAAGCTAAGTGCCGGTCCCGGGCTTCTTTCGGCACAAACCGCTCTCAGGAGCTCCCTGCGCTCGCCACAATGCTCTGTGTGCGAAGAAGCCGCTTCTTCGCCTCCGGGAGAATCGGCGAGCGGCAGCTTCCCAAAGGCGAAGATGCAAGCTGCAGCACACAGGCACAGTGTGGGCAGCCTTCAGACTTAGAGAAAACAGTACTTTACCACTCTCCTGCCTTTTCCATGGTTATTCTATTGGAAAAGAACGAGTTTTGGACAACTACCTTTCATTCTTGCCAAACTCTTTGCAGACCCCCGTGCAAGCTTTAGAACAAGATTTTGGATGTTTTCTTTCCTGGCAGAGTTTCTCCTTGCAAGATATGGTGGAAAAGCTTTTGGCTGAGTGTAGAGCGGCAAGACACGCAGAAGACGCAGATACGCAGCTCTCCGAAGCTAAGTGCCGGTCCCGGGCTTCTTTCGGCACAAACCGCTCTCAGCAGCTCCCTGCGCTCGCCACAATGCTCTGTGTGCGAAGAAGCCGCTTCTTCGCCTCCGGGAGAATCGGCGAGCGGCAGCTTGCCAAAGGCGAAGATGCAAGCTGCAGCACACAGGCACAGTGTGGGCAGCCTTCAGACTTAGAGAAAACAGTACTTTACCACTCTCCTGCCTTTTCCATGGTTATTCTATTGGAAAAGAACGAGTTTTGGACAACTACCTTTCATTCTTGCCAAACTCTTTGCAGACCCCCGTGCAAGCTTTAGAACAAGATTTTGGATGTTTTCTTTCCTGGCAGAGTTTCTCCTTGCAAGATATGGTGGAAAAGCTTTTGGCTGAGTGTAGAGCGGCAAGACACGCAGAAGACGCAGATACGCAGCTCTCCGAAGCTAAGTGCCGGTCCCGGGCTTCTTTCGGCACAAACCGCTCTCAGGAGCTCCCTGCGCTCGCCACAATGCTCTGTGTGCGAAGAAGCCGCTTCTTCGCCTCCGGGAGAATCGGCGAGCGGCAGCTTCCCAAAGGCGAAGATGCAAGCTGCAGCACACAGGCACAGTGTGGGCAGCCTTCAGACTTAGAGAAAACAGTACTTTACCACTCTCCTGCCTTTTCCATGGTTATTCTATTGGAAAAGAACGAGTTTTGGACAACTACCTTTCATTCTTGCCAAACTCTTTGCAGACCCCCGTGCAAGCTTTAGAACAAGATTTTGGATGTTTTCTTTCCTGGCAGAGTTTCTCCTTGCAAGATATGGTGGAAAAGCTTTTGGCTGAGTGTAGAGCGGCAAGACACGCAGAAGACGCAGATACGCAGCTCTCCGAAGCTAAGTGCCGGTCCCGGGCTTCTTTCGGCACAAACCGCTCTCAGGAGCTCCCTGCGCTCGCCACAATGCTCTGTGTGCGAAGAAGCCGCTTCTTCGCCTCCGGGAGAATCGGCGAGCGGCAGCTTCCCAAAGGCGAAGATGCAAGCTGCAGCACACAGGCACAGTGTGGGCAGCCTTCAGACTTAGAAAAAACAGTACTTTACCACTCTCCTGCCTTTTCCATGGTTATTCTATTGGAAAAGAACGAGTTTTGGACAACTACCTTTCATTCTTGCCAAACTCTTTGCAGACCCCCGTGCAAGCTTTAGAACAAGATTTTGGATGTTTTCTTTCCTGGCAGAGTTTCTCCTTGCAAGATATGGTGGAAAAGCTTTTTGCTGAGTGTAGAGCGGCAAGACACGCAGAAGACGCAGATACGCAGCTCTCCGAAGCTAAGTGCCGGTCCCGGGCTTCTTTCGGCACAAACCGCTCTCAGGAGCTCCCTGCGCTCGCCACAATGCTCTGTGTGCGAAGAAGCCGCTTCTTCGCCTCCGGGAGAATCGGCGAGCGGCAGCTTCCCAAAGGCGAAGATGCAAGCTGCAGCACACAGGCACAGTGTGGGCAGCCTTCAGACTTAGAGAAAACAGTACTTTACCACTCTCCTGCCTTTTCCATGGTTATTCTATTGGAAAAGAACGAGTTTTGGACAACTACCTTTCATTCTTGCCAAACTCTTTGCAGACCCCCGTGCAAGCTTTAGAACAAGATTTTGGATGTTTTCTTTCCTGGCAGAGTTTCTCCTTGCAAGATATGGTGGAAAAGCTTTTTGCTGAGTGTAGAGCGGCAAGACACGCAGAAGACGCAGATACGCAGCTCTCCGAAGCTAAGTGCCGGTCCCGGGCTTCTTTCGGCACAAACCGCTCTCAGGAGCTCCCTGCGCTCGCCACAATGCTCTGTGTGCGAAGAAGCCGCTTCTTCGCCTCCGGGAGAATCGGCGAGCGGCAGCTTCCCAAAGGCGAAGATGGGCAGCATTCAGACTTAGAGAAAACAGTACTTTACCACTCTCCTGCCTTTTCCATGGTTATTCTATTGGAAAAGAACGAGTTTTGGACAACTACCTTTCATTCTTGCCAAACTCTTTGCAGACCCCCGTGCAAGCTTTAGAACAAGATTTTGGATGTTTTCTTTCCTGGCAGAGTTTCTCCTTGCAAGATATGGTGGAAAAGCTTTTGGCTGAGTGTAGAGCGGCAAGACACGCAGAAGACGCAGATACGCAGCTCTCCGAAGCTAAGTGCCGGTCCCGGGCTTCTTTCGGCACAAACCGCTCTCAGGAGCTCCCTGCGCTCGCCACAATGCTCTGTGTGCGAAGAAGCCGCTTCTTCGCCTGCGGGAGAATCGGCGAGCGGCAGCTTGCCAAAGGCGAAGATGCAAGCTGCAGCACACAGGCACAGTGTGGGCAGCCTTCAGACTTAGAAAAAACAGTACTTTACCACTCTCCTGCCTTTTCCATGGTTATTCTATTGGAAAAGAACGAGTTTTGGACAACTACCTTTCATTCTTGCCAAACTCTTTGCAGACCCCCGTGCAAGCTTTAGAACAAGATTTTGGATGTTTTCTTTCCTGGCAGAGTTTCTCCTTGCAAGATATGGTGGAAAAGCTTTTGGCTGAGTGTAGAGCGGCAAGACACGCAGAAGACGCAGATACGCAGCTCTCCGAAGCTAAGTGCCGGTCCCGGGCTTCTTTCGGCACAAACCGCTCTCAGGAGCTCCCTGCGCTCGCCACAATGCTCTGTGTGCGAAGAAGCCGCTTCTTCGCCTGCGGGAGAATCGGCGAGCGGCAGCTTCCCAAAGGCGAAGATGCAAGCTGCAGCACACAGGCACAGTGTGGGCAGCCTTCAGACTTAGAGAAAACAGTACTTTACCACTCTCCTGCCTTTTCCATGGTTATTCTATTGGAAAAGAACGAGTTTTGGACAACTACCTTTCATTCTTGCCAAACTCTTTGCAGACCCCCGTGCAAGCTTTAGAACAAGTTTTTGGATGTTTTCTTTCCTGGCAGAGTTTCTCCTTGCAAGATATGGTGGAAAAGCTTTTTGCTGAGTGTAGAGCGGCAAGACACGCAGAAGACGCGGATACGCAGCTCTCCGAAGCTAAGTGCCGGTCTCGGGCTTCTTTCGGCACAAACCGCTCTCAGGAGCTCCCTGCGCTCGCCACAATGCTCTGTGTGCGAAGAAGCCGCTTCTTCGCCTCCGGGAGAATCGGCGAGCGGCAGCTTGCCAAAGGCGAAGATGCAAGCTGCAGCACGCAGGCACAGTGTGGGCAGCCTTCAGACTTAGAGAAAACAGTACTTTACCACTCTCCTGCCTTTTCCATGGTTATTCTATTGGAAAAGAACGAGTTTTGGACAACTACCTTTCATTCTTGCCAAACTCTTTGCAGACCCCCGTGCAAGCTTTAGAACAAGATTTTGGATGTTTTCTTTCCTGGCAGAGTTTCTCCTTGCAAGATATGGTGGAAAAGCTTTTTGCTGAGTGTAGAGCGGCAAGACACGCAGAAGACGCAGATACGCAGCTCTCCGAAGCTAAGTGCCGGTCCCGGGCTTCTTTCGGCACAAACCGCTCTCAGCAGCTCCCTGCGCTCGCCACAATGCTCTGTGTGCGAAGAAGCCGCTTCTTCGCCTGCGGGAGAATCGGCGAGCGGCAGCTTCCCAAAGGCGAAGATGCAAGCTGCAGCACGCAGGCACAGTGTGGGCAGCCTTCAGACTTAGAGAAAACAGTACTTTACCACTCTCCTGCCTTTTCCATGGTTATTCTATTGGAAAAGAACGAGTTTTGGACAACTACCTTTCATTCTTGCCAAACTCTTTGCAGACCCCCGTGCAAGCTTTAGAACAAGATTTTGGATGTTTTCTTTCCTGGCAGAGTTTCTCCTTGCAAGATATGGTGGAAAAGCTTTTGGCTGAGTGTAGAGCGGCAAGACACGCAGAAGACGCAGATACGCAGCTCTCCGAAGCTAAGTGCCGGTCCCGGGCTTCTTTCGGCACAAACCGCTCTCAGCAGCTCCCTGCGCTCGCCACAATGCTCTGTGTGCGAAGAAGCCGCTTCTTCGCCTCCGGGAGAATCGGCGAGCGGCAGCTTCCCAAAGGCGAAGATGCAAGCTGCAGCACACAGGCACAGTGTGGGCAGCCTTCAGACTTAGAGAAAACAGTACTTTACCACTCTCCTGCCTTTTCCATGGTTATTCTATTGGAAAAGAACGAGTTTTGGACAACTACCTTTCATTCTTGCCAAACTCTTTGCAGACCCCCGTGCAAGCTTTAGAACAAGATTTTGGATGTTTTCTTTCCTGGCAGAGTTTCTCCTTGCAAGATATGGTGGAAAAGCTTTTGGCTGAGTGTAGAGCGGCAAGACACGCAGAAGACGCAGATACGCAGCTCTCCGAAGCTAAGTGCCGGTCCCGGGCTTCTTTCGGCACAAACCGCTCTCAGGAGCTCCCTGCGCTCGCCACAATGCTCTGTGTGCGAAGAAGCCGCTTCTTCGCCTCCGGGAGAATCGGCGAGCGGCAGCTTCCCAAAGGCGAAGATGCAAGCTGCAGCACACAGGCACAGTGTGGGCAGCCTTCAGACTTAGAGAAAACAGTACTTTACCACTCTCCTGCCTTTTCCATGGTTATTCTATTGGAAAAGAACGAGTTTTGGACAACTACCTTTCATTCTTGCCAAACTCTTTGCAGACCCCCGTGCAAGCTTTAGAACAAGATTTTGGATGTTTTCTTTCCTGGCAGAGTTTCTCCTTGCAAGATATGGTGGAAAAGCTTTTGGCTGAGTGTAGAGCGGCAAGACACGCAGAAGACGCAGATACGCAGCTCTCCGAAGCTAAGTGCCGGTCCCGGGCTTCTTTCGGCACAAACCGCTCTCAGCAGCTCCCTGCGCTCGCCACAATGCTCTGTGTGCGAAGAAGCCGCTTCTTCGCCTCCGGGAGAATCGGCGAGCGGCAGCTTGCCAAAGGCGAAGATGCAAGCTGCAGCACACAGGCACAGTGTGGGCAGCCTTCAGACTTAGAGAAAACAGTACTTTACCACTCTCCTGCCTTTTCCATGGTTATTCTATTGGAAAAGAACGAGTTTTGGACAACTACCTTTCATTCTTGCCAAACTCTTTGCAGACCCCCGTGCAAGCTTTAGAACAAGATTTTGGATGTTTTCTTTCCTGGCAGAGTTTCTCCTTGCAAGATATGGTGGAAAAGCTTTTGGCTGAGTGTAGAGCGGCAAGACACGCAGAAGACGCAGATACGCAGCTCTCCGAAGCTAAGTGCCGGTCCCGGGCTTCTTTCGGCACAAACCGCTCTCAGGAGCTCCCTGCGCTCGCCACAATGCTCTGTGTGCGAAGAAGCCGCTTCTTCGCCTCCGGGAGAATCGGCGAGCGGCAGCTTCCCAAAGGCGAAGATGCAAGCTGCAGCACACAGGCACAGTGTGGGCAGCCTTCAGACTTAGAGAAAACAGTACTTTACCACTCTCCTGCCTTTTCCATGGTTATTCTATTGGAAAAGAACGAGTTTTGGACAACTACCTTTCATTCTTGCCAAACTCTTTGCAGACCCCCGTGCAAGCTTTAGAACAAGATTTTGGATGTTTTCTTTCCTGGCAGAGTTTCTCCTTGCAAGATATGGTGGAAAAGCTTTTGGCTGAGTGTAGAGCGGCAAGACACGCAGAAGACGCAGATACGCAGCTCTCCGAAGCTAAGTGCCGGTCCCGGGCTTCTTTCGGCACAAACCGCTCTCAGGAGCTCCCTGCGCTCGCCACAATGCTCTGTGTGCGAAGAAGCCGCTTCTTCGCCTCCGGGAGAATCGGCGAGCGGCAGCTTCCCAAAGGCGAAGATGCAAGCTGCAGCACACAGGCACAGTGTGGGCAGCCTTCAGACTTAGAAAAAACAGTACTTTACCACTCTCCTGCCTTTTCCATGGTTATTCTATTGGAAAAGAACGAGTTTTGGACAACTACCTTTCATTCTTGCCAAACTCTTTGCAGACCCCCGTGCAAGCTTTAGAACAAGATTTTGGATGTTTTCTTTCCTGGCAGAGTTTCTCCTTGCAAGATATGGTGGAAAAGCTTTTTGCTGAGTGTAGAGCGGCAAGACACGCAGAAGACGCAGATACGCAGCTCTCCGAAGCTAAGTGCCGGTCCCGGGCTTCTTTCGGCACAAACCGCTCTCAGGAGCTCCCTGCGCTCGCCACAATGCTCTGTGTGCGAAGAAGCCGCTTCTTCGCCTCCGGGAGAATCGGCGAGCGGCAGCTTCCCAAAGGCGAAGATGCAAGCTGCAGCACACAGGCACAGTGTGGGCAGCCTTCAGACTTAGAGAAAACAGTACTTTACCACTCTCCTGCCTTTTCCATGGTTATTCTATTGGAAAAGAACGAGTTTTGGACAACTACCTTTCATTCTTGCCAAACTCTTTGCAGACCCCCGTGCAAGCTTTAGAACAAGATTTTGGATGTTTTCTTTCCTGGCAGAGTTTCTCCTTGCAAGATATGGTGGAAAAGCTTTTTGCTGAGTGTAGAGCGGCAAGACACGCAGAAGACGCAGATACGCAGCTCTCCGAAGCTAAGTGCCGGTCCCGGGCTTCTTTCGGCACAAACCGCTCTCAGGAGCTCCCTGCGCTCGCCACAATGCTCTGTGTGCGAAGAAGCCGCTTCTTCGCCTCCGGGAGAATCGGCGAGCGGCAGCTTCCCAAAGGCGAAGATGGGCAGCATTCAGACTTAGAGAAAACAGTACTTTACCACTCTCCTGCCTTTTCCATGGTTATTCTATTGGAAAAGAACGAGTTTTGGACAACTACCTTTCATTCTTGCCAAACTCTTTGCAGACCCCCGTGCAAGCTTTAGAACAAGATTTTGGATGTTTTCTTTCCTGGCAGAGTTTCTCCTTGCAAGATATGGTGGAAAAGCTTTTGGCTGAGTGTAGAGCGGCAAGACACGCAGAAGACGCAGATACGCAGCTCTCCGAAGCTAAGTGCCGGTCCCGGGCTTCTTTCGGCACAAACCGCTCTCAGGAGCTCCCTGCGCTCGCCACAATGCTCTGTGTGCGAAGAAGCCGCTTCTTCGCCTGCGGGAGAATCGGCGAGCGGCAGTTTCCCAAAGGCGAAGATGCAAGCTGCAGCACACAGGCACAGTGTGGGCAGCCTTCAGACTTAGAGAAAACAGTACTTTACCACTCTCCTGCCTTTTCCATGGTTATTCTATTGGAAAAGAACGAGTTTTGGACAACTACCTTTCATTCTTGCCAAACTCTTTGCAGACCCCCGTGCAAGCTTTAGAACAAGATTTTGGATGTTTTCTTTCCTGGCAGAGTTTCTCCTTGCAAGATATGGTGGAAAAGCTTTTTGCTGAGTGTAGAGCGGCAAGACACGCAGAAGACGCGGATACGCAGCTCTCCGAAGCTAAGTGCCGGTCCCGGGCTTCTTTCGGCACAAACCGCTCTCAGGAGCTCCCTGCGCTCGCCACAATGCTCTGTGTGCGAAGAAGCCGCTTCTTCGCCTGCGGGAGAATCGGCGAGCGGCAGCTTCCCAAAGGCGAAGATGCAAGCTGCAGCACACAGGCACAGTGTGGGCAGCCTTCAGACTTAGAGAAAACAGTACTTTACCACTCTCCTGCCTTTTCCATAGTTATTCTATTGGAAAAGAACGAGTTTTGGACAACTACCTTTCATTCTTGCCAAACTCTTTGCAGACCCCCGTGCAAGCTTTAGAACAAGATTTTGGATGTTTTCTTTCCTGGCAGAGTTTCTCCTTGCAAGATATGGTGGAAAAGCTTTTGGCTGAGTGTAGAGCGGCAAGACACGCAGAAGACGCAGATACGCAGCTCTCCGAAGCTAAGTGCCGGTCCCGGGCTTCTTTCGGCACAAACCGCTCTCAGGAGCTCCCTGCGCTCGCCACAATGCTCTGTGTGCGAAGAAGCCGCTTCTTCGCCTCCGGGAGAATCGGCGAGCGGCAGCTTGCCAAAGGCGAAGATGCAAGCTGCAGCACACAGGCACAGTGTGGGCAGCCTTCAGACTTAGAGAAAACAGTACTTTACCACTCTCCTGCCTTTTCCATGGTTATTCTATTGGAAAAGAACGAGTTTTGGACAACTACCTTTCATTCTTGCCAAACTCTTTGCAGACCCCCGTGCAAGCTTTAGAACAAGATTTTGGATGTTTTCTTTCCTGGCAGAGTTTCTCCTTGCAAGATATGGTGGAAAAGCTTTTGGCTGAGTGTAGAGCGGCAAGACACGCAGAAGACGCAGATACGCAGCTCTCCGAAGCTAAGTGCCGGTCCCGGGCTTCTTTCGGCACAAACCGCTCTCAGGAGCTCCCTGCGCTCGCCACAATGCTCTGTGTGCGAAGAAGCCGCTTCTTCGCCTCCGGGAGAATCGGCGAGCGGCAGCTTCCCAAAGGCGAAGATGCAAGCTGCAGCACACAGGCACAGTGTGGGCAGCCTTCAGACTTAGAGAAAACAGTACTTTACCACTCTCCTGCCTTTTCCATGGTTATTCTATTGGAAAAGAACGAGTTTTGGACAACTACCTTTCATTCTTGCCAAACTCTTTGCAGACCTCCGTGCAAGCTTTAGAACAAGATTTTGGATGTTTTCTTTCCTGGCAGAGTTTCTCCTTGCAAGATACGGTGGAAAAGCTTTTGGCTGAGTGTAGAGCGGCAAGACACGCAGAAGACGCAGATACGCAGCTCTCCGAAGCTAAGTGCCGGTCCCGGGCTTCTTTCGGCACAAACCGCTCTCAGGAGCTCCCTGCGCTCGCCACAATGCTCTGTGTGCGAAGAAGCCGCTTCTTCGCCTCCGGGAGAATCGGCGAGCGGCAGCTTCCCAAAGGCGAAGATGCAAGCTGCAGCACACAGGCACAGTGTGGGCAGCCTTCAGACTTAGAAAAAACAGTACTTTACCACTCTCCTGCCTTTTCCATGGTTATTCTATTGGAAAAGAACGAGTTTTGGACAACTACCTTTCATTCTTGCCAAACTCTTTGCAGACCCCCGTGCAAGCTTTAGAACAAGATTTTGGATGTTTTCTTTCCTGGCAGAGTTTCTCCTTGCAAGATATGGTGGAAAAGCTTTTTGCTGAGTGTAGAGCGGCAAGACACGCAGAAGACGCAGATACGCAGCTCTCCGAAGCTAAGTGCCGGTCCCGGGCTTCTTTCGGCACAAACCGCTCTCAGGAGCTCCCTGCGCTCGCCACAATGCTCTGTGTGCGAAGAAGCCGCTTCTTCGCCTCCGGGAGAATCGGCGAGCGGCAGCTTGCCAAAGGCGAAGATGCAAGCTGCAGCACACAGGCACAGTGTGGGCAGCCTTCAGACTTAGAAAAAACAGTACTTTACCACTCTCCTGCCTTTTCCATGGTTATTCTATTGGAAAAGAACGAGTTTTGGACAACTACCTTTCATTCTTGCCAAACTCTTTGCAGACCCCCGTGCAAGCTTTAGAACAAGATTTTGGATGTTTTCTTTCCTGGCAGAGTTTCTCCTTGCAAGATATGGTGGAAAAGCTTTTGGCTGAGTGTAGAGCGGCAAGACACGCAGAAGACGCAGATACGCAGCTCTCCGAAGCTAAGTGCCGGTCCCGGGCTTCTTTCGGCACAAACCGCTCTCAGGAGCTCCCTGCGCTCGCCACAATGCTCTGTGTGCGAAGAAGCCGCTTCTTCGCCTGCGGGAGAATCGGCGAGCGGCAGCTTCCCAAAGGCAAAGATGCAAGCTGCAGCACACAGGCACAGTGTGGGCAGCCTTCAGACTTAGAGAAAACAGTACTTTACCACTCTCCTGCCTTTTCCATGGTTATTCTATTGGAAAAGAACGAGTTTTGGACAACTACCTTTCATTCTTGCCAAACTCTTTGCAGACCCCCGTGCAAGCTTTAGAACAAGATTTTGGATGTTTTCTTTCCTGGCAGAGTTTCTCCTTGCAAGATACGGTGGAAAAGCTTTTGGCTGAGTGTAGAGCGGCAAGACACGCAGAAGACGCAGATACGCAGCTCTCCGAAGCTAAGTGCCGGTCCCGGGCTTCTTTCGGCACAAACCGCTCTCAGGAGCTCCCTGCGCTCGCCACAATGCTCTGTGTGCGAAGAAGCCGCTTCTTCGCCTGCGGGAGAATCGGCGAGCGGCAGCTTCCCAAAGGCGAAGATGCAAGCTGCAGCACACAGGCACAGTGTGGGCAGCCTTCAGACTTAGAAAAAACAGTACTTTACCACTCTCCTGCCTTTTCCATGGTTATTCTATTGGAAAAGAACGAGTTTTGGACAACTACCTTTCATTCTTGCCAAACTCTTTGCAGACCCCCGTGCAAGCTTTAGAACAAGATTTTGGATGTTTTCTTTCCTGGCAGAGTTTCTCCTTGCAAGATATGGTGGAAAAGCTTTTTGCTGAGTGTAGAGCGGCAAGACACGCAGAAGACGCAGATACGCAGCTCTCCGAAGCTAAGTGCCGGTCCCGGGCTTCTTTCGGCACAAACCGCTCTCAGCAGCTCCCTGCGCTCGCCACAATGCTCTGTGTGCGAAGAAGCCGCTTCTTCGCCTGCGGGAGAATCGGCGAGCGGCAGCTTCCCAAAGGCGAAGATGCAAGCTGCAGCACACAGGCACAGTGTGGGCAGCCTTCAGACTTAGAGAAAACAGTACTTTACCACTCTCCTGCCTTTTCCATGGTTATTCTATTGGAAAAGAACGAGTTTTGGACAACTACCTTTCATTCTTGCCAAACTCTTTGCAGACCCCCGTGCAAGCCTTAGAACAAGATTTTGGATGTTTTCTTTCCTGGCAGAGTTTCTCCTTGCAAGATATGGTGGAAAAGCTTTTTGCTGAGTGTAGAACGGCAAGACACGCAGAAGACGCGGATACGCAGCTCTCCGAAGCTAAGTGCCGGTCTCGGGCTTCTTTCGGCACAAACCGCTCTCAGGAGCTCCCTGCGCTCGCCACAATGCTCTGTGTGCGAAGAAGCCGCTTCTTCGCCTCCGGGAGAATCGGCGAGCGGCAGCTTGCCAAAGGCGAAGATGCAAGCTGCAGCACGCAGGCACAGTGTGGGCAGCCTTCAGACTTAGAGAAAACAGTACTTTACCACTCTCCTGCCTTTTCCATGGTTATTCTATTGGAAAAGAACGAGTTTTGGACAACTACCTTTCATTCTTGCCAAACTCTTTGCAGACCCCCGTGCAAGCTTTAGAACAAGATTTTGGATGTTTTCTTTCCTGGCAGAGTTTCTCCTTGCAAGATATGGTGGAAAAGCTTTTGGCTGAGTGTAGAGCGGCAAGACACGCAGAAGACGCAGATACGCAGCTCTCCGAAGCTAAGTGCCGGTCCCGGGCTTCTTTCGGCACAAACCGCTCTCAGGAGCTCCCTGCGCTCGCCACAATGCTCTGTGTGCGAAGAAGCCGCTTCTTCGCCTGCGGGAGAATCGGCGAGCGGCAGCTTCCCAAAGGCGAAGATGCAAGCTGCAGCACGCAGGCACAGTGTGGGCAGCCTTCAGACTTAGAGAAAACAGTACTTTACCACTCTCCTGCCTTTTCCATGGTTATTCTATTGGAAAAGAACGAGTTTTGGACAACTACCTTTCATTCTTGCCAAACTCTTTGCAGACCCCCGTGCAAGCTTTAGAACAAGATTTTGGATGTTTTCTTTCCTGGCAGAGTTTCTCCTTGCAAGATATGGTGGAAAAGCTTTTGGCTGAGTGTAGAGCGGCAAGACACGCAGAAGACGCAGATACGCAGCTCTCCGAAGCTAAGTGCCGGTCCCGGGCTTCTTTCGGCACAAACCGCTCTCAGGAGCTCCCTGCGCTCGCCACAATGCTCTGTGTGCGAAGAAGCCGCTTCTTCGCCTGCGGGAGAATCGGCGAGCGGCAGCTTCCCAAAGGCAAAGATGCAAGCTGCAGCACACAGGCACAGTGTGGGCAGCATTCAGACTTAGATAAAACAGTACTTTACCACTCTCCTGCCTTATCCATGGTTATTCTATTGGAAAAGAACGAGTTTTGGACAACTACCTTTCATTCTTGCCAAACTCTTTGCAGACCCCCGTGCAAGCTTTAGAACAAGATTTTGGATGTTTTCTTTCCTGGCAGAGTTTCTCCTTGCAAGATATGGTGGAAAAGCTTTTTGCTGAGTGTAGAGCGGCAAGACACGCAGAAGACGCAGATACGCAGCTCTCCGAAGCTAAGTGCCGGTCCCGGGCTTCTTTCGGCACAAACCGCTCTCAGGAGCTCCCTGCGCTCGCCACAATGCTCTGTGTGCGAAGAAGCCGCTTCTTCGCCTCCGGGAGAATCGGCGAGCGGCAGCTTCCCAAAGGCGAAGATGCAAGCTGCAGCACACAGGCACAGTGTGGGCAGCCTTCAGACTTAGAGAAAACAGTACTTTACCACTCTCCTGCCTTTTCCATGGTTATTCTATTGGAAAAGAACGAGTTTTGGACAACTACCTTTCATTCTTGCCAAACTCTTTGCAGACCCCCGTGCAAGCTTTAGAACAAGATTTTGGATGTTTTCTTTCCTGGCAGAGTTTCTCCTTGCAAGATATGGTGGAAAAGCTTTTTGCTGAGTGTAGAGCGGCAAGACACGCAGAAGACGCGGATACGCAGCTCTCCGAAGCTAAGTGCCGGTCCCGGGCTTCTTTCGGCACAAACCGCTCTCAGGAGCTCCCTGCGCTCGCCACAATGCTCTGTGTGCGAAGAAGCCGCTTCTTCGCCTCCGGGAGAATCGGCGAGCGGCAGCTTCCCAAAGGCGAAGATGCAAGCTGCAGCACACAGGCACAGTGTGGGCAGCATTCAGACTTAGAGAAAACAGTACTTTACCACTCTCCTGCCTTTTCCATGGTTATTCTATTGGAAAAGAACGAGTTTTGGACAACTACCTTTCATTCTTGCCAAACTCTTTGCAGACCCCCGTGCAAGCTTTAGAACAAGATTTTGGATGTTTTCTTTCCTGGCAGAGTTTCTCCTTGCAAGATATGGTGGAAAAGCTTTTGGCTGAGTATAGAGCGGCAAGACACGCAGAAGACGCAGATACGCAGCTCTCCGAAGCTAAGTGCCGGTCCCGGGCTTCTTTCGGCACAAACCGCTCTCAGGAGCTCCCTGCGCTCGCCACAATGCTCTGTGTGCGAAGAAGCCGCTTCTTCGCCTCCGGGAGAATCGGCGAGCGGCAGCTTCCCAAAGGCGAAGATGCAAGCTGCAGCACACAGGCACAGTGTGGGCAGCCTTCAGACTTAGAGAAAACAGTACTTTACCACTCTCCTGCCTTTTCCATGGTTATTCTATTGGAAAAGAACGAGTTTTGGACAACTACCTTTCATTCTTGCCAAACTCTTTGCAGACCCCCGTGCAAGCTTTAGAACAAGATTTTGGATGTTTTCTTTCCTGGCAGAGTTTCTCCTTGCAAGATATGGTGGAAAAGCTTTTGGCTGAGTGTAGAGCGGCAAGACACGCAGAAGACGCAGATACGCAGCTCTCCGAAGCTAAGTGCCGGTCCCGGGCTTCTTTCGGCACAAACCGCTCTCAGGAGCTCCCTGCGCTCGCCACAATGCTCTGTGTGCGAAGAAGCCGCTTCTTCGCCTCCGGGAGAATCGGCGAGCGGCAGCTTCCCAAAGGCGAAGATGCAAGCTGCAGCACACAGGCACAGTGTGGGCAGCCTTCAGACTTAGAGAAAACAGTACTTTACCACTCTCCTGCCTTTTCCATGGTTATTCTATTGGAAAAGAACGAGTTTTGGACAACTACCTTTCATTCTTGCCAAACTCTTTGCAGACCCCCGTGCAAGCTTTAGAACAAGATTTTGGATGTTTTCTTTCCTGGCAGAGTTTCTCCTTGCAAGATATGGTGGAAAAGCTTTTTGCTGAGTGTAGAGCGGCAAGACACGCAGAAGACGCAGATACGCAGCTCTCCGAAGCTAAGTGCCGGTCCCGGGCTTCTTTCGGCACAAACCGCTCTCAGGAGCTCCCTGCGCTCGCCACAATGCTCTGTGTGCGAAGAAGCCGCTTCTTCGCCTGCGGGAGAATCGGCGAGCGGCAGCTTCCCAAAGGCAAAGATGCAAGCTGCAGCACACAGGCACAGTGTGGGCAGCATTCAGACTTAGATAAAACAGTACTTTACCACTCTCCTGCCTTATCCATGGTTATTCTATTGGAAAAGAAGGAGTTTTGGACAACTACCTTTCATTCTTGCCAAACTCTTTGCAGACCCCCGTGCAAGCTTTAGAACAAGATTTTGGATGTTTTCTTTCCTGGCAGAGTTTCTCCTTGCAAGATATGGTGGAAAAGCTTTTTGCTGAGTGTAGAGCGGCAAGACACGCAGAAGACGCAGATACGCAGCTCTCCGAAGCTAAGTGCCGGTCCCGGGCTTCTTTCGGCACAAACCGCTCTCAGGAGCTCCCTGCGCTCGCCACAATGCTCTGTGTGCGAAGAAGCCGCTTCTTCGCCTCCGGGAGAATCGGCGAGCGGCAGCTTCCCAAAGGCGAAGATGCAAGCTGCAGCACACAGGCACAGTGTGGGCAGCCTTCAGACTTAGAGAAAACAGTACTTTACCACTCTCCTGCCTTTTCCATGGTTATTCTATTGGAAAAGAACGAGTTTTGGACAACTACCTTTCATTCTTGCCAAACTCTTTGCAGACCCCCGTGCAAGCTTTAGAACAAGATTTTGGATGTTTTCTTTCCTGGCAGAGTTTCTCCTTGCAAGATATGGTGGAAAAGCTTTTTGCTGAGTGTAGAGCGGCAAGACACGCAGAAGACGCGGATACGCAGCTCTCCGAAGCTAAGTGCCGGTCCCGGGCTTCTTTCGGCACAAACCGCTCTCAGGAGCTCCCTGCGCTCGCCACAATGCTCTGTGTGCGAAGAAGCCGCTTCTTCGCCTCCGGGAGAATCGGCGAGCGGCAGCTTGCCAAAGGCGAAGATGCAAGCTGCAGCACACAGGCACAGTGTGGGCAGCCTTCAGACTTAGAGAAAACAGTACTTTACCACTCTCCTGCCTTTTCCATGGTTATTCTATTGGAAAAGAACGAGTTTTGGACAACTACCTTTCATTCTTGCCAAACTCTTTGCAGACCCCCGTGCAAGCTTTAGAACAAGATTTTGGATGTTTTCTTTCCTGGCAGAGTTTCTCCTTGCAAGATATGGTGGAAAAGCTTTTGGCTGAGTGTAGAGCGGCAAGACACGCAGAAGACGCAGATACGCAGCTCTCCGAAGCTAAGTGCCGGTCCCGGGCTTCTTTCGGCACAAACCGCTCTCAGGAGCTCCCTGCGCTCGCCACAATGCTCTGTGTGCGAAGAAGCCGCTTCTTCGCCTGCGGGAGAATCGGCGAGCGGCAGCTTCCCAAAGGCGAAGATGCAAGCTGCAGCACACAGGCACAGTGTGGGCAGCCTTCAGACTTAGAGAAAACAGTACTTTACCACTCTCCTGCCTTTTCCATGGTTATTCTATTGGAAAAGAACGAGTTTTGGACAACTACCTTTCATTCTTGCCAAACTCTTTGCAGACCCCCGTGCAAGCTTTAGAACAAGATTTTGGATGTTTTCTTTCCTGGCAGAGTTTCTCCTTGCAAGATATGGTGGAAAAGCTTTTTGCTGAGTGTAGAGCGGCAAGACACGCAGAAGACGCAGATACGCAGCTCTCCGAAGCTAAGTGCCGGTCCCGGGCTTCTTTCGGCACAAACCGCTCTCAGGAGCTCCCTGCGCTCGCCACAATGCTCTGTGTGCGAAGAAGCCGCTTCTTCGCCTGCGGGAGAATCGGCGAGCGGCAGCTTCCCAAAGGCGAAGATGCAAGCTGCAGCACACAGGCACAGTGTGGGCAGCCTTCAGACTTCGAGAAAACAGTACTTTACCACTCTCCTGCCTTTTCCATGGTTATTCTATTGGAAAAGAACGAGTTTTGGACAACTACCTTTCATTCTTGCCAAACTCTTTGCAGACCTCCGTGCAAGCTTTAGAACAAGATTTTGGATGTTTTCTTTCCTGGCAGAGTTTCTCCTTGCAAGATACGGTGGAAAAGCTTTTGGCTGAGTGTAGAGCGGCAAGACACGCAGAAGACGCAGATACGCAGCTCTCCGAAGCTAAGTGCCGGTCCCGGGCTTCTTTCGGCACAAACCGCTCTCAGGAGCTCCCTGCGCTCGCCACAATGCTCTGTGTGCGAAGAAGCCGCTTCTTCGCCTCCGGGAGAATCGGCGAGCGGCAGCTTCCCAAAGGCGAAGATGCAAGCTGCAGCACACAGGCACAGTGTGGGCAGCCTTCAGACTTAGAGAAAACAGTACTTTACCACTCTCCTGCCTTTTCCATGGTTATTCTATTGGAAAAGAACGAGTTTTGGACAACTACCTTTCATTCTTGCCAAACTCTTTGCAGACCCCCGTGCAAGCTTTAGAACAAGATTTTGGATGTTTTCTTTCCTGGCAGAGTTTCTCCTTGCAAGATATGGTGGAAAAGCTTTTTGCTGAGTGTAGAGCGGCAAGACACGCAGAAGACGCAGATACGCAGCTCTCCGAAGCTAAGTGCCGGTCCGGGCTTCTTTCGGCACAAACCGCTCTCAGGAGCTCCCTGCGCTCGCCACAATGCTCTGTGTGCGAAGAAGCCGCTTCTTCGCCTCCGGGAGAATCGGCGAGCGGCAGCTTCCCAAAGGCGAAGATGCAAGCTGCAGCACACAGGCACAGTGTGGGCAGCCTTCAGACTTAGAGAAAACAGTACTTTACCACTCTCCTGCCTTTTCCATGGTTATTCTATTGGAAAAGAACGAGTTTTGGACAACTACCTTTCATTCTTGCCAAACTCTTTGCAGACCCCCGTGCAAGCTTTAGAACAAGATTTTGGATGTTTTCTTTCCTGGCAGAGTTTCTCCTTGCAAGATATGGTGGAAAAGCTTTTTGCTGAGTGTAGAGCGGCAAGACACGCAGAAGACGCAGATACGCAGCTCTCCAAAGCTAAGTGCCGGTCCCGGGCTTCTTTCGGCACAAACCGCTCTCAGGAGCTCCCTGCGCTCGCCACAATGCTCTGTGTGCGAAGAAGCCGCTTCTTCGCCTCCGGGAGAATCGGCGAGCGGCAGCTTCCCAAAGGCGAAGATGCAAGCTGCAGCACACAGGCACAGTGTGGGCAGCCTTCAGACTTAGAGAAAACAGTACTTTACCACTCTCCTGCCTTTTCCATGGTTATTCTATTGGAAAAGAACGAGTTTTGGACAACTACCTTTCATTCTTGCCAAACTCTTTGCAGACCCCCGTGCAAGCTTTAGAACAAGATTTTGGATGTTTTCTTTCCTGGCAGAGTTTCTCCTTGCAAGATATGGTGGAAAAGCTTTTTGCTGAGTATAGAGCGGCAAGACACGCAGAAGACGCAGATACGCAGCTCTCCGAAGCTAAGTGCCGGTCCCGGGCTTCTTTCGGCACAAACCGCTCTCAGGAGCTCCCTGCGCTCGCCACAATGCTCTGTGTGCGAAGAAGCCGCTTCTTCGCCTGCGGGAGAATCGGCGAGCGGCAGCTTCCCAAAGGCGAAGATGCAAGCTGCAGCACACAGGCACAGTGTGGGCAGCCTTCAGACTTAGAGAAAACAGTACTTTACCACTCTCCTGCCTTTTCCATGGTTATTCTATTGGAAAAGAACGAGTTTTGGACAACTACCTTTCATTCTTGCCAAACTCTTTGCAGACCCCCGTGCAAGCTTTAGAACAAGATTTTGGATGTTTTCTTTCCTGGCAGAGTTTCTCCTTGCAAGATATGGTGGAAAAGCTTTTGGCTGAGTGTAGAGCGGCAAGACACGCAGAAGACGCAGATACGCAGCTCTCCGAAGCTAAGTGCCGGTCCCGGGCTTCTTTCGGCACAAACCGCTCTCAGGAGCTCCCTGCGCTCGCCACAATGCTCTGTGTGCGAAGAAGCCGCTTCTTCGCCTCCGGGAGAATCGGCGAGCGGCAGCTTCCCAAAGGCGAAGATGCAAGCTGCAGCACACAGGCACAGTGTGGGCAGCCTTCAGACTTAGAGAAAACAGTACTTTACCACTCTCCTGCCTTTTCCATGGTTATTCTATTGGAAAAGAACGAGTTTTGGACAACTACCTTTCATTCTTGCCAAACTCTTTGCAGACCCCCGTGCAAGCTTTAGAACAAGATTTTGGATGTTTTCTTTCCTGGCAGAGTTTCTCCTTGCAAGATATGGTGGAAAAGCTTTTGGCTGAGTGTAGAGCGGCAAGACACGCAGAAGACGCAGATACGCAGCTCTCCGAAGCTAAGTGCCGGTCCCGGGCTTCTTTCGGCACAAACCGCTCTCAGGAGCTCCCTGCGCTCGCCACAATGCTCTGTGTGCGAAGAAGCCGCTTCTTCGCCTCCGGGAGAATCGGCGAGCGGCAGCTTGCCAAAGGCGAAGATGCAAGCTGCAGCACACAGGCACAGTGTGGGCAGCCTTCAGACTTAGAGAAAACAGTACTTTACCACTCTCCTGCCTTTTCCATGGTTATTCTATTGGAAAAGAACGAGTTTTGGACAACTACCTTTCATTCTTGCCAAACTCTTTGCAGACCCCCGTGCAAGCTTTAGAACAAGATTTTGGATGTTTTCTTTCCTGGCAGAGTTTCTCCTTGCAAGATATGGTGGAAAAGCTTTTGGCTGAGTGTAGAGCGGCAAGACACGCAGAAGACGCAGATACGCAGCTCTCCGAAGCTAAGTGCCGGTCCCGGGCTTCTTTCGGCACAAACCGCTCTCAGCAGCTCCCTGCGCTCGCCACAATGCTCTGTGTGCGAAGAAGCCGCTTCTTCGCCTGCGGGAGAATCGGCGAGCGGCAGCTTCCCAAAGGCGAAGATGCAAGCTGCAGCACACAGGCACAGTGTGGGCAGCCTTCAGACTTAGAGAAAACAGTACTTTACCACTCTCCTGCCTTTTCCATGGTTATTCTATTGGAAAAGAACGAGTTTTGGACAACTACCTTTCATTCTTGCCAAACTCTTTGCAGACCCCCGTGCAAGCTTTAGAACAAGTTTTTGGATGTTTTCTTTCCTGGCAGAGTTTCTCCTTGCAAGATATGGTGGAAAAGCTTTTTGCTGAGTGTAGAGCGGCAAGACACGCAGAAGACGCGGATACGCAGCTCTCCGAAGCTAAGTGCCGGTCTCGGGCTCCTTTCGGCACAAACCGCTCTCAGGAGCTCCCTGCGCTCGCCACAATGCTCTGTGTGCGAAGAAGCCGCTTCTTCGCCTCCGGGAGAATCGGCGAGCGGCAGCTTGCCAAAGGCGAAGATGCAAGCTGCAGCACGCAGGCACAGTGTGGGCAGCCTTCAGACTTAGAGAAAACAGTACTTTACCACTCTCCTGCCTTTTCCATGGTTATTCTATTGGAAAAGAACGAGTTTTGGACAACTACCTTTCATTCTTGCCAAACTCTTTGCAGACCCCCGTGCAAGCTATAGAACAAGATTTTGGATGTTTTCTTTCCTGGCAGAGTTTCTCCTTGCAAGATATGGTGGAAAAGCTTTTGGCTGAGTGTAGAGCGGCAAGACACGCAGAAGACGCAGATACGCAGCTCTCCGAAGCTAAGTGCCGGTCCCGGGCTTCTTTCGGCACAAACCGCTCTCAGGAGCTCCCTGCGCTCGCCACAATGCTCTGTGTGCGAAGAAGCCGCTTCTTCGCCTCCGGGAGAATCGGCGAGCGGCAGCTTCCCAAAGGCGAAGATGCAAGCTGCAGCACGCAGGCACAGTGTGGGCAGCCTTCAGACTTAGAGAAAACAGTACTTTACCACTCTCCTGCCTTATCCATGGTTATTCTATTGGAAAAGAACGAGTTTTGGACAACTACCTTTCATTCTTGCCAAACTCTTTGCAGACCCCCGTGCAAGCTTTAGAACAAGATTTTGGATGTTTTCTTTCCTGGCAGAGTTTCTCCTTGCAAGATATGGTGGAAAAGCTTTTGGCTGAGTGTAGAGCGGCAAGACACGCAGAAGACGCAGATACGCAGCTCTCCGAAGCTAAGTGCCGGTCCCGGGCTTCTTTCGGCACAAACCGCTCTCAGGAGCTCCCTGCGCTCGCCACAATGCTCTGTGTGCGAAGAAGCCGCTTCTTCGCCTGCGGGAGAATCGGCGAGCGGCAGCTTCCCAAAGGCGAAGATGCAAGCTGCAGCACGCAGGCACAGTGTGGGCAGCCTTCAGACTTAGAGAAAACAGTACTTTACCACTCTCCTGCCTTTTCCATGGTTATTCTATTGGAAAAGAACGAGTTTTGGACAACTACCTTTCATTCTTGCCAAACTCTTTGCAGACCCCCGTGCAAGCTTTAGAACAAGATTTTGGATGTTTTCTTTCCTGGCAGAGTTTCTCCTTGCAAGATATGGTGGAAAAGCTTTTGGCTGAGTGTAGAGCGGCAAGACACGCAGAAGACGCAGATACGCAGCTCTCCGAAGCTAAGTGCCGGTCCCGGGCTTCTTTCGGCACAAACCGCTCTCAGGAGCTCCCTGCGCTCGCCACAATGCTCTGTGTGCGAAGAAGCCGCTTCTTCGCCTGCGGGAGAATCGGCGAGCGGCAGCTTCCCAAAGGCAAAGATGCAAGCTGCAGCACACAGGCACAGTGTGGGCAGCATTCAGACTTAGATAAAACAGTACTTTACCACTCTCCTGCCTTATCCATGGTTATTCTATTGGAAAAGAACGAGTTTTGGACAACTACCTTTCATTCTTGCCAAACTCTTTGCAGACCCCCTTGCAAGCTTTAGAACAAGATTTTGGATGTTTTCTTTCCTGGCAGAGTTTCTCCTTGCAAGATATGGTGGAAAAGCTTTTTGCTGAGTGTAGAGCGGCAAGACACGCAGAAGACGCAGATACGCAGCTCTCCGAAGCTAAGTGCCGGTCCCGGGCTTCTTTCGGCACAAACCGCTCTCAGGAGCTCCCTGCGCTCGCCACAATGCTCTGTGTGCGAAGAAGCCGCTTCTTCGCCTGCGGGAGAATCGGCGAGCGGCAGCTTCCCAAAGGCGAAGATGCAAGCTGCAGCACACAGGCACAGTGTGGGCAGCCTTCAGACTTAGAGAAAACAGTACTTTACCACTCTCCTGCCTTTTCCATGGTTATTCTATTGGAAAAGAACGAGTTTTGGACAACTACCTTTCATTCTTGCCAAACTCTTTGCAGACCCCCGTGCAAGCTTTAGAACAAGATTTTGGATGTTTTCTTTCCTGGCAGAGTTTCTCCTTGCAAGATATGGTGGAAAAGCTTTTTGCTGAGTGTAGAGCGGCAAGACACGCAGAAGACGCAGATACGCAGCTCTCCGAAGCTAAGTGCCGGTCCCGGGCTTCTTTCGGCACAAACCGCTCTCAGGAGCTCCCTGCGCTCGCCACAATGCTCTGTGTGCGAAGAAGCCGCTTCTTCGCCTGCGGGAGAATCGGCGAGCGGCAGCTTCCCAAAGGCGAAGATGCAAGCTGCAGCACACAGGCACAGTGTGGGCAGCCTTCAGACTTAGAGAAAACAGTACTTTACCACTCTCCTGCCTTTTCCATGGTTATTCTATTGGAAAAGAACGAGTTTTGGACAACTACCTTTCATTCTTGCCAAACTCTTTGCAGACCCCCGTGCAAGCTTTAGAACAAGATTTTGGATGTTTTCTTTCCTGGCAGAGTTTCTCCTTGCAAGATATGGTGGAAAAGCTTTTTGCTGAGTGTAGAGCGGCAAGACACGCAGAAGACGCAGATACGCAGCTCTCCGAAGCTAAGTGCCGGTCCCGGGCTTCTTTCGGCACAAACCGCTCTCAGGAGCTCCCTGCGCTCGCCACAATGCTCTGTGTGCGAAGAAGCCGCTTCTTCGCCTCCGGGAGAATCGGCGAGCGGCAGCTTCCCAAAGGCGAAGATGCAAGCTGCGGCACACAGGCACAGTGTGGGCAGCCTTCAGACTTAGAGAAAACAGTACTTTACCACTCTCCTGCCTTTTCCATGGTTATTCTATTGGAAAAGAACGAGTTTTGGACAACTACCTTTCATTCTTGCCAAACTCTTTGCAGACCTGAGTGCAAGCTTTAGAACAAGATTTTGGATGTTTTCTTTCCTGGCAGAGTTTCTCCTTGCAAGATACGGTGGAAAAGCTTTTGGCTGAGTGTAGAGCGGCAAGACACGCAGAAGACGCAGATACGCAGCTCTCCGAAGCTAAGTGCCGGTCCCGGGCTTCTTTCGGCACAAACCGCTCTCAGGAGCTCCCTGCGCTCGCCACAATGCTCTGTGTGCGAAGAAGCCGCTTCTTCGCCTGCGGGAGAATCGGCGAGCGGCAGCTTCCCAAAGGCGAAGATGCAAGCTGCAGCACACAGGCACAGTGTGGGCAGCCTTCAGACTTAGAGAAAACAGTACTTTACCACTCTCCTGCCTTTTCCATGGTTATTCTATTGGAAAAGAACGAGTTTTGGACAACTACCTTTCATTCTTGCCAAACTCTTTGCAGACCCCCGTGCAAGCCTTAGAACAAGATTTTGGATGTTTTCTTTCCTGGCAGAGTTTCTCCTTGCAAGATATGGTGGAAAAGCTTTTTGCTGAGTGTAGAGCGGCAAGACACGCAGAAGACGCGGATACGCAGCTCTCCGAAGCTAAGTGCCGGTCTCGGGCTTCTTTCGGCACAAACCGCTCTCAGCAGCTCCCTGCGCTCGCCACAATGCTCTGTGTGCGAAGAAGCCGCTTCTTCGCCTCCGGGAGAATCGGCGAGCGGCAGCTTGCCAAAGGCGAAGATGCAAGCTGCAGCACGCAGGCACAGTGTGGGCAGCCTTCAGACTTAGAGAAAACAGTACTTTACCACTCTCCTGCCTTTTCCATGGTTATTCTATTGGAAAAGAACGAGTTTTGGACAACTACCTTTCATTCTTGCCAAACGCTTTGCAGACCCCCGTGCAAGCTTTAGAACAAGATTTTGGATGTTTTCTTTCCTGGCAGAGTTTCTCCTTGCAAGATATGGTGGAAAAGCTTTTGGCTGAGTGTAGAGCGGCAAGACACGCAGAAGACGCAGATACGCAGCTCTCCGAAGCTAAGTGCCGGTCCCGGGCTTCTTTCGGCACAAACCGCTCTCAGGAGCTCCCTGCGCTCGCCACAATGCTCTGTGTGCGAAGAAGCCGCTTCTTCGCCTGCGGGAGAATCGGCGAGCGGCAGCTTCCCAAAGGCGAAGATGCAAGCTGCAGCACGCAGGCACAGTGTGGGCAGCCTTCAGACTTAGAGAAAACAGTACTTTACCACTCTCCTGCCTTTTCCATGGTTATTCTATTGGAAAAGAACGAGTTTTGGACAACTACCTTTCATTCTTGCCAAACTCTTTGCAGACCCCCGTGCAAGCTTTAGAACAAGATTTTGGATGTTTTCTTTCCTGGCAGAGTTTCTCCTTGCAAGATATGGTGGAAAAGCTTTTGGCTGAGTGTAGAGCGGCAAGACACGCAGAAGACGCAGATACGCAGCTCTCCGAAGCTAAGTGCCGGTCCCGGGCTTCTTTCGGCACAAACCGCTCTCAGGAGCTCCCTGCGCTCGCCACAATGCTCTGTGTGCGAAGAAGCCGCTTCTTCGCCTGCGGGAGAATCGGCGAGCGGCAGCTTCCCAAAGGCAAAGATGCAAGCTGCAGCACACAGGCACAGTGTGGGCAGCATTCAGACTTAGATAAAACAGTACTTTACCACTCTCCTGCCTTATCCATGGTTATTCTATTGGAAAAGAAGGAGTTTTGGACAACTACCTTTCATTCTTGCCAAACTCTTTGCAGACCCCCGTGCAAGCTTTAGAACAAGATTTTGGATGTTTTCTTTCCTGGCAGAGTTTCTCCTTGCAAGATATGGTGGAAAAGCTTTTTGCTGAGTGTAGAGCGGCAAGACACGCAGAAGACGCAGATACGCAGCTCTCCGAAGCTAAGTGCCGGTCCCGGGCTTCTTTCGGCACAAACCGCTCTCAGGAGCTCCCTGCGCTCGCCACAATGCTCTGTGTGCGAAGAAGCCGCTTCTTCGCCTCCGGGAGAATCGGCGAGCGGCAGCTTCCCAAAGGCGAAGATGCAAGCTGCAGCACACAGGCACAGTGTGGGCAGCCTTCAGACTTAGAGAAAACAGTACTTTACCACTCTCCTGCCTTTTCCATGGTTATTCTATTGGAAAAGAACGAGTTTTGGACAACTACCTTTCATTCTTGCCAAACTCTTTGCAGACCCCCGTGCAAGCTTTAGAACAAGATTTTGGATGTTTTCTTTCCTGGCAGAGTTTCTCCTTGCAAGATATGGTGGAAAAGCTTTTTGCTGAGTGTAGAGCGGCAAGACACGCAGAAGACGCGGATACGCAGCTCTCCGAAGCTAAGTGCCGGTCCCGGGCTTCTTTCGGCACAAACCGCTCTCAGGAGCTCCCTGCGCTCGCCACAATGCTCTGTGTGCGAAGAAGCCGCTTCTTCGCCTCCGGGAGAATCGGCGAGCGGCAGCTTCCCAAAGGCGAAGATGCAAGCTGCAGCACACAGGCACAGTGTGGGCAGCATTCAGACTTAGAGAAAACAGTACTTTACCACTCTCCTGCCTTTTCCATGGTTATTCTATTGGAAAAGAACGAGTTTTGGACAACTACCTTTCATTCTTGCCAAACTCTTTGCAGACCCCCGTGCAAGCTTTAGAACAAGATTTTGGATGTTTTCTTTCCTGGCAGAGTTTCTCCTTGCAAGATATGGTGGAAAAGCTTTTTGCTGAGTATAGAGCGGCAAGACACGCAGAAGACGCAGATACGCAGCTCTCCGAAGCTAAGTGCCGGTCCCGGGCTTCTTTCGGCACAAACCGCTCTCAGGAGCTCCCTGCGCTCGCCACAATGCTCTGTGTGCGAAGAAGCCGCTTCTTCGCCTCCGGGAGAATCGGCGAGCGGCAGCTTCCCAAAGGCGAAGATGCAAGCTGCAGCACACAGGCACAGTGTGGGCAGCCTTCAGACTTAGAGAAAACAGTACTTTACCACTCTCCTGCCTTTTCCATGGTTATTCTATTGGAAAAGAACGAGTTTTGGACAACTACCTTTCATTCTTGCCAAACTCTTTGCAGACCCCCGTGCAAGCTTTAGAACAAGATTTTGGATGTTTTCTTTCCTGGCAGAGTTTCTCCTTGCAAGATATGGTGGAAAAGCTTTTGGCTGAGTGTAGAGCGGCAAGACACGCAGAAGACGCAGATACGCAGCTCTCCGAAGCTAAGTGCCGGTCCCGGGCTTCTTTCGGCACAAACCGCTCTCAGGAGCTCCCTGCGCTCGCCACAATGCTCTGTGTGCGAAGAAGCCGCTTCTTCGCCTCCGGGAGAATCGGCGAGCGGCAGCTTCCCAAAGGCGAAGATGCAAGCTGCAGCACACAGGCACAGTGTGGGCAGCCTTCAGACTTAGAGAAAACAGTACTTTACCACTCTCCTGCCTTTTCCATGGTTATTCTATTGGAAAAGAACGAGTTTTGGACAACTACCTTTCATTCTTGCCAAACTCTTTGCAGACCCCCGTGCAAGCTTTAGAACAAGATTTTGGATGTTTTCTTTCCTGGCAGAGTTTCTCCTTGCAAGATATGGTGGAAAAGCTTTTGGCTGAGTGTAGAGCGGCAAGACACGCAGAAGACGCAGATACGCAGCTCTCCGAAGCTAAGTGCCGGTCCCGGGCTTCTTTCGGCACAAACCGCTCTCAGGAGCTCCCTGCGCTCGCCACAATGCTCTGTGTGCGAAGAAGCCGCTTCTTCGCCTCCGGGAGAATCGGCGAGCGGCAGCTTCCCAAAGGCGAAGATGCAAGCTGCAGCACACAGGCACAGTGTGGGCAGCCTTCAGACTTAGAGAAAACAGTACTTTACCACTCTCCTGCCTTTTCCATGGTTATTCTATTGGAAAAGAACGAGTTTTGGACAACTACCTTTCATTCTTGCCAAACTCTTTGCAGACCCCCGTGCAAGCTTTAGAACAAGATTTTGGATGTTTTCTTTCCTGGCAGAGTTTCTCCTTGCAAGATATGGTGGAAAAGCTTTTGGCTGAGTGTAGAGCGGCAAGACACGCAGAAGACGCAGATACGCAGCTCTCCGAAGCTAAGTGCCGGTCCCGGGCTTCTTTCGGCACAAACCGCTCTCAGGAGCTCCCTGCGCTCGCCACAATGCTCTGTGTGCGAAGAAGCCGCTTCTTCGCCTGCGGGAGAATCGGCGAGCGGCAGCTTCCCAAAGGCGAAGATGCAAGCTGCAGCACACAGGCACAGTGTGGGCAGCCTTCAGACTTAGAGAAAACAGTACTTTACCACTCTCCTGCCTTTTCCATGGTTATTCTATTGGAAAAGAAGGAGTTTTGGACAACTACCTTTCATTCTTGCCAAACTCTTTGCAGACCCCCGTGCAAGCTTTAGAACAAGATTTTGGATGTTTTCTTTCCTGGCAGAGTTTCTCCTTGCAAGATATGGTGGAAAAGCTTTTTGCTGAGTGTAGAGCGGCAAGACACGCAGAAGACGCAGATACGCAGCTCTCCGAAGCTAAGTGCCGGTCCCGGGCTTCTTTCGGCACAAACCGCTCTCAGGAGCTCCCTGCGCTCGCCACAATGCTCTGTGTGCGAAGAAGCCGCTTCTTCGCCTGCGGGAGAATCGGCGAGCGGCAGCTTCCCAAAGGCGAAGATGCAAGCTGCAGCACACAGGCACAGTGTGGGCAGCCTTCAGACTTAGAGAAAACAGTACTTTACCACTCTCCTGCCTTTTCCATGGTTATTCTATTGGAAAAGAACGAGTTTTGGACAACTACCTTTCATTCTTGCCAAACTCTTTGCAGACCCCCGTGCAAGCTTTAGAACAAGATTTTGGATGTTTTCTTTCCTGGCAGAGTTTCTCCTTGCAAGATATGGTGGAAAAGCTTTTTGCTGAGTGTAGAGCGGCAAGACACGCAGAAGACGCAGATACGCAGCTCTCCGAAGCTAAGTGCCGGTCCCGGGCTTCTTTCGGCACAAACCGCTCTCAGGAGCTCCCTGCGCTCGCCACAATGCTCTGTGTGCGAAGAAGCCGCTTCTTCGCCTCCGGGAGAATCGGCGAGCGGCAGCTTCCCAAAGGCGAAGATGCAAGCTGCAGCACACAGGCACAGTGTGGGCAGCCTTCAGACTTAGAGAAAACAGTACTTTACCACTCTCCTGCCTTTTCCATGGTTATTCTATTGGAAAAGAACGAGTTTTGGACAACTACCTTTCATTCTTGCCAAACTCTTTGCAGACCCCCGTGCAAGCTTTAGAACAAGATTTTGGATGTTTTCTTTCCTGGCAGAGTTTCTCCTTGCAAGATATGGTGGAAAAGCTTTTGGCTGAGTGTAGAGCGGCAAGACACGCAGAAGACGCAGATACGCAGCTCTCCGAAGCTAAGTGCCGGTCCCGGGCTTCTTTCGGCACAAACCGCTCTCAGGAGCTCCCTGCGCTCGCCACAATGCTCTGTGTGCGAAGAAGCCGCTTCTTCGCCTGCGGGAGAATCGGCGAGCGGCAGCTTCCCAAAGGCGAAGATGCAAGCTGCAGCACACAGGCACAGTGTGGGCAGCCTTCAGACTTAGAGAAAACAGTACTTTACCACTCTCCTGCCTTTTCCATGGTTATTCTATTGGAAAAGAACGAGTTTTGGACAACTACCTTTCATTCTTGCCAAACTCTTTGCAGACCCCCGTGCAAGCTTTAGAACAAGATTTTGGATGTTTTCTTTCCTGGCAGAGTTTCTCCTTGCAAGATATGGTGGAAAAGCTTTTTGCTGAGTGTAGAGCGGCAAGACACGCAGAAGACGCAGATACGCAGCTCTCCGAAGCTAAGTGCCGGTCCCGGGCTTCTTTCGGCACAAACCGCTCTCAGGAGCTCCCTGCGCTCGCCACAATGCTCTGTGTGCGAAGAAGCCGCTTCTTCGCCTCCGGGAGAATCGGCGAGCGGCAGCTTCCCAAAGGCGAAGATGCAAGCTGCAGCACACAGGCACAGTGTGGGCAGCCTTCAGACTTAGAGAAAACAGTACTTTACCACTCTCCTGCCTTTTCCATGGTTATTCTATTGGAAAAGAACGAGTTTTGGACAACTACCTTTCATTCTTGCCAAACTCTTTGCAGACCTCCGTGCAAGCTTTAGAACAAGATTTTGGATGTTTTCTTTCCTGGCAGAGTTTCTCCTTGCAAGATACGGTGGAAAAGCTTTTGGCTGAGTGTAGAGCGGCAAGACACGCAGAAGACGCAGATACGCAGCTCTCCGAAGCTAAGTGCCGGTCCCGGGCTTCTTTCGGCACAAACCGCTCTCAGGAGCTCCCTGCGCTCGCCACAATGCTCTGTGTGCGAAGAAGCCGCTTCTTCGCCTCCGGGAGAATCGGCGAGCGGCAGCTTCCCAAAGGCGAAGATGCAAGCTGCAGCACACAGGCACAGTGTGGGCAGCCTTCAGACTTAGAAAAAACAGTACTTTACCACTCTCCTGCCTTTTCCATGGTTATTCTATTGGAAAAGAACGAGTTTTGGACAACTACCTTTCATTCTTGCCAAACTCTTTGCAGACCCCCGTGCAAGCTTTAGAACAAGATTTTGGATGTTTTCTTTCCTGGCAGAGTTTCTCCTTGCAAGATATGGTGGAAAAGCTTTTTGCTGAGTGTAGAGCGGCAAGACACGCAGAAGACGCAGATACGCAGCTCTCCGAAGCTAAGTGCCGGTCCCGGGCTTCTTTCGGCACAAACCGCTCTCAGGAGCTCCCTGCGCTCGCCACAATGCTCTGTGTGCGAAGAAGCCGCTTCTTCGCCTCCGGGAGAATCGGCGAGCGGCAGCTTCCCAAAGGCGAAGATGCAAGCTGCAGCACACAGGCACAGTGTGGGCAGCCTTCAGACTTAGAGAAAACAGTACTTTACCACTCTCCTGCCTTTTCCATGGTTATTCTATTGGAAAAGAACGAGTTTTGGACAACTACCTTTCATTCTTGCCAAACTCTTTGCAGACCTCCGTGCAAGCTTTAGAACAAGATTTTGGATGTTTTCTTTCCTGGCAGAGTTTCTCCTTGCAAGATACGGTGGAAAAGCTTTTGGCTGAGTGTAGAGCGGCAAGACACGCAGAAGACGCAGATACGCAGCTCTCCGAAGCTAAGTGCCGGTCCCGGGCTTCTTTCGGCACAAACCGCTCTCAGGAGCTCCCTGCGCTCGCCACAATGCTCTGTGTGCGAAGAAGCCGCTTCTTCGCCTCCGGGAGAATCGGCGAGCGGCAGCTTGCCAAAGGCGAAGATGCAAGCTGCAGCACACAGGCACAGTGTGGGCAGCCTTCAGACTTAGAAAAAACAGTACTTTACCACTCTCCTGCCTTTTCCATGGTTATTCTATTGGAAAAGAACGAGTTTTGGACAACTACCTTTCATTCTTGCCAAACTCTTTGCAGACCCCCGTGCAAGCTTTAGAACAAGATTTTGGATGTTTTCTTTCCTGGCAGAGTTTCTCCTTGCAAGATATGGTGGAAAAGCTTTTTGCTGAGTGTAGAGCGGCAAGACACGCAGAAGACGCAGATACGCAGCTCTCCGAAGCTAAGTGCCGGTCCCGGGCTTCTTTCGGCACAAACCGCTCTCAGCAGCTCCCTGCGCTCGCCACAATGCTCTGTGTGCGAAGAAGCCGCTTCTTCGCCTGCGGGAGAATCGGCGAGCGGCAGCTTCCCAAAGGCGAAGATGCAAGCTGCAGCACACAGGCACAGTGTGGGCAGCCTTCAGACTTAGAGAAAACAGTACTTTACCACTCTCCTGCCTTTTCCATGGTTATTCTATTGGAAAAGAACGAGTTTTGGACAACTACCTTTCATTCTTGCCAAACTCTTTGCAGACCCCCGTGCAAGCCTTAGAACAAGATTTTGGATGTTTTCTTTCCTGGCAGAGTTTCTCCTTGCAAGATATGGTGGAAAAGCTTTTTGCTGAGTGTAGAGCGGCAAGACACGCAGAAGACGCGGATACGCAGCTCTCCGAAGCTAAGTGCCGGTCTCGGGCTTCTTTCGGCACAAACCGCTCTCAGCAGCTCCCTGCGCTCGCCACAATGCTCTGTGTGCGAAGAAGCCGCTTCTTCGCCTCCGGGAGAATCGGCGAGCGGCAGCTTGCCAAAGGCGAAGATGCAAGCTGCAGCACGCAGGCACAGTGTGGGCAGCCTTCAGACTTAGAGAAAACAGTACTTTACCACTCTCCTGCCTTTTCCATGGTTATTCTATTGGAAAAGAACGAGTTTTGGACAACTACCTTTCATTCTTGCCAAACTCTTTGCAGACCCCCGTGCAAGCTTTAGAACAAGATTTTGGATGTTTTCTTTCCTGGCAGAGTTTCTCCTTGCAAGATATGGTGGAAAAGCTTTTGGCTGAGTGTAGAGCGGCAAGACACGCAGAAGACGCAGATACGCAGCTCTCCGAAGCTAAGTGCCGGTCCCGGGCTTCTTTCGGCACAAACCGCTCTCAGGAGCTCCCTGCGCTCGCCACAATGCTCTGTGTGCGAAGAAGCCGCTTCTTCGCCTGCGGGAGAATCGGCGAGCGGCAGCTTCCCAAAGGCGAAGATGCAAGCTGCAGCACGCAGGCACAGTGTGGGCAGCCTTCAGACTTAGAGAAAACAGTACTTTACCACTCTCCTGCCTTTTCCATGGTTATTCTATTGGAAAAGAACGAGTTTTGGACAACTACCTTTCATTCTTGCCAAACTCTTTGCAGACCCCCGTGCAAGCTTTAGAACAAGATTTTGGATGTTTTCTTTCCTGGCAGAGTTTCTCCTTGCAAGATATGGTGGAAAAGCTTTTGGCTGAGTGTAGAGCGGCAAGACACGCAGAAGACGCAGATACGCAGCTCTCCGAAGCTAAGTGCCGGTCCCGGGCTTCTTTCGGCACAAACCGCTCTCAGGAGCTCCCTGCGCTCGCCACAATGCTCTGTGTGCGAAGAAGCCGCTTCTTCGCCTGCGGGAGAATCGGCGAGCGGCAGCTTCCCAAAGGCAAAGATGCAAGCTGCAGCACACAGGCACAGTGTGGGCAGCCTTCAGACTTAGAGAAAACAGTACTTTACCACTCTCCTGCCTTATCCATGGTTATTCTATTGGAAAAGAACGAGTTTTGGACAACTACCTTTCATTCTTGCCAAACTCTTTGCAGACCCCCGTGCAAGCTTTAGAACAAGATTTTGGATGTTTTCTTTCCTGGCAGAGTTTCTCCTTGCAAGATATGGTGGAAAAGCTTTTGGCTGAGTGTAGAGCGGCAAGACACGCAGAAGACGCAGATACGCAGCTCTCCGAAGCTAAGTGCCGGTCCCGGGCTTCTTTCGGCACAAACCGCTCTCAGGAGCTCCCTGCGCTCGCCACAATGCTCTGTGTGCGAAGAAGCCGCTTCTTCGCCTGCGGGAGAATCGGCGAGCGGCAGCTTCCCAAAGGCGAAGATGCAAGCTGCAGCACACAGGCACAGTGTGGGCAGCATTCAGACTTAGAGAAAACAGTACTTTACCACTCTCCTGCCTTTTCCATGGTTATTCTATTGGAAAAGAACGAGTTTTGGACAACTACCTTTCATTCTTGCCAAACTCTTTGCAGACCCCCGTGCAAGCTTTAGAACAAGATTTTGGATGTTTTCTTTCCTGGCAGAGTTTCTCCTTGCAAGATATGGTGGAAAAGCTTTTTGCTGAGTATAGAGCGGCAAGACACGCAGAAGACGCAGATACGCAGCTCTCCGAAGCTAAGTGCCGGTCCCGGGCTTCTTTCGGCACAAACCGCTCTCAGGAGCTCCCTGCGCTCGCCACAATGCTCTGTGTGCGAAGAAGCCGCTTCTTCGCCTCCGGGAGAATCGGCGAGCGGCAGCTTCCCAAAGGCAAAGATGCAAGCTGCAGCACACAGGCACAGTGTGGGCAGCCTTCAGACTTAGAGAAAACAGTACTTTACCACTCTCCTGCCTTTTCCATGGTTATTCTATTGGAAAAGAACGAGTTTTGGACAACTACCTTTCATTCTTGCCAAACTCTTTGCAGACCCCCGTGCAAGCTTTAGAACAAGATTTTGGATGTTTTCTTTCCTGGCAGAGTTTCTCCTTGCAAGATATGGTGGAAAAGCTTTTGGCTGAGTGTAGAGCGGCAAGACACGCAGAAGACGCAGATACGCAGCTCTCCGAAGCTAAGTGCCGGTCCCGGGCTTCTTTCGGCACAAACCGCTCTCAGGAGCTCCCTGCGCTCGCCACAATGCTCTGTGTGCGAAGAAGCCGCTTCTTCGCCTCCGGGAGAATCGGCGAGCGGCAGCTTCCCAAAGGCGAAGATGCAAGCTGCAGCACACAGGCACAGTGTGGGCAGCCTTCAGACTTAGAGAAAACAGTACTTTACCACTCTCCTGCCTTTTCCATGGTTATTCTATTGGAAAAGAACGAGTTTTGGACAACTACCTTTCATTCTTGCCAAACTCTTTGCAGACCCCCGTGCAAGCTTTAGAACAAGATTTTGGATGTTTTCTTTCCTGGCAGAGTTTCTCCTTGCAAGATATGGTGGAAAAGCTTTTTGCTGAGTGTAGAGCGGCAAGACACGCAGAAGACGCAGATACGCAGCTCTCCGAAGCTAAGTGCCGGTCCCGGGCTTCTTTCGGCACAAACCGCTCTCAGGAGCTCCCTGCGCTCGCCACAATGCTCTGTGTGCGAAGAAGCCGCTTCTTCGCCTCCGGGAGAATCGGCGAGCGGCAGCTTCCCAAAGGCGAAGATGCAAGCTGCAGCACACAGGCACAGTGTGGGCAGCCTTCAGACTTAGAGAAAACAGTACTTTACCACTCTCCTGCCTTTTCCATGGTTATTCTATTGGAAAAGAACGAGTTTTGGACAACTACCTTTCATTCTTGCCAAACTCTTTGCAGACCTCCGTGCAAGCTTTAGAACAAGATTTTGGATGTTTTCTTTCCTGGCAGAGTTTCTCCTTGCAAGATACGGTGGAAAAGCTTTTGGCTGAGTGTAGAGCGGCAAGACACGCAGAAGACGCAGATACGCAGCTCTCCGAAGCTAAGTGCCGGTCCCGGGCTTCTTTCGGCACAAACCGCTCTCAGGAGCTCCCTGCGCTCGCCACAATGCTCTGTGTGCGAAGAAGCCGCTTCTTCGCCTGCGGGAGAATCGGCGAGCGGCAGCTTCCCAAAGGCGAAGATGCAAGCTGCAGCACACAGGCACAGTGTGGGCAGCCTTCAGACTTAGAGAAAACAGTACTTTACCACTCTCCTGCCTTTTCCATGGTTATTCTATTGGAAAAGAACGAGTTTTGGACAACTACCTTTCATTCTTGCCAAACTCTTTGCAGACCCCCGTGCAAGCTTTAGAACAAGATTTTGGATGTTTTCTTTCCTGGCAGACTTTCTCCTTGCAAGATATGGTGGAAAAGCTTTTGGCTGAGTGTAGAGCGGCAAGACACGCAGAAGACGCGGATACGCAGCTCTCCGAAGCTAAGTGCCGGTCCCGGGCTTCTTTCGGCACAAACCGCTCTCAGGAGCTCCCTGCGCTCGCCACAATGCTCTGTGTGCGAAGAAGCCGCTTCTTCGCCTCCGGGAGAATCGGCGAGCGGCAGCTTCCCAAAGGCGAAGATGCAAGCTGCAGCACACAGGCACAGTGTGGGCAGCCTTCAGACTTAGAGAAAACAGTACTTTACCACTCTCCTGCCTTTTCCATGGTTATTCTATTGGAAAAGAACGAGTTTTGGACAACTACCTTTCATTCTTGCCAAACTCTTTGCAGACCCCCGTGCAAGCTTTAGAACAAGATTTTGGATGTTTTCTTTCCTGGCAGAGTTTCTCCTTGCAAGATATGGTGGAAAAGCTTTTGGCTGAGTGTAGAGCGGCAAGACACGCAGAAGACGCAGATACGCAGCTCTCCGAAGCTAAGTGCCGGTCCCGGGCTTCTTTCGGCACAAACCGCTCTCAGGAGCTCCCTGCGCTCGCCACAATGCTCTGTGTGCGAAGAAGCCGCTTCTTCGCCTGCGGGAGAATCGGCGAGCGGCAGCTTCCCAAAGGCGAAGATGCAAGCTGCAGCACACAGGCACAGTGTGGGCAGCCTTCAGACTTAGAGAAAACAGTACTTTACCACTCTCCTGCCTTTTCCATGGTTATTCTATTGGAAAAGAACGAGTTTTGGACAACTACCTTTCATTCTTGCCAAACTCTTTGCAGACCCCCGTGCAAGCTTTAGAACAAGATTTTGGATGTTTTCTTTCCTGGCAGAGTTTCTCCTTGCAAGATATGGTGGAAAAGCTTTTTGCTGAGTGTAGAGCGGCAAGACACGCAGAAGACGCAGATACGCAGCTCTCCGAAGCTAAGTGCCGGTCCCGGGCTTCTTTCGGCACAAACCGCTCTCAGGAGCTCCCTGCGCTCGCCACAATGCTCTGTGTGCGAAGAAGCCGCTTCTTCGCCTGCGGGAGAATCGGCGAGCGGCAGCTTCCCAAAGGCGAAGATGCAAGCTGCAGCACACAGGCACAGTGTGGGCAGCCTTCAGACTTAGAGAAAACAGTACTTTACCACTCTCCTGCCTTTTCCATGGTTATTCTATTGGAAAAGAACGAGTTTTGGACAACTACCTTTCATTCTTGCCAAACTCTTTGCAGACCCCCGTGCAAGCTTTAGAACAAGATTTTGGATGTTTTCTTTCCTGGCAGAGTTTCTCCTTGCAAGATATGGTGGAAAAGCTTTTTGCTGAGTGTAGAGCGGCAAGACACGCAGAAGACGCGGATACGCAGCTCTCCGAAGCTAAGTGCCGGTCCCGGGCTTCTTTCGGCACAAACCGCTCTCAGGAGCTCCCTGCGCTCGCCACAATGCTCTGTGTGCGAAGAAGCCGCTTCTTCGCCTCCGGGAGAATCGGCGAGCGGCAGCTTCCCAAAGGCGAAGATGCAAGCTGCAGCACACAGGCACAGTGTGGGCAGCCTTCAGACTTAGAGAAAACAGTACTTTACCACTCTCCTGCCTTTTCCATGGTTATTCTATTGGAAAAGAACGAGTTTTGGACAACTACCTTTCATTCTTGCCAAACTCTTTGCAGACCCCCGTGCAAGCTTTAGAACAAGATTTTGGATGTTTTCTTTCCTGGCAGAGTTTCTCCTTGCAAGATATGGTGGAAAAGCTTTTGGCTGAGTGTAGAGCGGCAAGACACGCAGAAGACGCAGATACGCAGCTCTCCGAAGCTAAGTGCCGGTCCCGGGCTTCTTTCGGCACAAGCCGCTCTCAGGAGCTCCCTGCGCTCGCCACAATGCTCTGTGTGCGAAGAAGCCGCTTCTTCGCCTCCGGGAGAATCGGCGAGCGGCAGCTTCCCAAAGGCGAAGATGCAAGCTGCAGCACACAGGCACAGTGTGGGCAGCCTTCAGACTTAGAGAAAACAGTACTTTACCACTCTCCTGCCTTTTCCATGGTTATTCTATTGGAAAAGAACGAGTTTTGGACAACTACCTTTCATTCTTGCCAAACTCTTTGCAGACCCCCGTGCAAGCTTTAGAACAAGATTTTGGATGTTTTCTTTCCTGGCAGAGTTTCTCCTTGCAAGATATGGTGGAAAAGCTTTTTGCTGAGTGTAGAGCGGCAAGACACGCAGAAGACGCAGATACGCAGCTCTCCGAAGCTAAGTGCCGGTCCCGGGCTTCTTTCGGCACAAACCGCTCTCAGGAGCTCCCTGCGCTCGCCACAATGCTCTGTGTGCGAAGAAGCCGCTTCTTCGCCTCCGGGAGAATCGGCGAGCGGCAGCTTCCCAAAGGCGAAGATGCAAGCTGCAGCACACAGGCACAGTGTGGGCAGCCTTCAGACTTAGAGAAAACAGTACTTTACCACTCTCCTGCCTTTTCCATGGTTATTCTATTGGAAAAGAACGAGTTTTGGACAACTACCTTTCATTCTTGCCAAACTCTTTGCAGACCTCCGTGCAAGCTTTAGAACAAGATTTTGGATGTTTTCTTTCCTGGCAGAGTTTCTCCTTGCAAGATACGGTGGAAAAGCTTTTGGCTGAGTGTAGAGCGGCAAGACACGCAGAAGACGCAGATACGCAGCTCTCCGAAGCTAAGTGCCGGTCCCGGGCTTCTTTCGGCACAAACCGCTCTCAGGAGCTCCCTGCGCTCGCCACAATGCTCTGTGTGCGAAGAAGCCGCTTCTTCGCCTGCGGGAGAATCGGCGAGCGGCAGCTTCCCAAAGGCGAAGATGCAAGCTGCAGCACACAGGCACAGTGTGGGCAGCCTTCAGACTTAGAGAAAACAGTACTTTACCACTCTCCTGCCTTTTCCATGGTTATTCTATTGGAAAAGAACGAGTTTTGGACAACTACCTTTCATTCTTGCCAAACTCTTTGCAGACCCCCGTGCAAGCTTTAGAACAAGATTTTGGATGTTTTCTTTCCTGGCAGACTTTCTCCTTGCAAGATATGGTGGAAAAGCTTTTGGCTGAGTGTAGAGCGGCAAGACACGCAGAAGACGCGGATACGCAGCTCTCCGAAGCTAAGTGCCGGTCCCGGGCTTCTTTCGGCACAAACCGCTCTCAGGAGCTCCCTGCGCTCGCCACAATGCTCTGTGTGCGAAGAAGCCGCTTCTTCGCCTCCGGGAGAATCGGCGAGCGGCAGCTTCCCAAAGGCGAAGATGCAAGCTGCAGCACACAGGCACAGTGTGGGCAGCCTTCAGACTTAGAGAAAACAGTACTTTACCACTCTCCTGCCTTTTCCATGGTTATTCTATTGGAAAAGAACGAGTTTTGGACAACTACCTTTCATTCTTGCCAAACTCTTTGCAGACCCCCGTGCAAGCTTTAGAACAAGATTTTGGATGTTTTCTTTCCTGGCAGAGTTTCTCCTTGCAAGATATGGTGGAAAAGCTTTTGGCTGAGTGTAGAGCGGCAAGACACGCAGAAGACGCAGATACGCAGCTCTCCGAAGCTAAGTGCCGGTCCCGGGCTTCTTTCGGCACAAACCGCTCTCAGGAGCTCCCTGCGCTCGCCACAATGCTCTGTGTGCGAAGAAGCCGCTTCTTCGCCTGCGGGAGAATCGGCGAGCGGCAGCTTCCCAAAGGCGAAGATGCAAGCTGCAGCACACAGGCACAGTGTGGGCAGCCTTCAGACTTAGAGAAAACAGTACTTTACCACTCTCCTGCCTTTTCCATGGTTATTCTATTGGAAAAGAACGAGTTTTGGACAACTACCTTTCATTCTTGCCAAACTCTTTGCAGACCCCCGTGCAAGCTTTAGAACAAGATTTTGGATGTTTTCTTTCCTGGCAGAGTTTCTCCTTGCAAGATATGGTGGAAAAGCTTTTTGCTGAGTGTAGAGCGGCAAGACACGCAGAAGACGCAGATACGCAGCTCTCCGAAGCTAAGTGCCGGTCCCGGGCTTCTTTCGGCACAAACCGCTCTCAGGAGCTCCCTGCGCTCGCCACAATGCTCTGTGTGCGAAGAAGCCGCTTCTTCGCCTGCGGGAGAATCGGCGAGCGGCAGCTTCCCAAAGGCGAAGATGCAAGCTGCAGCACACAGGCACAGTGTGGGCAGCCTTCAGACTTAGAGAAAACAGTACTTTACCACTCTCCTGCCTTTTCCATGGTTATTCTATTGGAAAAGAACGAGTTTTGGACAACTACCTTTCATTCTTGCCAAACTCTTTGCAGACCCCCGTGCAAGCTTTAGAACAAGATTTTGGATGTTTTCTTTCCTGGCAGAGTTTCTCCTTGCAAGATATGGTGGAAAAGCTTTTTGCTGAGTGTAGAGCGGCAAGACACGCAGAAGACGCGGATACGCAGCTCTCCGAAGCTAAGTGCCGGTCCCGGGCTTCTTTCGGCACAAACCGCTCTCAGGAGCTCCCTGCGCTCGCCACAATGCTCTGTGTGCGAAGAAGCCGCTTCTTCGCCTCCGGGAGAATCGGCGAGCGGCAGCTTCCCAAAGGCGAAGATGCAAGCTGCAGCACACAGGCACAGTGTGGGCAGCATTCAGACTTAGAGAAAACAGTACTTTACCACTCTCCTGCCTTTTCCATGGTTATTCTATTGGAAAAGAACGAGTTTTGGACAACTACCTTTCATTCTTGCCAAACTCTTTGCAGACCCCCGTGCAAGCTTTAGAACAAGATTTTGGATGTTTTCTTTCCTGGCAGAGTTTCTCCTTGCAAGATATGGTGGAAAAGCTTTTTGCTGAGTATAGAGCGGCAAGACACGCAGAAGACGCAGATACGCAGCTCTCCGAAGCTAAGTGCCGGTCTCGGGCTTCTTTCGGCACAAACCGCTCTCAGGAGCTCCCTGCGCTCGCCACAATGCTCTGTGTGCGAAGAAGCCGCTTCTTCGCCTCCGGGAGAATCGGCGAGCGGCAGCTTCCCAAAGGCGAAGATGCAAGCTGCAGCACACAGGCACAGTGTGGGCAGCCTTCAGACTTAGAGAAAACAGTACTTTACCACTCTCCTGCCTTTTCCATGGTTATTCTATTGGAAAAGAACGAGTTTTGGACAACTACCTTTCATTCTTGCCAAACTCTTTGCAGACCCCCGTGCAAGCTTTAGAACAAGATTTTGGATGTTTTCTTTCCTGGCAGAGTTTCTCCTTGCAAGATATGGTGGAAAAGCTTTTGGCTGAGTGTAGAGCGGCAAGACACGCAGAAGACGCAGATACGCAGCTCTCCGAAGCTAAGTGCCGGTCCCGGGCTTCTTTCGGCACAAGCCGCTCTCAGGAGCTCCCTGCGCTCGCCACAATGCTCTGTGTGCGAAGAAGCCGCTTCTTCGCCTCCGGGAGAATCGGCGAGCGGCAGCTTCCCAAAGGCGAAGATGCAAGCTGCAGCACACAGGCACAGTGTGGGCAGCCTTCAGACTTAGAGAAAACAGTACTTTACCACTCTCCTGCCTTTTCCATGGTTATTCTATTGGAAAAGAACGAGTTTTGGACAACTACCTTTCATTCTTGCCAAACTCTTTGCAGACCCCCGTGCAAGCTTTAGAACAAGATTTTGGATGTTTTCTTTCCTGGCAGAGTTTCTCCTTGCAAGATATGGTGGAAAAGCTTTTTGCTGAGTGTAGAGCGGCAAGACACGCAGAAGACGCAGATACGCAGCTCTCCGAAGCTAAGTGCCGGTCCCGGGCTTCTTTCGGCACAAACCGCTCTCAGGAGCTCCCTGCGCTCGCCACAATGCTCTGTGTGCGAAGAAGCCGCTTCTTCGCCTCCGGGAGAATCGGCGAGCGGCAGCTTCCCAAAGGCGAAGATGCAAGCTGCAGCACACAGGCACAGTGTGGGCAGCCTTCAGACTTAGAGAAAACAGTACTTTACCACTCTCCTGCCTTTTCCATGGTTATTCTATTGGAAAAGAACGAGTTTTGGACAACTACCTTTCATTCTTGCCAAACTCTTTGCAGACCTCCGTGCAAGCTTTAGAACAAGATTTTGGATGTTTTCTTTCCTGGCAGAGTTTCTCCTTGCAAGATACGGTGGAAAAGCTTTTGGCTGAGTGTAGAGCGGCAAGACACGCAGAAGACGCAGATACGCAGCTCTCCGAAGCTAAGTGCCGGTCCCGGGCTTCTTTCGGCACAAACCGCTCTCAGGAGCTCCCTGCGCTCGCCACAATGCTCTGTGTGCGAAGAAGCCGCTTCTTCGCCTCCGGGAGAATCGGCGAGCGGCAGCTTGCCAAAGGCGAAGATGCAAGCTGCAGCACACAGGCACAGTGTGGGCAGCCTTCAGACTTAGAGAAAACAGTACTTTACCACTCTCCTGCCTTTTCCATGGTTATTCTATTGGAAAAGAACGAGTTTTGGACAACTACCTTTCATTCTTGCCAAACTCTTTGCAGACCCCCGTGCAAGCTTTAGAACAAGATTTTGGATGTTTTCTTTCCTGGCAGAGTTTCTCCTTGCAAGATATGGTGGAAAAGCTTTTTGCTGAGTGTAGAGCGGCAAGACACGCAGAAGACGCGGATACGCAGCTCTCCGAAGCTAAGTGCCGGTCCCGGGCTTCTTTCGGCACAAACCGCTCTCAGGAGCTCCCTGCGCTCGCCACAATGCTCTGTGTGCGAAGAAGCCGCTTCTTCGCCTCCGGGAGAATCGGCGAGCGGCAGCTTCCCAAAGGCGAAGATGCAAGCTGCAGCACACAGGCACAGTGTGGGCAGCCTTCAGACTTAGAGAAAACAGTACTTTACCACTCTCCTGCCTTTTCCATGGTTATTCTATTGGAAAAGAACGAGTTTTGGACAACTACCTTTCATTCTTGCCAAACTCTTTGCAGACCCCCGTGCAAGCTTTAGAACAAGATTTTGGATGTTTTCTTTCCTGGCAGAGTTTCTCCTTGCAAGATATGGTGGAAAAGCTTTTTGCTGAGTATAGAGCGGCAAGACACGCAGAAGACGCAGATACGCAGCTCTCCGAAGCTAAGTGCCGGTCCCGGGCTTCTTTCGGCACAAACCGCTCTCAGGAGCTCCCTGCGCTCGCCACAATGCTCTGTGTGCGAAGAAGCCGCTTCTTCGCCTGCGGGAGAATCGGCGAGCGGCAGCTTCCCAAAGGCGAAGATGCAAGCTGCAGCACACAGGCACAGTGTGGGCAGCCTTCAGACTTAGAGAAAACAGTACTTTACCACTCTCCTGCCTTTTCCATGGTTATTCTATTGGAAAAGAACGAGTTTTGGACAACTACCTTTCATTCTTGCCAAACTCTTTGCAGACCCCCGTGCAAGCTTTAGAACAAGATTTTGGATGTTTTCTTTCCTGGCAGAGTTTCTCCTTGCAAGATATGGTGGAAAAGCTTTTGGCTGAGTGTAGAGCGGCAAGACACGCAGAAGACGCAGATACGCAGCTCTCCGAAGCTAAGTGCCGGTCCCGGGCTTCTTTCGGCACAAACCGCTCTCAGGAGCTCCCTGCGCTCGCCACAATGCTCTGTGTGCGAAGAAGCCGCTTCTTCGCCTGCGGGAGAATCGGCGAGCGGCAGCTTCCCAAAGGCGAAGATGCAAGCTGCAGCACACAGGCACAGTGTGGGCAGCCTTCAGACTTAGAGAAAACAGTACTTTACCACTCTCCTGCCTTTTCCATGGTTATTCTATTGGAAAAGAACGAGTTTTGGACAACTACCTTTCATTCTTGCCAAACTCTTTGCAGACCCCCGTGCAAGCTTTAGAACAAGATTTTGGATGTTTTCTTTCCTGGCAGAGTTTCTCCTTGCAAGATATGGTGGAAAAGCTTTTTGCTGAGTGTAGAGCGGCAAGACACGCAGAAGACGCAGATACGCAGCTCTCCGAAGCTAAGTGCCGGTCCCGGGCTTCTTTCGGCACAAACCGCTCTCAGGAGCTCCCTGCGCTCGCCACAATGCTCTGTGTGCGAAGAAGCCGCTTCTTCGCCTCCGGGAGAATCGGCGAGCGGCAGCTTCCCAAAGGCGAAGATGCAAGCTGCAGCACACAGGCACAGTGTGGGCAGCCTTCAGACTTAGAAAAAACAGTACTTTACCACTCTCCTGCCTTTTCCATGGTTATTCTATTGGAAAAGAACGAGTTTTGGACAACTACCTTTCATTCTTGCCAAACTCTTTGCAGACCCCCGTGCAAGCTTTAGAACAAGATTTTGGATGTTTTCTTTCCTGGCAGAGTTTCTCCTTGCAAGATATGGTGGAAAAGCTTTTGGCTGAGTGTAGAGCGGCAAGACACGCAGAAGACGCAGATACGCAGCTCTCCGAAGCTAAGTGCCGGTCCCGGGCTTCTTTCGGCACAAACCGCTCTCAGGAGCTCCCTGCGCTCGCCACAATGCTCTGTGTGCGAAGAAGCCGCTTCTTCGCCTCCGGGAGAATCGGCGAGCGGCAGCTTGCCAAAGGCGAAGATGCAAGCTGCAGCACACAGGCACAGTGTGGGCAGCCTTCAGACTTAGAAAAAACAGTACTTTACCACTCTCCTGCCTTTTCCATGGTTATTCTATTGGAAAAGAACGAGTTTTGGACAACTACCTTTCATTCTTGCCAAACTCTTTGCAGACCCCCGTGCAAGCTTTAGAACAAGATTTTGGATGTTTTCTTTCCTGGCAGAGTTTCTCCTTGCAAGATATGGTGGAAAAGCTTTTTGCTGAGTGTAGAGCGGCAAGACACGCAGAAGACGCAGATACGCAGCTCTCCGAAGCTAAGTGCCGGTCCCGGGCTTCTTTCGGCACAAACCGCTCTCAGCAGCTCCCTGCGCTCGCCACAATGCTCTGTGTGCGAAGAAGCCGCTTCTTCGCCTGCGGGAGAATCGGCGAGCGGCAGCTTCCCAAAGGCGAAGATGCAAGCTGCAGCACACAGGCACAGTGTGGGCAGCCTTCAGACTTAGAGAAAACAGTACTTTACCACTCTCCTGCCTTTTCCATGGTTATTCTATTGGAAAAGAACGAGTTTTGGACAACTACCTTTCATTCTTGCCAAACTCTTTGCAGACCCCCGTGCAAGCTTTAGAACAAGTTTTTGGATGTTTTCTTTCCTGGCAGAGTTTCTCCTTGCAAGATATGGTGGAAAAGCTTTTTGCTGAGTGTAGAGCGGCAAGACACGCAGAAGACGCGGATACGCAGCTCTCCGAAGCTAAGTGCCGGTCTCGGGCTCCTTTCGGCACAAACCGCTCTCAGGAGCTCCCTGCGCTCGCCACAATGCTCTGTGTGCGAAGAAGCCGCTTCTTCGCCTCCGGGAGAATCGGCGAGCGGCAGCTTGCCAAAGGCGAAGATGCAAGCTGCAGCACGCAGGCACAGTGTGGGCAGCCTTCAGACTTAGAGAAAACAGTACTTTACCACTCTCCTGCCTTTTCCATGGTTATTCTATTGGAAAAGAACGAGTTTTGGACAACTACCTTTCATTCTTGCCAAACTCTTTGCAGACCCCCGTGCAAGCTTTAGAACAAGATTTTGGATGTTTTCTTTCCTGGCAGAGTTTCTCCTTGCAAGATATGGTGGAAAAGCTTTTGGCTGAGTGTAGAGCGGCAAGACACGCAGAAGACGCAGATACGCAGCTCTCCGAAGCTAAGTGCCGGTCCCGGGCTTCTTTCGGCACAAACCGCTCTCAGGAGCTCCCTGCGCTCGCCACAATGCTCTGTGTGCGAAGAAGCCGCTTCTTCGCCTGCGGGAGAATCGGCGAGCGGCAGCTTCCCAAAGGCGAAGATGCAAGCTGCAGCACGCAGGCACAGTGTGGGCAGCCTTCAGACTTAGAGAAAACAGTACTTTACCACTCTCCTGCCTTTTCCATGGTTATTCTATTGGAAAAGAACGAGTTTTGGACAACTACCTTTCATTCTTGCCAAACTCTTTGCAGACCCCCGTGCAAGCTTTAGAACCAGATTTTGGATGTTTTCTTTCCTGGCAGAGTTTCTCCTTGCAAGATATGGTGGAAAAGCTTTTTGCTGAGTGTAGAGCGGCAAGACACGCAGAAGACGCAGATACGCAGCTCTCCGAAGCTAAATGCCTGTCCCGGGCTTCTTTCGGCACAAACCGCTCTCAGGAGCTCCCTGCGCTCGCCACAATGCTCTGTGTGCGAAGAAGCCGCTTCTTCGCCTCCGGGAGAATCGGCGAGCGGCAACTTCCCAAAGGCGAAGATGCAAGCTGCGGCACACAGGCACAGTGTGGGCAGCCTTCAGACTTAGAGAAAACAGTACTTTACCACTCTCCTGCCTTTTCCATGGTTATTCTATTGGAAAAGAACGAGTTTTGGACAACTACCTTTCATTCTTGCCAAACTCTTTGCAGACCCCCGTGCAAGCTTTAGAACAAGATTTTGGATGTTTTCTTTCCTGGCAGAGTTTCTCCTTGCAAGATATGGTGGAAAAGCTTTTGGCTGAGTGTAGAGCGGCAAGACACGCAGAAGACGCAGATACGCAGCTCTCCGAAGCTAAGTGCCGGTCCCGGGCTTCTTTCGGCACAAACCGCTCTCAGGAGCTCCCTGCGCTCGCCACAATGCTCTGTGTGCGAAGAAGCCGCTTCTTCGCCTCCGGGAGAATCGGCGAGCGGCAGCTTCCCAAAGGCGAAGATGCAAGCTGCGGCACACAGGCACAGTGTGGGCAGCCTTCAGACTTAGAGAAAACAGTACTTTACCACTCTCCTGCCTTTTCCATGGTTATTCTATTGGAAAAGAACGAGTTTTGGACAACTACCTTTCATTCTTGCCAAACTCTTTGCAGACCCCCGTGCAAGCTTTAGAACAAGATTTTGGATGTTTTCTTTCCTGGCAGAGTTTCTCCTTGCAAGATATGGTGGAAAAGCTTTTGGCTGAGTGTAGAGCGGCAAGACACGCAGAAGACGCAGATACGCAGCTCTCCGAAGCTAAGTGCCGGTCCCGGGCTTCTTTCGGCACAAACCGCTCTCAGGAGCTCCCTGCGCTCGCCACAATGCTCTGTGTGCGAAGAAGCCGCTTCTTCGCCTGCGGGAGAATCGGCGAGCGGCAGCTTCCCAAAGGCGAAGATGCAAGCTGCAGCACACAGGCACAGTGTGGGCAGCCTTCAGACTTAGAGAAAACAGTACTTTACCACTCTCCTGCCTTATCCATGGTTATTCTATTGGAAAAGAACGAGTTTTGGACAACTACCTTTCATTCTTGCCAAACTCTTTGCAGACCCCCGTGCAAGCTTTAGAACAAGATTTTGGATGTTTTCTTTCCTGGCAGAGTTTCTCCTTGCAAGATATGGTGGAAAAGCTTTTTGCTGAGTGTAGTGCGGCAAGACACACAGAAGACGCAGATACGCAGCTCTCCGAAGCTAAGTGCCGGTCCCGGGCTTCTTTCGGCACAAACCGCTCTCAGGAGCTCCCTGCGCTCGCCACAATGCTCTGTGTGCGAAGAAGCCGCTTCTTCGCCTCCGGGAGAATCGGCGAGCGGCAGCTTCCCAAAGGCGAAGATGTAAGCTGCGGCACACAGGCACAGTGTGGGCAGCCTTCAGACTTAGAGAAAACAGTACTTTACCACTCTCCTGCCTTTTCCATGGTTATTCTATTGGAAAAGAACGAGTTTTGGCAACTACCTTTCATTCTTGCCAAACTCTTTGCAGACCCCCGTGCAAGCTTTAGAACAAGATTTTGGATGTTTTCTTTCCTGGCAGAGTTTCTCCTTGCAAGATATGGTGGAAAAGCTTTTGGCTGAGTGTAGAGCGGCAAGACACGCAGAAGACGCAGATACGCAGCTCTCCGAAGCTAAGTGCCGGTCCCGGGCTTCTTTCGGCACAAACCGCTCTCAGGAGCTCCCTGAGCTCGCCACAATGCTCTGTGTGCGAAGAAGCCGCTTCTTCGCCTCCGGGAGAATCGGCGAGCGGCAGCTTCCCAAAGGCGAAGATGCAAGCTGCAGCACACAGGCACAGTGTGGGCAGCCTTCAGACTTAGAGAAAACAGTACTTTACCACTCTCCTGCCTTTTCCATGGTTATTCTATTGGAAAAGAACGAGTTTTGGACAACTACCTTTCATTCTTGCCAATCTCTTTGCAGACCCCCGTGCAAGCTTTAGAACAAGATTTTGGATGTTTTCTTTCCTGGCAGAGTTTCTCCTTGCAAGATATGGTGGAAAAGCTTTTGGCTGAGTGTAGAGCGGCAAGACACGCAGAAGACGCAGATACGCAGCTCTCCGAAGCTAAGTGCCGGTCCCGGGCTTCTTTCGGCACAAACCGCTCTCAGGAGCTCCCTGCGCTCGCCACAATGCTCTGTGTGCGAAGAAGCCGCTTCTTCGCCTGCGGGAGAATCGGCGAGCGGCAGCTTCCCAAAGGCGAAGATGCAAGCTGCGGCATACAGGCACAGTGTGGGCAGCCTTCAGACTTAGAGAAAACAGTACTTTACCACTCTCCTGCCTTTTCCATGGTTATTCTATTGGAAAAGAACGAGTTTTGGACAACTACCTTTCATTCTTGCCATACTCTTTGCAGACCCGCGTGCAAGCTTTAGAACAAGATTTTGGATGTTTTCTTTCCTGGCAGAGTTTCTCCTTGCAAGATATGGTGGAAAAGCTTTTGGCTGAGTGTAGAGCGGCAAGACACGCAGAAGACGCAGATACGCAGCTCTCCGAAGCTAAGTGCCGGTCCCGGGCTTCTTTCGGCACAAACCGCTCTCAGGAGCTCCCTGCGCTCGCCACAATGCTCTGTGTGCGAAGAAGCCGCTTCTTCGCCTCCGGGAGAATCGGCGAGCGGCAGCTTCCCAAAGGCGAAGATGCAAGCTGCAGCACACAGGCACAGTGTGGGCAGCCTTCAGACTTAGAGAAAACAGTACTTTACCACTCTCCTGCCTTTTCCATGGTTATTCTATTGGAAAAGAACGAGTTTTGGACAACTACCTTTCATTCTTGCCAAACTCTTTGCAGACCCCCGTGCAAGCTTTAGAACAAGATTTTGGATGTTTTCTTTCCTGGCAGAGTTTCTCCTTGCAAGATACGGTGGAAAAGCTTTTGGCTGAGTGTAGAGCGGCAAGACACGCAGAAGACGCAGATACGCAGCTCTCCGAAGCTAAGTGCCGGTCCCGGGCTTCTTTCGGCACAAACCGCTCTCAGGAGCTCCCTGCGCTCGCCACAATGCTCTGTGTGCGAAGAAGCCGCTTCTTCGCCTGCGGGGGACTCGGCTAAGAGCAGCTTCCGAAACGCGACAAACAAATATTAACAACACGGTGTTGTGTCCTGGGCGTCTTTCGGCACAAGCGCCCCACCGGAACGTACCGCCAGCGGCACAATGCATTGTGTGTGAAGAACTCCCTTCGCCTCCAGGGAACTGAAAGAAGAAGCCTAAGCTTAAAACGCCTTTGCCTCAATTGTGTACTGGTTTGGGCGCTCCTCTCTATTAATTGCGCCACTCCTGACAGCAGGTGTCGCTGTTGGTCAAGCTTTGAGTTTGCTTATTAAGTTGCGATGCTGGGTGGTCAAACAACTCAAGGTAAGATCAGCGATTTTAAATCAGGTTCTCACTGGTGTAGATACCATTAGTCATTGCACACTGCAAAATAATGCTGCTCTAGCTTTCTTGTTAGCACATGGGCAAGAGTGTGAGGATTTGGAAGGAATGTGTTTTTTGAACCTCTCTAACCATTCTGCAGTCATTCACTGGAAACTCAAACAAGGACAAGATAACATGAAGAAATTGATTGGGAATGAGAGGGTTACGCCTGAATGGTTTGAGAGATGGGAAACAACTCGATGGTTGAAAGATCTTGTAAAGGGAACTTTGTTGTTACTAGTAGTCATTATTATATTGCTTCTTGTTATTCCATGCATCATGAAACTGGTGAGCCTCTTGGAAGAAAATAGGGTGGGAAAGGGTTTAGCTGGTGCAAGACGAAGAAGGGGGAAATTGTAGCAATGTATCTGAACCTCTTAGACTAAAGGGTGCACCAGCCATCCAGCTGGAATATGTTCTTATCAGAATTTTCTCAGAGCCCTCTGGAATTCATCAAGGTTACTAAGACATAAGCCGTGCTAAAATAAGAAAGAGAAGCTGAGAAACCAAATTCCAAGACTACAAGAACTCGATAACGGGGGGCAGCAAAGCGCCTGGACTGTAACCAAACGTATCTTCTGAGAGGTGCACACAGAATGCGTGGACATAACAAAGGCACCAAGATAAAAATGCGGGCCTAGCGTGTGCAGAGATTTAGAATGTGTAAGTGCATCATGTCAACAATCAACGGCTTCTGCTTAATCCTCTTGCTCCGTTGTCCTGGAGTCCTGAATTTCCCACAAGGAAAGCCCTACTAAAAGGGCTCTGATTTTAATGATAGTTGCTGTCTAGACGATGAATAATGGGAAGAGTTCTTTCAAATCCTTCCCTCGCTGACATCTGTAAGTTTCATCTTTTCCTGATTGTACTGGTGGCTATACATTAGTTATGACTAGAAAGGAATGAGTTTTAGGGATATGTTGCAAGGAAATTGGTAGCTCTGCTTCCATTTCCATTGTCTAAGAAGAATTCTGATTAGTTTTGGACTTTTCATAGACCTCTGACTAGATTGCATTTGTCTTTGATTGAGCCCGTAAATTTTAGGCTACTAGGCTTGACCAATGGATAGAAAAGGGAAAGTCACACAGCTTAGGTGGTTCCCTTGTCAACAACTTCTCAATAGTAGGGCGATTTCTGTCCTCAAGTTTGTTACTTCAGCTAGCAGATTATGCTCACTCCAAAAGAAGGTGAGAAGTTTGCTACCCTAAATGGTCCGATAATTCTTCCTGCTTCTTTGTGACTCTTTTGTATGACTGGATTCTGTATTATTGGAGTTTGTTATAAAAAGTTGGATTAAATTGCGTGCGTCCGCTCTTGGGGGAAACAGTATTTAGCCAATAACATCTAGGCTTTTATCGACCTGAGATTGTCTGAACGGACGGGACGCTTTAAACACAGTAATTCCTGCTAGTTCCAATTCCATTTTTAGACTCGACAAACCGAATGGTAAACCTGCACCAGTAGGGAGGGACATTGGACTTTCTCCTTTTTAGAGAGAAACTAATGAAAAAGTTTCAGCAGAATCATAGCAGGCTGTAAAATAAGAAAAGCATCATGAAAAGAGGCCAATCCTATCCTCTTAGTATTGCTAGTTGTGATTGGACATGAATGAAACATGTCAACTCTGTGTTCCTGGGTATCACATCAGTAACAGCTACTTCAGCTGCTGTAGTTGTCTCCTAAAGCTAAGAACAGAATCCAAAGAATTGTGATTCCATGGTCACAATTCACCCTGTGATGGTGACAGGTGAAAAAGGAGTGGAAGGTGCGCGGGTAAATTAACTTGAATGGCCTATCTAAATCAGCAGCCACTGATTTCCTGAAAACTTCAACAGGTCAGTTGACCTGTTGGGATTCTTTTAATCCATGGTCATGTTTTTCTTGGGATTCTTGTAACCTTTCCCCATTCGTTCAGCCTTTGCCCTCAAGCCTTTGCTGACATTTCAAGTATCTCGACAAGCTGGAAATGTGTTGTCTTTCTTTATCATGTCATAATTCCCTTCAAAGGGTTGTTTGCCTCAAGTCTTATTTTTGCTGGTTTTCTGCTAGTTCATTGTCAGAGGGCAGCAGGTGCTTTGTAAGAGCAAGTACACAATCCTATAGCTTGCTTTTCTTTTGATTTGGCCTGTCTAGAAAACTGAAGGACTGAACATTTCCGACAGGATTTTCTCTCCCCATTATGTTTCACCGGAAGGGCAGATGCAAATCATCTACTTAAACTCTTGGCACGGAAAAAAGTAGTGGTTTGCTGCTGCATATAGGTAGAAGCTTACAAAAGGAAGGCCTTGGGCTGAGGCCCGATACTTTGGCTAAGCAGAAAAGGACTATGGGAAGGTGAGGCCGCTGAATCAGAGGTAGATCAACAAGTTCTAGAATCGTCACGTGTTCACAGCGTGGTGTAGGATGGTTGGTTGAATGAATTTTGTTATGGCTTAAAGCTATGGAACTGATAAAGGCCTGAGTGCTTCAAAAGCCTGGTTTTTGCAAAAAAGCAGCTCTCCTCTGCACCTGCCTGGGGACTCTGCATCACTAGGGACCCTCACTCCCAGTTTGCCAAGGAGATGATCAGTAGGAATGTTGCAGAGCTGCCGTGTCCATATGAACGGAATGGCAAAGAGTGAAGCGGTGGGTATTTTTGGGCTTTAATACAATGCTGCTGCATTGGTGCCAGTTTAGTCGGTTTTCCATCAGTGGCCTTTCTGTCTAGAAGTACACTGCCCAGTCTTTCTAGCATGTGATGCCATTTCCTTCCTGTTGTTTTAATACCTTCCTTCAGTTGAAAGGATGATACAATCTTTACATTTTGAAGATCCCTGTTAGGAAACACTATGCCAGAGGAGTCATTGCTCCCTTTTCTTCTGCCTCCTTTGTAATTTTCAGAGCCTCATTTCAAATTTCTGCTAATGTCGAGAAGAATACTGAGACTACTCAGCAGGGTTGACGCTCTCAGCTGCTTTCCTCTTTCATACTGCTTCATACTGTATGTGACTTAATGGCCTGGTTTTGTCATCCGCATTTTGCTGTGATCTGTGAACACAAAAAGAAGTCTTTGTTTTTTGCAAGAACTACCCCTAGGAGGATTTGTGTTCCTTTTGATTTCTACGGTGTTAGCCCTGTTGCAGAAAAAAAGGAGATTGTACCCTCTTCTTGTGCTCTCATTCCCTCCTCTCTGCTTTGCATGTCCTAGTTAATCTACTGCCATGACTCATTTGGCATCATCTCATAGTGCAAATTCTGCACAGTTTCATGGACTTACAAATGCCAGTTGCCAAGGAGCTTATATAACCATTCAAAGATTAAAGAATTGTAGGGCTGGGCAAGTCCAGCTGCTGAAACTGGAAGTGGTTAAGTCATGCCATATTAAAGAGACAGAGCAAATCAGTTCATCTAGGACTTTCAACTGGACACCTCTGAGAATAACAGCTTGACAGCAATGACACAGCCATCTTCCTAGCTGTATTCCAGAAAGAGAAAAGGGACACCTTCAATGGTTAAGATGTTTGGCATGAGAAAACAGCAAGAAATGTAGCACAAAATACTTGAGCCAGATAAAGTGCGTTTTTCTCGTGAGAATTTTGCAGTTGTTCTTTCTTGTCTGTGCCTTTACTTTTCACAGAAGACAGGGAGGGCGTTTAATTATTATTGTTCTTTTGTTTTCTATTCTTGGCCTCCCTCTTTCCACCTGCCATTAACAATTTTGCCTTGCTTTACTGGCTTCTCTTTCTTTACTTATAGAAGGTTACATGAGGTCCTCCAACCTTGTCATAAACATTCGCATACAGTGGAAAGGAGTAGAAGGTACATCTAAATGCACAAAACAGACCCAGAAAAAGAGAGGTTTTTTACAGTCTTCTGTGAGAACAAGATATCTTTGAACTGAGTAATGCTTTAACTTTTAGTCCACTCTTTACTATTATTACAAGTGTTTGGCCTTTAGTACATAGCCTTTGAAATCATCCAGCCCAATATTTTTGGCTAATTTTGTTTTATTTCTCTCGGGGACTTTGTTTCTTAAGGAATAGTCCAGAGCCAGAGCGTCCACGGTAGAGTTATGCTGCCATAATAAAAGCGTCGTAAATTCTGGTACAGTTTGTGCTGGTAATACGTCTAGGAAAGAAAGGTTTTACATCTTTTTTGACTTTCAAATGTAACCATTATTTGAAAAAGTTAAGAGTTGGGCTTTCCCCCCCTCCAAAATACTTCTCTCTGGAATGTTACTCAGGGATTACACATAAAAGCTCACCCTGTAAAATATGTTGCGGATAATCTGCAGTAAGCGCAGCTTAGCAGCTAGAGATGATTATGTGGGTTAAATGACATTCCTTCTGCGGTGATGGAAACTCTGTCTACGCAGACATACTCAACAAAAGTTACCATGGCTTAGCTCCTCTCCTAAACTTCATGTGCATTTTCAAACTTTCCAAGAAGGTGAATTCAAGCTCCTTCATTGCTCTCTGCTGGAGTCCCAAGAAAATATCAGTGTGCTTTTTGTCATTTACAGCTGTCATTGCTTAGCTCTTGAACATGAGACTCTCTCATGACTGATGAAAGTTGTCTAGTTAAGAGTGGGTCAAAGACACGCTCCTGCTCTAGAAGGAGATGAGAAGGTTTCTGCAGTCTTTGTCATCTCTACTGCTTGTGATTTCTATCCAAAACCAGTGGGAAGTTTTCTGAAGGCAGTCCAGAAGCTGGCAATATGGACAGCTTACAACCAAACACTTGCTGCACTGCTATCACGGTGATACCAGGAAGGACTTAAAAAATTTAGAAGGGCAAAGAAAGCAGTTGGAAGGAAAAGAACATTAACCATTATTCCATTCTTCTAATATGTCCTCCTTTAAGTCATCATTTTCATGCAGTTTAACGGCTTGCGTTGGTATCCCTCAAAAGGAATCTGAGACAGAGTAAGCTTTTTAATGCAGTAGATGTGACACGTGCAGGCCAAGTTGCCTTTGTTGACATCAAATGCCAATTATGCTTGAGCTACCCTTTGCTTAAGGTACTTCGCTTACACGAAGAATTTTACTCATCATTGAGCAAATTTTGCTGTCATGATTGAGTAAATTTTATTCATGATAGAGTGAATTTTACTGTCACTCCGAATTTTACCGTCATGATTGGCATTGAAACTTTTCAAGGAAAGCTCTGGATAGCAATGTTTGTGTAAAAATAGTAGTTTATCTCCTGTATTTGTGTGAAGCAGGTAAGCCTTTTGCTGTCACCAGTGTTGCTTACCCTTTCATGTCATATCCCTCTTCATATCCATATTCTGCTGAAGGCTTATTAATCTGCTTTAAAATTGGCACGTGGAATAAGACTACTTTTCCTTTTTGAAAGCTAATGTCATTTGACCTAGTGACAGTAAATAATTCATTAATTGTAAGTCCCCAGCTAGCATCTTTTATGCATATTCTAACCTTCTAAAGAAGTAACAAAAACACTCTCCAATACTTGACTTTCTTAAGCACACAAAATGCTTCCCTCCTTTGCAGTTGGCATCTGGAAAATGAACCACATCTCTGCAGTATTTTAACGTGCACCATATTTAGCCAAGTAATTCAAAAGAAATAAAAAGCAGCCCCTTCAATTTGGAAATATTTTTGAATTGTTTTTGAATATACAAAACATACCCTTACCGTACGCATTGCATGCAGATTTAATCGTCGTGAAAGCAAACCCTATGTTTCTGTTGGGATAGCATGGTTTTCCAGTTTCCACAATTGTTCTTGGCACAGTTTTCTACTTATGTGACTGTTAGGACACTCGTAGGTACTTCTAAGGTACTGTAGTAAGCGGAGAAGGAGGAGAGGTTGTGCCTTATTTCTGGCTTCCTTTGGTTTTCTTTTTGGTTTTCTTCCTCTTGCTCTTTTTCATGTCACCTTTCTAGATACTGTGATTTAGATCTGCAGTTTACTAAGCTGTGTTTTCTGTCTGGAATTCTTTGAAATTCCCAGAGGAACCCCACCGGTAAATATGCATCTTTTTATGATTTGCTAGCTACATAGAAAATCTTCCTGCTGCTCTAAAATGCTTTTATTTGATATGCATTTTTATCACCATTCTAATGAAAAGAAAAGTTCCTCTATTCACTGCTTTTGTACTGGATTCAGTTCAATGTGCGCTAACGGTGCAAAAAAGTCCTGCTGGAGAAGGGATCTGCATACAAATTGACCAAGACATGTGCTACAAGGGTCTTGAAAAGGTTCAAAGTTTCTCTACCTTTCTGGCAGTCTGTCTTCACAGCAGGACTTGATGAGGGATTTTGCTGGCGTTTCTTTGACAGAAAGCAATAACAAAGCAAGCAAAATGGAGCAGCAAAAGAAGAATGGAGCAGCAAAAGGTACATTATCCCCTCTGTTATTATCATTGTCGAAACAGATTTTTTTCACACCATGTTACATCAAATACCTTAGTAGAGCTAAAGACTAGAAAAACGCAGCTCTGTTCTGGTTCATTAAAAGCAAAGCCATCTGTGGACAGAAGTGCCCAGCATGATGCTGGGAACTCCTAGCTGGTTTCAGTAAGCTGTCTGGAGAACGGCATTTTCGCTGGGCTTTACTAGCGTGTCTGTAAGGAGAGGGAGTTTATGTGCAGCTTTGAGCCCTGAGAGTGCCATAGGCAAAGAGACCCATCGTGTAGCTCTCTGACCAGCCACAGCACACTGAGGCATGATGGATTACTCCCAGAGTTCACGTGGTAGAAAGGTTTTCTGCCCCCGTGAAGGACGACACATCCATTTGCTTGACTAGAGCCATTCTGTATGTTACAATGGTAACTTGAATTCATCAAGTTTGTGCTATTTGTACAATGGCAGTGAGCTTGGATTCTTAAGCTTCTCGTGTTTGACCTGTTTCCTGTTTCAGTAAATAGCAAAACTTCCAAGGACTGCAGCGACAAGAAGATGAAGCTGCTAGTGTATTTCAAATCTTTGCCTAATAAAATGGTGATTTTTGCACATATTCGCAATGGAAATTTACGGTACCGAAACACCAGCTCTGCTCAGAGCAATTCTGAAATTGACTTGAGCTCTTTTCTGTGTTTCTTAGCAGGTGAACTGAGATACTTCTAGCTTCCAAGGCAAGGCGTTTGACAGCAGCTTGAAAAAGGCCCAGGCTGTTGGATGAAAAGGTGAAAAAACTGAGGGAAATGGGGGGAAATTTCACTTCTGGTTTATGTCATAGATTCAGCCAGATGATCAACAAGCATTAGTTTTATGAGGTACCAGCGTAGTCTTTCACTCTTGCAGATCCCCAAAAGCTTAACCATCCAGCAGCTTCTTCCTTGCAACAAGTGCCACAGCCAAAAGCCAGGCCTGGCCGTCACCTTCTCCTCGCAGCCTACAAACTCTGCCAAACGTACCGGTGATTCTCACTTTCCTTCTCAGCTACATGGACAAGCACATCCTCTCCATGTCTCCGAGTCCTTAGTGAAACCAAACAGCGGTTCACCTTCAAACAGCTCAGTGTGCCAGGACAGAAAGATTTCACTGGCCTGTGAAATCTTGCTTTTTCCTTGCAGCCTTTTATTTTCAGAGCATACACCGAGGCATTGCACTTTGCTTCTCAGCTGAGTGCATTGCCATATTGCTGGAGTCCCACACGTCCATCTCCTTCTCGCACTAACTGCTTCTGTTGAAACATGCTGATGTGATGTGCTTTCCTGCTCAGCTATTCACACAGTCACATTCTATGTCCTGCTTGCAGTCTGAATCTAAAAGGAGACGTTTCTGACTATGTCTCACAGACACAGATGTACCAGGATGAAAAGGTTGCTTGGACCTTGCCACTTACGTTCGAAAACATCCATTCACTCCACAATCAAGAGACACCTTTCTTTGCTTTACATCCTGCAAACTTCACACAGACACACACACACACACACACACACACACACACACACACACACACACACACACACACGAGAGCTACGCACTTTCTTTCTTTCTTTCTTGGCTGCACACACTCACCTATTTCCCACCTTGACCTCTCTACCACTTCTCCTTCGGCCTTGCTGTGCATGGACATTTCCTGTTAAGATACCCATTGTGTTGCCTATCCCTCCCCCACATTGCCTTGCCTTTCCTACCCAATCTTGCATTTCTTGTCATTGCTGACAATTCCTTTCTTTTCCCTTGCCTTCCTGACCCATGCATGTCCTTCCCTTGCCCTTCATACCAAGCCAGTGCCTTGTATTGACTTGCTCACCTATCCTTCTTTTCCTTCCCATTTGTCCAGCTCCAATCTTTCATTTCCTTCTCCTTCTAGGACTCTTATTGCCTTGTCTCCCTCTCTTTTGTGTTGCCTGGCAAAGCCACCACTTGTCTGGCCTTGTCCTTGAACCCCTTCCTTGCCTTGCATTACCTTGCTCATCAGTCCCCCACCTGGAATTCACCACCTCTCTTTTTGTGGAATCTCTTCCACATGCATTGCCCTGCCTGCTTCTCCTAGGATTCTCCAGGCTTCCACTGGCTTTTTTTTCTCAAGGCCCCAGCGTTTCAGGAGCTTGTGAGAGGAAGCCTGGAGGAGGCCACGTGCAAGCACACCTATCTGTCCTGACAGCTTTCTTCTGACATCTATGCTTACATGTCTTGAATTTTGGACACAAAGTTCATCTTTCACCCTTGGGCTTCAGGGGCAGAATGACAGTTCTTTTGCATACAAAGGAAAGCAGGCAACTCAAGTGTCTTAGGTGCAGATTAAACATGACCCATGCAAGATCAAGGCTGGACAGAGCGGTCGGTCCGGGCCGCTTTTGTGTACCAGCAGTCTTTGAATGGACCTGCCACTTGCCTTGCTTTGGGCAACCAACCAGTTTCCTTGCCATGCCCTGCTAATTCTCCATTGCTTTGCATTCCCTTGCATACCCATGCCTCACATTTGACCTGCCTGCAGTTTTCCTACAGGGCTTGGCCTTGCCTAGCCCTTCCGGTTACCATCACCTCCTATGCCCAGCCTTGCCTCTAACTTCTGGGACTTGTCTCACCTACCACTCCATTTGCTTTCCCCTCACGGCTTCAGTCTTGCCAACCTGTCCCTTGACTTGCCTACAATTGCCTACACTTGCTTTGCCTTGCCTTACCTGCATGGAAGGCAAGGCAAAGAGTGGTAGACAAGGCAAAGCAAAGCCAGGAAGTTATTTGAAGGGCTAGGCAAGGCAGACATAGGCAAGCAAGCAAAGCTAGGGTAGGGTAGGCTAGGAAAACTAGGCATGGTACTGGAGGCAAGGCAAAGCCAAGTGACTTGGAGTGCCTTTCCTTGCTTGGGAAGTAAAAGATACGGTGGCAATGTTGGTAGGGCTGATGATAAGGTATCGTGGGAAGGTATAGTACAGCAAGACATTTCTGTCCTGGTCCTTTCTGTGTAGGAGCCATTGTTGGACAGAGTCAGTACCGGACGTGGTATGCAACTTTTGCTCTGTAAGTTCCTGAAGGAGAACAGCAATGCTTTCTCATGGGAAGGAAAGAACTTAGCCCCAGTGTTGGAGGTGCAGATAAGAAGCTGTGTCGTGCAGCTTAAGGGCGGCAGCAACTTTCTATCCTGGCATATTTGGTTTGGAAGCACTGACTCAATTTGTACAATCATGGAGTCGGTATCCATCTTTGGAAGGCAGTCTCCTTCCTGAAAGAATCCATTTGGCCTGTGTTTTCCACTTTCTCAAGGCAGCCTTCTTGAAATTCTGCCAGCACACTTCTTTTGGACAAGGTAAAGAGCTGCGCTGGGTCTTGGTGTGCAGCCTAGCTAGTGCCCCGCACAGGTAATGCCCAATAGCAGTGGTCTGACACCTTTGTAGAGGATCAGGCCCTGGATGCTTTGGATTTTGGAGGAGGGGATGCCATTTCTTTTGAGATGGGCTTCTAGTTCCTCCTCCCTTTGGCAAAGTTTGGGTGGCCACTTTGGGTGGTCTCAGTGAATTGAAAGGCTTTTCCCAATAGGCAGTTCTCTGGGTTAGAGTTGTTGAACTGTCAGTGGGAATGCAGAGGCCAGGCCAGGCCTCTGCAGGACAGGTTTTTGTCCCTTGTAGCTTTAGGGACTGTGTGAGCAGTCCCTGGTGCCATCCCATTTGGATCCTGACTCTGAGAGATTGAAGGCTTACGGTGGTACTTAGAGCTGAGAAGGAAAGTGGCGATAGCAGGGTGCATGTTTATAGTTTGATGGGTGCAATTGAAATTGTAGGCAGCAAAGAGCTTTCTCCACCAACAGTTTTGCGAGCTCAGCCGACATTTTCAAGTTTGTTACCAGGCTCTGTGAGAGAGAAAAAGTTTGTTAGGGCAGAAGATCTGGTGTCGGCCTTTGAGTGTGGGGCAAAGAAGAGTATCCACTTGGAAGGGGAAGATCGGTGAAATCCTTTTGTCCTGACACAGTTGATTGGAGAGCAGGGACGTTTCTGACTTGGCTGGGTCCTGGGGGTGGTTGTGAGCTGGGCTCGGTGCGTGTCCTGGTTTTGTGAGTTGACAATGCTGTGGTGTGGTTATTTAGAAGAGCGCTGACAGTGCCCAGGAAAAAGACAAGCACTTTTCTAGCCCAGCCCCGTTCGTGTGGGAGCAGTGTAGGGACAAGAGCTCCGCTGTGGATCCTGGCTCTCGGGTACTGACAGAATGGGATCCTGCATGTAGCAGAGAAGGAAAAAGAATCATTTCATTGTTGGCTGCACAGTTTAGAAGCTTCAAAATAAAAGGCAATTGCAGCATGGCCTCTTCATTTTAGAAAGTTTTCTGGGCCATCAGCTGCTCAACATGTAACTTGCACCCACTGAACTGCATTCAGCTTCCTGGAGATATGCACTTTCCCTCAAGATCTAGGTACCATCTTGCACTCTAACACTTGAAGATCCCAAACCGCTTCAAAATGTCCAGCGGCTGCTCTCAAAGAAAAAGTCCTACAACAAAAAGGCAGTGCTGGCCATAACGCTCCCTTTGCAGTCTGTCAACCAAACGAAACATACTAGCGATTCTCACGGACTTTCTCAATGATATATATACGTGCATCAGCACATTCTCTCAAAGTGACAGAGACTATCGCTACAGCCAAGCGTTTTCAGCTGCACTTCTGACTGACAGATGTGCCAGGACAGAAGGCATTTGCCAACCTACCCTCTTTCCTGTGCAACCTGACATTGGCAGCGCAAATATTTTCACATTCTTTCATTGTGGACATGTCCAAAGCAGCTAAAGATCACACAGGTGGAAGTGTCAAGACAGAAGATGTTCTCAAAGTAACTCCTTTTTTTTCTAAACAGCTTTTAAACTGCACACAATGCTTTGTATCTTCTTTCCCACATAGACCTGCCCTCACTTTTTCACACTCACATCTTTGTTGCAAACATCCAGCAGCTGTTTGCGTAGAAAAAGGCTCTAGAAATAAAAGCGAGACTTGGGCTGCACCTTCTGCCTGCCCTGTGTAAGCCACATCAAACTCACCAGTGCGCTCTGTCCTTCCCTTTTCCGCTGCAACTACCATTGTGTTCTCTGGATCTCGGAACCTAAAGGTAGGCACATTTGTTTCCACAGAAGGGCCATAGGTAGCAGCACAAATAGCTCTCACTGAACTTTAATCTTTACCACTGCCACCATGAGTTTGGTTGGTAGGCCAGTAGGAGTCATGCTCCTTTTACAGCTGGTATGCGGCAGCCGCCAGCCCAGTGCTCTTCGACTCTTGTAACCAATCCTGCTTTTACTCTCCCGGAGGGGATTAGGCATCTGTTTCTCACACAGATCATTGTGGCAGCAGCCAACGGCTCTAGTGCACTGCTTCTGCCAAAAGACACTGGGGCCAGACATTTACCTTCTCAGCACTACGTAGCCCCGTACTCTGCATCTCTTGTCGTCCAGATCATACCGCAAAGCGTTTCACAGAGAAAAAATGTGCCAGGACAACAAGCTTGGCTGAAGTGTACCCCTGAAACTGGTGGAAGTTTGTATTTGCACCACATTCAAGGGGCAGTCCTCTTTCCTATACAACCTGCAAACTGCTGTCTGTTCGCAGTGCCCTCTGCCCGCTCCTTCTTACCTTGAAGTACCATGCCAAAGAGGGCTCTGTGCTGAGGTCTCAGAAGAAGAGGGAAGCATATGTGTTTGTAAAGTGGACTGTCTGTTAGTCACTTCCCTCTTCAAAGCAGCGTGTTCCATGCCAAGCAGACAACAAAGCAACAAAGGATGAGTGTGACTCTGCATTCAAATCCTGCAATGTTCCCAGAAGTGAATTTCTCTCTTCTATAGGACTGACTTGTATGAAGTGGCGTGGTTGTTTCCTTCCATTAGAAGGGAAACTCATCTAGCCAGGCTTCATCACCCCCTGTATCTTTTGGGGTAGTTCTTGGAAGAAAATAGAGAGCAACTTTTCCACTCCACATGATTCATGTTTCATTCTCTTCCTTCTGTACTTCAGGGAACAAGCTATCAATTCCCTACTCTTTCTATGAAAAGGCATGAAGCTATTAATTAAATTCCCATAGATATAATAAGGAATCAAAGTCTTTTATGCCTGCAAGCAGGCCCTTATGGTATGAAAAGTATGGATTGTCAGGGGTGGAAGAAGATCTGCATGAAAAAGGAGAAAGCCCAGAAGCATGCAGGGATTTTCAGGTATGAAAGGGAAAACGACATTAAATTGTCAAGGGAAAGAAATTGAAAGAGGGAGGAGGGAGAAGGGAGGAGAAGGAGGCAAATGCTGCCTTTGAGGCAGCTGACACAAGGACCGTCGGCCTCATGAGCAAACAAGAAAACCAAATGAAACTTCACAGCAATCTCATCCACAACTTAGTGGACAAATGTGCAAACCCATTTCTTCATTTATTATGTGTCTAATATATATAGAGATGTTCTTCATTCTGACCGAATTTTCAGGGAGCAAGCTAGTGTAAGGCACCTGGAACCAATGGTGTATTGGAAATGGCCAACATGCAGAACACGCTCCATCCTGAACGCTACCACAGCAGAATCACAGGATCATAGAATGGCCGGGGTAGACAAAGACCTTAAAGGCCATCTAGTTCTCTGACATGGGCGGGGACACCTTTTACTTGCTCAGGTTGCTCAGAGCCCCATCCAGCCTGGCCTTGAACACCAGGTTGGGGTGTCCATAACTTCTCCAGGCTGTCTGTGCCAGTGCTTCACCACCCTCACAGGGAAGAATTTCTTCCGAGTATCTAATTTCAACCTGCCCTCTTTCATTTTGAAGCCATTGCCCATTGTCCTGTCTCCAGAGTTCCTAATGAAGAGTCCCTCTCCTGCTTCCCTTCAGATATTGGAAGGTGTTGTGAGGTCTCCATGCAACCTTCTCTTCACCAGGCTAAACAGCCCTCATTCTCTCAGCCTGTGTGTCATGGCTTGACACTGGGACAATGCCAGTGCCCCCATGAGTATACTCTCTCCCTGGTTTCTGCTGTGAGATGTGACCAGGAATAAGCAAAGCAGGCTCCCACTTAGGGGAAAAAAAAAATTATTAACTAAACTACAAGGGAAAGGAAAAAAAAAAAAAAAGAAACACACAAGGAAAATGAAAACTTCACAAATACATCTCCTCCTCCTCCTCCCCAAATTCCCAATACAATACATCCCCCAAATCATCGACTCTCGGTCCAGCACCACCCTTCAGAATACTCAATCCTCAGTTCATCAAGAGGACAAGGAGTCCTTCTTGTGCCAGTGGTGACCTATTCCTTTCATGTCCAGTGCTCTCACCACTGAACACAGACCAGAGCTGCTTCTAGGGTCGACTTTTAAGGATGCTTCATCCCACTGCAAAAAGGCACAGTCTCAATTTTGGGACATCTGTCCCCCCCATATTTTTCACCCCCTGGGGCCGAGGGGTACCCACACCGAACCCTCTTGATCCTGAGGCATTGCCTCCCCCTAGAATGCAGTCCCTGTATCACAAGGAAACATGGCTCTGTCCATGGCTACACACAAAGAGTCCAGCATAAGCTACTCCATCATCTCTTCCACCTGCATTCTTCTCTATTTCTCTCGTGGCCCATTTCCTCTTATCTCCTCTATATCTCTCTTCTCATTCAACTCCAGGAGGATTAGCATTTGTAAGGTTTCCATCATCCAAGAAAAGGGTTAAAAATCTGAGGCTCTGTCTGTCCAGAACTCCCATGGCTGCCCTGCCAGGCCCCTTCTTGCACTCCCCTCTTCTCCTTCTCGGCCGGCCAAGAACAGGCACCAGCTCTCTCTCTGTCTCTCCTGCGGTGGGGGGGGGGGGGGGCTGCCCAATGCCTCTCAGCCACCCTTCCATCCTGCAGGGGCCTTCACCTCCCTTCTGGCCAGGGGCCCAGCCTACCTCACCGGGCTGGGTGGCTTCCCCTGCCCCGCCCAGCCCGCAGCCAGGCAGGGGAGATCTGAACCTTTCCCTGACCGGAACCCAAGAGAGCCTCCCAGGGGAGAGCCCTGCTTTTAACCCTGTGTTCTCAGAGGTGCATCCAATGTCCCAATGGCCACCTTAGGTGCCAATATTAAAATCTGAACATCCATTGGCCTAACCACAGCATCCCAGAAAACACATTTCCTGTCAAACCACCACACTGTGGGATATGCTCTTGTCCTGAATACTGAACTGCAGTATTGTCTGATGATTTTTTGAATCCTTTGAAGGCATTTTGAATTCTTTTTCAGCCTTAAATTAGACTAAATAGCTTTGATTTGTGGGTATTGAGCAACAGAAATCACTGCCCTGGCTTGCCTTTTTTACAGCTCCTTTCCGTGGGAGACTCGCTGCAAACGTCACAGCTGGTGAGACAGTGGGCACACCATCATTCTGAAAGAGCTTTGCACAGTAAACATAGAGGAGGATTAAATATTGAAATGCAGATGACAGGAGCTGCCCAATGGACTCTGCTGGTGGAAATCAAATACTAGTCTAGTATTTTGAATGCAAATAATTCCTCCCAATGAGGCCAGACAGGCTTGTTTGCCTTTGAATCTGAGCATGTGGACAGTAGTGGATGGTCTACAGGTTGAAAACAGTGTAGATACTTCTCCTTTTTTTCAATAGTGGCTCAGAAACTGAAAAGGCAGCTACAAAATGGTAAATACATCCCTACAGATTCAAAAATGGTTGTTCTTAATTTGCATCTCCACCATAACAACAAATTGTTAGAACTAAAATACAGATGGGAATTTTATAGCTTCTCAGAAATGAAGCAGGAATTGGCCAATGGGCCTTCTCAGAAATGAAGCAGGAATTGGCCAATGGGCCTTAGCAGTAGCTACAAGTTTTTCAGCATGAGGCATCTCAAAAGTGTTTTAACCGTACAGAACTTTTCTGTACTTTTGGCCTTTTATCTCAAGGATGAATCAAAAAAAAAAAAAAAAAAAAAGGAAAAAAAACCCAAGAAAAATAAAAAAAGAACAAACCCTACCAAATATATATATATATATATAACATGACTAAGATAATAAGCACAATCAGTAACATATATAGAAAAAGAACCCATGGTTTTTAACTTTCAACCTTGTCTTCTCAACACACTCTCGAAAATGGAGTTGTTTCCCTATCTGCCTTGAAACATTTTGGAGCAAAAAACACTCTAAGGTCCTGATAGGTGTTTTGGTCAAAAATCCCTTCTTCTGGTTTTCTGTCCATAAGCAGAGTAATGGAGGGGAAAACTGGTAGCTGGCCAAAGGAGGTAGGAAGAGTGATCATCATCCACAACACTGGGGCTAAAGAAATTTCCACAGAAAATTACCTGCCTTATTACTTCTTCATGTGTTGGGTTGAAAGCTCAGAATCTGTTTCCATGTTTCCCATCCCTCGAATGTTCTATTTCACAGAATTCGAGCCCCTCAAACTTCAGTCCTGCCAGAACAGCCCGCCATGTGCTGTCATAGGGGATCTGCTGATGCCCACTGACTCTTACCAGTCTAGTGCTTGTCACTGTTGCAGATCAAGAACTACTGAATAGTTCTGATTAATGCTCTTAGAGTGGTTGAAAACAAGGAAAGAATGACTAGACATTTGTATGATCAAATCCCCTGATGGAATAAAAACATACCAGGACAACAAGCTTAATAAATGTATTCATTGTCATAAGAAGGGAGATGAAGGGTCCAAAAGATTACTTGCATACTTACTGTTCTAAATCCCTTGTTATCTGGTAAATTGCAAAGGATGCCCGGCTTTCACCAAAATGCAAATCAGATTAAAATGTGAAGCCTTACACTTTACTGGATAGAAAACTTCATCGTCCATTTTTAAATCTTAGAGAATGCGATGTTGTCCTGGTTTAGGGCAAATTTGGAGGAGAATTTCCAAATTAGGGCCCCTCCCCCCAACTGGTTCGGGAAGGATTCCTCAGAGAGAAGTGGAACGAACCTGTTCATTTAATAGGCACAGCACCCCCCAGCACGCAAAAGGAACAATTCTGGATGACAGCACTCTGAAAAAGATGACAAATTCAGAAAGTCTCTCTTGGGGGGGTGGTCACTTTGTTCTCAGTCCCTCCGGCGCTGGGCCAGCTGCTGCAGGCCACAAGGTGCAAACTCTCGGTGTTTCCCAGGTCCCAGTCCGGAGCAGGTTCAAAATGGTCAGGAAGACCTGAAGGAGAAACGGTCCAGGAAGAAATTTGGACAGTTTAGCTAAACTAGCTAATGAGCAAAAGCAAGCAGAAGCGAAGCAAGCAAGAGTGAGAGAGAGCAAAGCCAAAAGCAAAAGCAGAAAAAGCAAAAGCTGCAGTCTCTGTGTCCCGCCAGGTTGATAAGAAAACCAAAACAAAACATTCCCTCTTCAGAGCCAGTCTTAAAGGTACAGAACATAATATCCAACATTCACAGAACACATGAATGGGGATACAAGCATCATAACGTCACCCTAGGACAGATGTATTTCCTATTAATACCTTAATATTAATAAGGTTTAGAGCTGGAATTCAGAGGGAAATGAAAGCTATTTTGAATTCATTCTATTCAATCATCTTGTCTGGACTGTCTCTTCCTGCTTTTCACTTCTGAAACTCTGTATGAAAGGCATAGAGTTCTGGATTAATTCTTTTCAGTTTCCCCTGTTATTCTTAACAGTTTCCCCTGTTATTCTTCTTTAAAGGCAAACCTGGAAAAATCCACACTTTCTTTCCCAACCACTTCTAAAATTCCATTGAGAAGCAAAAAACCCCATCAAACAACTAAATCTCTGCTCCAATTTGTAGGAAAAATCCCCATGCCATTAACTGCTTTCCTAACATTTTCTTTCTCTTGTATTAATATGGCAACCTTTTCTTGCTTTTATAGATTAGAACCAAATTCTTAAAGCTATAAGGAATCACAGGTTTACTGTAGCTGATTCTGAGATACAGTAGTCCAGCAAGGAGTTCAGACCTCAAAAGAAGAGTCTGTACAACAAGATTCAGCACAACGTTGAGACATATTAGCTATTTTTCAAGAAAAGCCGCCAAAATGAAACTGCTTAGACTTCTATACTATCATGGGTCCCTGCTTCCAGAACCTGACCTAAGTTGCTGGAAACTAGCTGCAATATTACTGCAAACAATGCTGTGAATGTAGGACATTGTTATTCTTCTCTTCCATTGAAAACCACAAGTGGAGTTGCGTCATTTTCTTAAAAATTCTCTATTTCCTTCCAAACTGCTAAAATAATGATAAATCAAGTGTTCTGTTCATACAGTTTAAATCTAATAATGTTCAAAATGAAAAAAAAAAAAAATTCATTCAGATATGGTCTGCAATAATACAGCCGAGACAAGATGAACCAGTCTGGCCTACAAAATAAAGTGAAGCAGAATTTGGGAATTTGGAACACCTTACGATGTAATATTTAAAGAAAAAAAAGAAATAAAATGTAACCTACCCAAACTCAATCAGTGATGCACCGACAGAGAAAAAAGAACTAATTACTACTAATATTTCTTTCATTCTCAGACAAGAAGTTAAATGATCCTCTTGAATGCGTGGAAGATTGTTGCGAAAGACAGCAGCCTTCTTCTTTACAACATATTCTTCAGAACTCCAGGAGACAAATCATTAGAGCTATGAGGCTCTTTCTCTCTGTAAAACTTCCAGAGCATAGCCAAGATTATATTCCTTTAGAGATCCTCACCGCCCTGGGAGACTGGTGGATAGTCTACAGCTCCAGTACATCAGCCAGACGCTCTGCCTTATTTAGCATGGCTACTGCAGCAAGGACATCATCTCTACTGGCTTTCTATCCAAAATATATGCAAGGCACAACAAAGAATATACCCAAAACACTGAGCATAGCTTATGGCCTTCAAAACAAAAATCTCACCATGGCAATACTGGATCTTCTGATCCAAACCATCAGGAAACATTTCTTTAGAGGCGAAAAAAGCTCCTGTTGATTGTACAAAAAATAGTGATGTAAACCAGAGTTGCATGACCCAATATTTCTATTGAACTGGAACTATTTTGATCAATATTATGGATCCATTTCTTTTCAGGGCATTTGGTAAAAAATGTAAAGTATAGTTTAAAAGGAATTATTGGATGCGTACTAAGTACTAGGGATTAGTTAAGGTGTTGGTTTTGCATGGCTTGGTTTTTGGTGGGGAGGGAAGAAGCCAGCCACAGAAGTGAATCTTTTGTGAAAAGCTCCTAGAAGCTTCCTCCATGCCTGGCAAAGTGAATCCCTGCTTGGCACTAAGAACAGACATGCTGCTAAGCCAATTAGACAAGCAGTAATATATTTAAGAAGGAAATCAAAACTGCAGCCAGTTAACTTTTAAGTTTGCTAATTTTTTGGTTGGCACCTCTTCTGGTTTGAAAGCAAAAGCAGCAAGAGATGCTGTCGCTGTTGCAGTGTGTGTTTTTGATTGCAATGCAGTTTGAGTAGTCAGTTTTAGAATACTTCCGGTTTTGTGCTGTTGTAGCATATTTTATTATTAATGGATTGTTCCTTTCCCCCCGTGGTGTTAGTTTTTGCCCTAGTTGTCCATCTCCCCAAAGACCTGCCCTTTTGTTCCCTTTTCCTCCTCCCACTGAATGTCAATCCCTCCCCAAGCCTGCCCCTTTCTCTAGAAACTTCCCTATCAATTTTATAGTCTTCAAAACCCCATTGGTTTGTTTAAGTTATTCTCCTCCCCTGTAGTCCCCTATTGGTTTAAACATTGTATTCCCCGCCTTGTGGTCCACCCCCAGTTGCTCCCAGTGTGTTAAAGATTGTATCCTCCTCTGGGACCTCTCCCCATTTCTAAGTTGATGTATGCATTTGAGTCAGTGTCTTTCTGTCCCTGGCCCTCCAGGGAAGAAACTCCTTTGGAAAACATACAGAAGACCTCTCCCTGTTCCTTGTCCCTGCCCTCGGTGCAGTCCTATCCCCAATGCAGTCCACCTGTGCCATAGAGCAGCTGTGCCCTACAGCTGCACCCTGGATTCGACAGCTTTCTGGGGGCAGCCCACTCTGGCTGTTGGTGTCAGGAGCTAGTCGGTCTGAAGAAATCCAGCATGGCAGCAAGACTCCAAGTCAGAAATACAATTTATTAGGAAAAGGGGAAAAACCAAATACATGCAATAATACAAAAGAAAAACCACGGACAGAATACGACCTGTCACCCTGCTAGTTAGGGTGGTGGCAGCAGTCCGGATGAAATGGTCTTGTTGAAGTGGTGATCCTGTAGAAACCATCTGGTAGCTCTTGTCCTCTGAAGACCAGTGGGTGAGGGTGGCCGTTCTTCTAGGAAGCCAGTGGAAAGACTGCTTGTGGTGTCCCAAAACTCAGATTCTATCCAGCTGGGGATGCTTAGCTCCTGCCCCCTGGGCAGAGCATCTTGCAATGGGCTCAAATTGTTCTGAGTCATGCAGTGGTTCCTTGATTACCCTTTAAACAGAAATGGCTCCTGGAGGGAGTCATCTCTGAGTCATGTGGCAAGACATGGATGGCCCCGTTAAGAGATAAGGAGATAAGGAAAAAACGATGCCCCTCCCGGTTTCAGCAGCTCTTGAGGTTGGGAGCAGAATACATTTTTATATTGTAGCCTAGGACAATACAGGATGAATGCTTTTGCATTTGCAGGAGGTTTGTGTGGATTTGAAAAGCATCCTTATAGCAGAGGCACAAAAGTATTCTCATACCCTTTTAAATCATCTTCAAACCAAGCAATTCTCACAAGAAGGTAACGCATGAATGACTTGCAAGTGAGTTGAAGAAACACGGCAAAGATAAGTAGTGTTCAACTGCAGAGAATCGTTTAGGGACACCATACCTTTATATACCTTTATATTTTAAATCAGGAAGCATGGATGGACCGTTTTTTTCCCCTTAGTTGACTACAGAACCAGCGGTCCCTTGCGGGAGGGTGTTTGGATTCAAGATGACACTGGCAGCTAAGAGCATGGCTACATAGAAGGTGCTACTTTTAGACCAGAACATTCAACTACTTAAAGGCAGATAGGAGAATAGCTGACTAGTGACAGCTCTGAGCAGAAGAGCCTGTGGCTTATCCTGTGGGAACAATAGTAAGACATTTCAATTGAAAAACCCCATTCATTTCCAAGGACCAAACATCAGTAAAAATAAAAGGTCAAGTAAAGACACCCTAGTGCTCTTCTTATCAGAAGCATGTTCCTCCATATGAGAGCATTTAGGAAAGGACAGTCCATTCATAAAGAAAGGTGTGCCAGTTAGAAAACCTGTAGAACAATACAAGACAAACTCACACAATATACATCCTCAAATGCAAAATGAAGAAATAATCATTTCAAGCTTCCGTGGAATTAATTGCATTTTATTTGTTCTTTTCATTTCAGCTGCTATCAAGTTATTTTTTAAGACTGAATTTTATGAATTCAGCAAAGCTCTCTTTTTGAATGTCTGCATACCCCTATAAAACACTGAGGTGACAAAGAGAACGGCAGTGGAAGGAAACCTGGTCCACCTCCCCCTCCTTGAAGCTTTAGGCCAGCGAGTGATTAGAATTTAGTCACTTCATTTGCTTTACCAAGAGAGAATGTTTTCTAGCCTTTATCTTTCCTTTTGGAGCTGATTCACTTTGTAGTCATAAATTCTTGACTCAGTTGGTGAGAAACAATGGCATTACAGCCGTGGATGTTAAAGTGCACTGGTGGGAAATGAAGTTTTCATCTTCAGGTCCTTGCTTCAGTAAATCTTCCAAATTCATCAGAAAGAAAGTTCCCAGACCAGTAATCCCCACTCAGATGACCTAATTCAAATAGTCTGTAGGCATAAGAGGCATCAAGCAGGTGCTGTCATCTGTTAGGGGAATACCCAGCCAGTACATGATTGTCTAGTTAGGCGGCAACAATTTTGGAAATAATTTAGTTTTTTTGTATTGCAAGTGAATGGTCAATACATTTTATTAGTGGATACGGGTAAAAGAATGTCTTCTGCATCCTTTCAGAGGGGAAGCTTCCCTAGATCTAAAGCTGCTCAGCTCCACGATAGGATGCTTTGTCTGAAAAGGGAACTCAAGTCTTTGTCCTTTTGGATTGCTTCCATAGTTTTTCACTCACTCTTCAGGTACCTGTTAATACGTTCTCTTATCCCTTGCAAACTTTTATGGGCATAGTCACTGAATTGGTACATATTCCATGAAGTCCACAGGCCCTGTTGAGATGCAGCCACAGGTCTCAAGGGTGTTAGCAGATGTTATTCTGAGGCCACTCCTAATGATGTTTGATGGATCATAGTGACTGAGGAAAGTGCCCAAAGACTGGATGAAAGCAAATGTCACCCATCTTGGAAAAAGGCAACTAGGAGGACTTGGAAAAGTACAAGCCAGCCAGCCAGCGTCATTTTTATCCCCAGGAAGTTGATGGAGCAGCTATTGCTGGAAAGCATTGCCAGGCACATGAAGGAGGACAAAATAACATAGTCAGCATGGATTTACCAGGGGAACTTCATGCTGAACAACTTTTTAAACTCCTCTGATGAATCAACTTGCCCGGTAGATGAAGGGAATATTGTCTGCCTGGGCTTCAGGAAGGTTTTTGACATTTCTCTAGGTGGCAGCACACATACATCCCAGAAGGAATAGTGCAAAGAGGAGGGAACCAGTGTCTTTTCAAGGATGCTCAGTGAAAAGACAAGAGGCAGTAGGCACACACTGAAATACAGGAGATTGCCTCTGCACATCAGCAAATGATTTTTTACTGTGAGGGCGACTGAACCACGGCACAGACTGCCCAGAAAGATTGTGGAGCCTGGATCTTTGAAGACATGAAAAGTACACCCAGATATAATCCTGGGCAAGAGGCTCTAGGTAGCCTGGTTTAAGCAGGGGGGTTGGACCTGGTGAGCCCCACTGACGCCTTCCACTCTCGTTCATTCTGTGCTAGTGAATTCTCTTAGAGATGCATTTCAAGCACTGGCATGACAAAGATCTGTGCAGAGAGAGATCCAAATGGACATGGGATCTAAGTTCCTTAAGTAGTGCTCAAGAAGAATGCAAAACTCTGGGATAAGTGTCTCTTCCATAACTTAATCCCTTTCATGGGAAAATTCCCCAGCTATAGAAAGATCTTCTGATAGGCATGCTTAAGACTGACACTGGCTGAGCAAATTTCTCCCTATGTGTGTTTAAGACCAGTTAGGATCTTCACCAATAGTGTTGTCAACATAGTCACAGAATGTATATTGTTAAGAAGGGACAACTTACATCAGAATGGCAAATATTGGTCCACAAAATGTATTAATGTATGGGAACTATCTACTTGGGTTGAAAATAAAAAGAAAGAGTTAGTCTTTATTTATCAATTTCATCCCAATATTGATAAGGTAAGAAAAAGACCTTAGTCCTTAACCTTCTTAACTCAAACAAAGATTTTTAAAAATTCCTTGTAAAAAATGTATCCTAATTATCAGACTATGAAACAATTTTAGTTGGGAAAAAAGTTCCAAAATTGTGTAGATAGTGGTAAAGAAGCCAAGAAAATAGGTAAGAAACAAAAAGAGAGCAAAAGAGTCAGCTTCAGTCTGCAAGCTCGTTCTAGAAGTAATCTGCTAGAAAAAGGAACCCCCAGTTGAATTTCCAATGTATTCATGCACTTGATTCAGTAACTAGTCAATGTAAAAACCAATCCTTTTGTACGACTTCTCCCAGCAACAAAAACTCCAGCAGCTTGACACCACCATCATGCCTGTCCCAGATGTACTTTAAAAGAAATGATCCTTTCTTGAAACTCTGTTTGCATAAAAGTTGCAAGACATTGGAGGGATTCTCCACATTCTCATTTCTCCGTGTGGCTTGAAAGTATATTTGATAAAATATGCAACAAAGCATATGATTTATAAGGTAGGGTAAAATGGATGATTTGGGAATTGATCTCTTGTTGATATTAAACTTCATATCCACTCTCTGTGAAGTTTCTAAAACAAATGATGGAGCTGAGGCATGAATCTGCCACAACAAGTGTTGAGCAAACATACACACTCCCCTTCACATGCCCCCCTTCCACACACACCTAGGCCCACGCAGAGGTCAGCATAGCAGATGATGAACACCTTGGAAAAGACCGAAATGCTAAATACCTCTCTTTGTGGGCAAAATAGCTGGTGCAACAATTCAAATATCTGGTGTAAAAATTCTGTTTAATATCTACTTCCTATTTAAAACACAGCTTTTCATTTAATTATATGTAGGGAATATTTTCATATTATTTGTTTCTTTACAATTACTTCATTCTCATGTGTTGTATGTCTAGGAATATTTTCTTCTAAAGATAGAAAAAAATAGATAATATCTTTTCAGAAGAAAACATTGGTTTATACAATTTTAAACCATCATGATATGGAAGAATTCTTTTGTCCCTCACTAAGGTGGAAGAACTATTTGGATCACAGATAATTTACAATGAAATACTTTACCTTTTTAAGATGCTTTCAGTCAATTTTATATCCTCATTGCTTATTCATTGTAAACAGTAATTTTTCAGTGAAGGGAAAGTGTGTGGTATATCTGCATTATGTTCAAACCCAATTCCTACTAAAGGCCAGGCTGAACCCCAGTAAATAATGTCCTGAATGATATTTTGCCGCCTTCTTTGGCACTTCATGAAATCCTAACATGAGGAAGTGTGGAAATACAGAGATTTTGTCCCATGTAGAAACCCATCCCATGTATTTTATGCTGTAATTCTTCTCTCTTTTAAAATTTGCTATCTTCTGCATAGTTTTCATTAACCTGTTACAGTAGTGAAAATCACAGATCAAGGTAATTTTGTAACACTTTGATTTTACCCCAAGAGCTGAGGGAAAACTTGCTCCTATACTTCAATCTGAGTTTCTTCTAGATTCAAACTTTGTTTCTCTACCATCAAGAGTCTCCTGTGTTGCTGCTCAAAGCCCCATCCAACCTGACCTTGAATACTTTCAGGGATGGGACACCCACTACTTCTCTGGGCAACCTGTTCCAGTGTTCCATCACCCCCACAGTAAAAAAATGTCTTCCTTTCATCTAATATGTGTCAGAAGTATTAAATCTAGGCATATAAACTTTGAGGAAAGGTTTGAAATTCTTTTGATTTGAATCACATTTTATATGAATACTGACTTACAGGTGACTAAAATATGTTGATGGGCATTTGAGCTGACACTTTTTGAAAAGGTGCATGGAATTTAAAATTAAAACCAGCACCATTAAAAGCTTTGTGCCGTTTTCTTTTTCCTCTGGTATTCAAAATTGCATATATCAAATATCTGTGCTTCATACAAAGCTCTTAGACACTCTCAGAAAAAAGCTTTTCTTTCAGACTAAGTTGCAGTTTACGTAGAACACTAGTACTAGTGAAGGTTTTTCTGGGCATAGGGGGAACACCTTCTCATTGGATTTGTGTGCAGAATGCATTTTATCCAAACTGGAAAATTGATCCCAGCTGTGTTCTAGTCATCATTCTTACTGCATCAGGCCTGAAGATTCTGTGAAAAGTAGCCTGTGGACCTTGAACATAGCTCATGTGAAACAGATGAGAGGCGATGGAGAAGTTGAGGGAGAGAATAAAGAGCATATGGCCCAGTACAGACTAACAATTGTTTGGCACCCTTTAAAGGCTGTGTTTGACAAGCAGGGCTGAAGCAGGTCTGCAAAATATCCGGGAGATCAAAATCCATTGAAGCAAATTGCCCTGGCCAGTCACCTTGCTGCCGATAATTCCCTCTCCATACCAGCTGATCAGGCCTAACAATGCTGCTGCAGAAGTATTGTGAAAAAGGTAGGCATATTTTCACAGATGCAGGGGAAAATCCCCTTGGATGATGATTCCAAGGGATTACTTGATGGAGCAAGTTATGTACCCTTATCTACCGTGCAATATCTAAGTTGGTGAGTTCACTATCTGTCAGCATCACTTTAGAAAATAAATGTTTGATGCACAAAAAAATATTTCATATGTCCTGTCTACCTGCTTCATTTCAACCAATGAATAGGCTACGTTCCATCAGCAAAGGGTTTATGATCCTATGTTTCTTTAAACTGTGGTAATTCTTTATTTTTTTCTAAATCAGACACTGTCTATTCATAAGATTCAGATGTCCATGGCAGGAGTGTAATTAAATTCACATGTTAAAAAATAACCTTCTTCTTGTTATCTTTTTTTAAATTACTGACATGTAACATCAGTCTGAGAGCTGAAGAAAACCCCTTCATTTGCTGTTTGCCAAGTATCATCTATGTGATACAAATTCTGCTTGAGAAATCACACCCGTGGATTGCCATGTAGCACTACTAGTAATGCTTTCACAACCTTTTCTTCATCATTAGGTCTTTTGGTGAAGTGAATGATTAGAACATAAGCAAGGGCATTTGTTCAAGATGCTCCAGAAAGAGCTGTGGTCTGTTCTCTTCTTTGCTGCCTATGTTAGCACTGAGCTGCAAAAAATGAAAGATTACTAGGAAAAGTGTTACTTTCAGTCTAAACTTGTAAATGATGTTTGGAATACCCTGTTAAATGACAAGGTACTCTTTTAAAATATGGCATCTTAAGGGAAAATGTCAGCTTTAAAAAGGTTTTGAGACAGTTGCTTCTGGAAAAAAAAAAAAAAAACCAACAAAAGAATTGGAGGCATCTAAGGTCTTTAGGCATACTATTTTGAAGATTGATTCAAACCACAGTTTCTTCATATAGGAAGAGCAGAGGACCATAGATGCAACCCATTTGAAAATGGATTTCTATATGTTTCTGGTTGGGATTACCAGACATCATTTCTTGTGAAGTCGAGGGACTGCAGTTAGCACTCCAATAATTTCCTTCCCTGAAATTCAACTGCATTTGCTCCTTTTTCCAGAGTCCCCATTTATTAGTGAAGGTATGCTCTATCTATGCATTAGAATATTCCATTAGAGTGTGTGACTCATACTTGCTAGTTAAAATTAGCTGGAACGGAATGGATAGTTACAGTTGCTTGTATACAATAGTCTTATTTTGGCAAGTTTTCTTTAGACAATGTTGAAGCAGCACTAGCAAATAGGAAGTACAGCTTGCAGCAGGGAAGGACACTCTTCTGCTTTCTCAAGTTTCCTGTAGTTAAATAGACGCCAAAAGGCTTTTCCTAGTACTACTACTGTCTTGTAGGAATACTTGATCTAATCCTATCTTTGATCAAATTACGAATGGGTTACTTTTCTACAAGGCAGAACATTTTTCTTTTAATAATATGTATTTTGTAAGGTGGAAACATGAACTTGTGCACCAGTCACGTGGAATGTACTCCTTATTAAGTTTCACAACCTTCTTTAGAAAATATTGACTGTGTGTAACTTCAAAAGAAGAATTCTGGGCATCTTCATTCTATTGATGTAATTGTTTTTCTGCCATGCTGGTATTGTTTTCTATCATTTTTACCAACAGAAATATTTTTCCCTGACACCTATGGAAAAGACCTATGTTTACTCAACAGTGCGGCATCAGTACATTGTTTAGAATGATTTCAACATGGTCCCAAACATATCGGACAGCTAGACAGCAGAGGTTAGCAACAGGGAATGGGAATAACTTCTGAACCGTTTCAGTAGATTTCCCAGGAAGGGAAAATTGCTTTCTGCCACTGCAAATTTTCCCAGAGATTTTGTCTGGTTAAGAGTTGCATCAAAAGAGTATTTTTGCACAAACCTTGGGGCAAGCTCTGTCTCCGATTTACTAGTGAATGCAAAGAGGGTGAAAGTGCTGCTTCAAAGCCCTCTGTGTGCTTTCTGTACCAAGAGGGGGGGTGACCCCAGAAATAAGTTTTGATCTCTCTTCAGAACACAAGGCATGTCATCACCTCATTCATCTTCTTCTGGGACTCATAGCATCTTAAGACTAAGAAGCTCTCTTGCTTGCTGAAGTGCGTTCAGCAAAAAAACCTTGTCTCATCAGCAAATTTGAACACAACTACAGTCGAGTCAATTCCAATGCTGGCAGGGCAATACTCTACCCCACTAGTAACACGCCACTATTAGAAGACTGTGTAAAACTATTTTTGTACAAAGTAATCGGAGGGAAAAATAGAATTGGGAAGAACTGCACATTGTTCTGGAAAAAAGTCTCCTGCCTCAGTCTTACAGACATCATTTGCTGGTATCATTTTTAATAGTTGGGGCTTTTTAAATTTTGTAGAAGAAAAAATATTACTGCACCTTTATGTTTCCTTAATAGAAGTACAGCCATTTCTTAATAGATTAGAAGTAAGCCATTTGAATATGTACAAATGGTCTTTTCAAATACATATGCTATAGCACACTGTGAAAGTAATCTAAAGGTTTAAAAAGATTTTGGAAGAAAGTAAGTCTAAGGTGATAGAAGAAGAAGAAGAAGAAAACAGCAGTTTTCTTCTGGTGAAAAAAAAACAAACGGAGGACCTTGTACAGTGGAGATGTATTATTTGACTTCCTGAAAAACTGAGTAGGTTTGCTATTGCCAATGGTTTTCATTAGGAAGGAAGAGATTCCTTTGGCAAAAAAACCCCTTCAAATTGACTTGACAAAAATGTTATGACACTTAACTTCACCAATCCTGAAGAAAAATTCTCATCACTTGATCTGGAAATCATGATGGTAATGGAGACAAGGATGTCTAAGCCATGCCATCAGGAACATAAAAAAGCATTAGAATGCAGGTAAGACTGAGCTCCTGAACTAGTGTGAAGAGAATGCAACAAAGACATTTTCCTTTAAGAGTCTTCAGGATGGAAGGCAGAGCAAATTTTTTCACGGGAAGTATTTCTGAATAGAATGAATCTTCAAAATAACATTGTTTTCCAAAACCTGTTTACAGTATCTCTTACCATGATACACAGTTCCTATGAATAGAAAAAGCAAAGCACTTTTTTCCAAACTGTTGTGCACTCTTAAGCAATCTACAATAAAAATAGTATTTTTTCATGCTGGGAATGATGTTAATTACAAAAAAGCCTTGTAGCACACTTGGCACTGTAGTCTCTTGATTAGCATAGCTTTTTATTCATCAAACACGTTTCACATTGACTATTTTTCTCTTTTAAATAACGGCGTCTTTGTACTTATGCAGCATCCATGAAGAATTTCTTGGGTGTTATTTTGTACCTGATCCTAAATGGCAGGTTCTGCATTCTGCAATCTGTCTAGCTTTGCCATTTGATGCAGCTTCTGAGAGGTATTTTCAGAATCGAGGACTACTTGCAAGAATGATGCTAAATCCATGCATTTTACTCCTTGGTTAATGCAAAACTATTTTTCCTTTACAGTTCAATGAGAACAGGAAAATAATGATGGTGAGTTCAATCCTTAGAGTAATACAAAGAGGACTATTATCATCATTAGAAACCAAGCAAGGTGTATTTATTGCACATGCAGTATACTCACTAATGCAAATTACCCTGTAAATTCAAAAGGAATCTGTATCATAGGAGTGGATGGAATGTTTCTATTGATATTTTGCTTAAAGCAGAAAATTAATTCTTTTGACAGCCAACTCATGATTGCAAGCTCACTTTCAACTACAGCTTTCAAACAGATGAAACGTGTCTGTTTCTAAAACGATACAGTACAGTACACAATAGCAAGTCAGGTCATAGACATTCAAAAGAAAAAAACAGATCAAAGGACACATTCATTCCCATCTACAAGCCCTCAAGAGTGTACAGGTCAAATGTCCCCAGAAAACTAGGCTGGTGGCGCAAATTCTCTATGTTGGCACCAGCAGAAGCAGCTGCTATCTTTATAGGATGCAATCTTGCTTACATCACCCTTCAGAGCAATCTTCTGTACCCCTGCCCAATACACCTTCTGCTCTATTCCTTGGACTTCACATTTGCATTTCTACAGAGTCCTGTCCTGCAAACTGACTCAAAGTTCAGGTAATAGATTTCCAAGATTTAGAAATGTTGTGTGAGGTTTATTTATTTCATATTTCCTTCCATCTAAGCAAACTGTAACTTTCGGAAGTGAAATATTTCGAGTATGTCACGTGTATTTTAATGTTAGCTCTGCTTCACATTCAAACTTCTCACAGACCCCTGTGATGCCTTGCTGCAAAAATATATAGCTGCCAAGGGTGGTTGTGGGAAGTTAGAATTGCCAGAAAACCATACAAACAATCTAACAATAGAGCCTTGGATTTCTGAATATAATTGCACCATGTAAAGTCAAAATATAATATTTAAATGACTTTATATAATGATGAGTGTGGGCTAGAGAGAATCCAGATAGAATTTTATTTTTTTAAACAGTTCCGGGAAAAACATGGCCTTGACTTGGAAGTATAGCACGAAATATTTTTATACAGCATGAGTTCTCATTACCTAATCATATGATTTGTAGACCTGAATTGGAAACCAGGAAATAAACAAAGAAAAATATTCAAGCTATAAAAGATGGGAGTTTAAAATTTTCTTTGTATTTCTGATTAAAGCTATTAGGTAGCTAAATGGTCACCCATGATTTTAAAAAGCATCTGGACATTAAAAATAGGTAAATTTCTGCGGGACTTGGATGTCAGCTATTCCTGAAAAGCTTTATTTCACCGCTTTCCAACCCTGAATCAATCCACTTAAACGCAGCTGTATTTCAGATGCTCAGTGGAACTGTCCATGTAATGCATATAGTTGACAAATAGTCTGCAGAAAAAGCTAGATCCATTTGAAGATCTTTTTCTGTAAATGGTATTCACGTTATTTGTACAAACACACAGATGGGATTTCTGCTGTCTTCTTCAGGCCACTTCCTCCAGAGAGCTCTCCATCAAATCTCTCTAGTTCTACTCTTCTGGTGATCCAAAGTCAGCACTGGGATGGTCCAAGTGCATGAATTACTGTCTGCTAGAGGTGCACCCCGAGGGCTTCTGTGTGCAGCATCACGTGAGCCCTACTAATGTCACCCTGTTGGTATAAACTGAGCTAGCTGGACCTTAAGGGACAAGATTGTGCACTGATATTGTAATAGAAATTAGGTACTAAGAAGGAGGCTGGAAGATTTAAATATTTCTGCCTCCAGCTTAAGCAACACTAAATCTTGGTCTTTATCTGAAAAACTAGGTGAATTAGCCTATTTGGCATTCCTATGCCAAAAATGTCAGTAATACAACAAGAACCGTCAAAAGAGTAACAATTCCAATCATTACTTTGTAAAAATAATTCATTGGAAGAAGTCGGGAAGAAGGATGAAACATGCCAATATCCTACCCTGAGAATCATTCTGTTGATTTGCACAGGTTTCTTATTATATACCCATCTAATGCATTGGACATGCATGCTTGTGATGACACAAATACTTGCAAAGCTTACCAGATAAACCATGTTCTCTTCAGACAGCAAAACATTGCTTGATGGTTGTGTTTGCTAATTACATTTAGACTCAATGTTCTTAAAGGTCTTTTCCAACCAAAGTGATTCCATCATTCTCTAAATCGCAGATCCTGCTTGTCTTGGTTTAGGGCAAATTTGGCAGCAATCCTCAAGAAGGGGTGATTTATTAAAAATATTGATCTAGTACTGATATCCAACTGTGACGGACCAAGGCTCTCTAACAGTTCAAAATTAGAAAGTGTATGTTTATTGCAACGCTGGGCAGCGTGCGGGATAGCTCCCAAATACACACTGTGATTTAGAGGTGATAACAGAGTCTTTTTATCTATACAAGTATTGAATACCCAAAAGACAAATACATATTCATAATTTAGGTACATCCCATCATTCCTCACTTCGTATGGTAATTAGTTCAAAAGCTATTAAGCACACGTAGTTTGTTCCTCAAAATGAATCGGTGGTCCCTTTCATGGGGAGGGGTTCCAAAATGAGGAAATAAATGAAGTCTTCCTGGTTCTGAACTTTCTACATTTTCAATGCAAATATGACAAATGAACCCATTGGTAGAACTCCCATTCCCCATCTTCAATTGGTTTCAGAACAGAGGTGGCCTACAATTGTCTTATGTTCCTAAAAGCTATTTATGAGTTTCTATATTCTTCATGATAAACCCAGCTAAGCAAACATGATGTTGACAAGCAATCAATTATTAGTTAACTACTAACTCTTAACTTCAACAAGGCCTACCTATTTATTTTGATAAACTCTAATAAGGCTTATCTCTAACTAAAACCTCAGCTCCTCTAAAATCCCTAAATTTCTTTAAAGTTTATGTCTCAGGGGGCCCCCCCCAGAAAGCCCACCTACACGGCCCCTCCCCTCAACTGGTCTGGGAAACATTTCCTCTGAGAGAAGTGGAAAAAATCTGTTTATTTACCAGGGAAAGCACCCCCCAGCACAAAAAATGAACAATACCAGATGACAAAACTCAATCGCCGCTCTGAAGAGACAACAAATTCAGAAAGTCTCTCCTGTGGATGCTTGCTCTGTTATCAATCCCTCCGGCACTAGGAAAGGCTGCTGCCCAGAGTAGGCCCCCATAGGCCACAAAGTGCAAGCTCTCAGTGCTCTCCAGGTCCCAGTCTGGAGCAGGTTTGAACAGTTCCAAGAAAAGGGAAAGAAAAAAGACAGTCCAGGGAAAACTCTGCCTCAGCCAGCTAAACCAACTGAAAAGCAAAGAACACTCTGTTCTGCTCCATCAGTGCCCAGACAACACAGTGCAGCACAGAATGTGGAGCAGTGTTGCTTTTAGAAGAGTGAGTGCAGCCTGTGATAACAAACTCCGTACTTCTTCTTCTCCCCACCTTTGCTCTCAGAAGCAGTCTTGAAGGCAGAGAATATAATATCCAGCATTAACAGAACAGATGGCTGGGGATACAACATCATAAAGTCACCCTAGGACACTGCTCTACTGAGATATGTCACCAGACTATGCTAAGACAAAGTTTTGGAACTGCTAATTAAAATTCTACTATCACAGTGAAGCTGAGGAGGAAACACAGCTCACTCCAGTTACCTTGTGGCATGCCAATACTTCCTTTCAATCACAATGGTTTTCGTCTTTAAGTCCGTGACATCACAGGCATAATTCAACATCTTTTGGGCAGGAAGGAAGATATTCTTCTTCTCATTATACTGATGGGTAAGCTGAAATGCAAAGCAGTTAATTCAAAGTGAAACAGCGATAAAGTCAATAGTAAAACTCACCACAGTTTTGTTTACCAACCCAAGTCCTTACGATCCCAAAATACAAGAACAGCTGTAAAAGCCTTGTGGTTTCTTAAATTTTTCCTATACCTACATGGGAGGGTAAGGGATAAATGATCCCAAACAATGGTAATCCACAACAAAGCATTCTTGACATCATATTCAGCTTTTGCATAGCGAGCTCTTCACCTGATCAAGTTATTCCATTGCAATAGTTTGGGGAGTATCTTAGAGGGCTGCCTGTTGTTGGTTTAAACCATCTTGATCATTCAGGAACCCAGTAGCAATGAGAAAGTTCAAAATAAGATAGTGCTACACATTGATTTTCCTATATGACAGACATATTTCTACAAGACAGAAGGCTGACCTAATGCTTCCCTACAACATGGCTGAAGTGGCATCCTGTTCCCCATAGGTTTTTCAGTTTAATTTTAGCAGCTTTCTTACTAGATTAATGAGCTGAACTAACTCAAAAAGGAATCAGATAAGTGCCAGAGCTTTAAAACAAACAACAACAACAACAACAAAAAAGATGCAAAATGGTGATTTGTGGGTGCGTTTGAAAACAGAAATTTTTTTGTATTTTTCATAGAGACATGGCATTCTCTAGAATGATATTGCTCCAACGGTTTGAGTTTGGTTTTCTTTTTCCCCCTCAATTGTAAATGTTATGCATTCTTTTTGGCCATTTCAGTAAATAGATTTTCTGATACGTGTGAAAGACAGTCTAAAGTTCCCCTCATTTGCCTCACGACCATTCCCAGGACAGACACTGGGACCCTAAAGACACCGATGGGAATTCTGGCCTGCCAGTAATGGATGAACACCAAAAATCCTGAGGCCCCTGAGCAGAATTCTGGCCTGCCAAGTGATTGTTCACAGCTGTGTCTTCAGTGACTGCTTCTAGCAGGGCCTGCCAAAGGGCGACCCGGCCTATATGCTTGCACCTGCTTCACGACAATAGACCAGGAATTTTCCCACCTCTTGGCCAGATGAACTTGCTGGGGCAACTTGGTAGCCCCCCCATGGAAAATCCTTCATCTCCACTACCAGCGTGAGGCACCGAGGTTGAAGCCCCCCTACCAAGGACTGAGACTGAGACACCTGTAATTCTGATGCAGGGGTGCTGGCCTGACTGAAGCAGGATGCCTGCTGAGTGTTGCCTACAGATGTGTTCACCGGACCTAGACTGGTTTCCCCCAGAAAGCAGTCCTGAAACAGTGGGTCCCACTCACTGCTGATACTGACTTATCCTGCTGAGAACATGGACTGTCTGTACCCGTCTTCAATATCTTTTTCCCCCTCAGCAATTTCAATAGACTTCTTCTTCTTCTTGATTGTATCTCAGCCATTTCAAGATTCTGTTTCCCCCCTCAGCAATGGACTATAATAGAACCTTGAGTTAACCAGGACTTGAGATCTTCCCAACGTGACTAGGCAAACTCTATCGGCTGGACTAAGAGGACTTAGTCTCTCCATGTTTGGTAGCTATACTCCTCTCTCTTTCTCCCCCTCTTTTTTATTCTTTTCCTCTCCCTGATTCCTTTCAGGCATTTGCTGTGGTCATTCTATAAAGGTGCATTTGTTTGGATTGATACTGCAATCCCCTTTCCAGGTTGTCTGTTGCACTCCGAGATCAGTTAACCAACCAACCAGTTAACCAACCCCTTGGTATCAGCGGATCGTGACAATACCTTCTTTCAAGCTGACATTGGTTCTAGTCCATATAAGCACACTGGTAGGTAAAAGTAGACTCTAAAAGATAACATTCAAAATGTATTTCCCTTGTCTTCCCATTAAAGCAAGTGAAGAAAGCAGACAGGAGATCTTCAGATAACATGCTATGCAAATTGAAAAGATTCTGTCCTTATTTGAAGCAACTGAGAAACTCACACAATGAAATACAGTTCAGACAGATCGAAGGGTCACAGATGATGTCAAATCTGTACTTTCAATGTTTGAATGAAGCAAGATTTCTTGAAGTACAATCCTATAAAATGAAGGTGAGTTTGCAGAAGCAATTGAACTGGGTCTGTTTTATAAACACAATGTTTTCTAAGTAACTGAGGATTCAGGAAGGCAACCTTGGAATTTAAAGGATTTAGAAAGATACAAATACCAAGACTGGCAGTTCATTAGCTTTAACAGTCTCTTCAAATAAGATCTATTTTTAACTTCTTCTTGTAGTAGGTCTGAAGACATTAGGAATGATGCAATAAAACAAAACAAACAACAAACCAAAACAAAACCAAAACAGCTTTCTCAAAAAGCTTGGAGAAACCAGAGAAATTATGATTTTTAGGGGTTAAGTAGTCCTTTAAAAGTTGTCTCTGGGAAAAGAGATAAAAAACCACTAATTGACTGTGGAGTATATTCCAAACCTGTCCTGAAGCATGTAAGGGACAAGAGCCTGTAATAAAACTACTGTGCTGGGTTCATCTGTTAAAAGCATTCCAGAATGGTTGAAATTATCAATCACATAATGTGGGATTAAAAAAAAAAAAAAAAAAAAAAAAAAAGAAAAAGAAAAAAGAAGAAAGCATAGAGAAAAAAATATTTTGAACATGTTTTCCCATTCCCAGATGGCATAACAGCTTTATTTCATTTTGTTCCTAAGACTGATTAATAGCTTATGAAGTGTTTTACAATTGAGAGTGAGAGTGTTCACACTAACCATACAATTTGGATGGATCTCTTTTACTTTGCACAGCAGCAGATACGGTTTAGCACTCCACAGTTCAGTCCCCGAAAGTGAATGGGTGTGGCAGATTTAACCTAACTGGCCAGTCCACCAGAATGCTTAATTATCTTGGAAAATGCTTTGCTCTGTCTCATTATCTGGACATGTCTCTCTAGCTCCGCTTTGAGCTCCTTGATCTTTCATCTACAGGATGAGATCCAATTTAGCTTAGCAAGGACATAGCCTTTCAAAACCACATCTTTTATCTTCTGCATTCATACAAGTACATTTCTACTGCAGGGAACCCTGTGGAAGATCCTAGTTGTTTTGTTTCTCAGATAGTTGTTGCATAAAAGAGCTCTTCTTTTAATTTTTTCCCTGCTAAAGTATAGGCTCTGTACTTAACTGATTGTGATGCTAACTCATTATCATCTATTCTTCAGTCGTACAGAGTAGGCAGCAAAGTTTTCTTCTGAAGACATTCATTTAATGAGAAATGCTGAAGGTCTGACTTTAGTTGCAAAGGTCACTGATTGACCGGTTGCAAAATTGTTAAGTCTAGTAAGAGCAGGAAAAGTGTGCTGTTGCTGTGCCTGTAAATGTCGTGTCAGCTGCTGTTGGGATAAAAAGCATGAGCATAAGAAAAGATATCTGCATGGATAGAAAAGAAATTTGTTGTGATTTCTGCACAAGAGGAAGTATGAAGCACTTATTTCAGTGGCTAAGACAGTATCATCATTGGGCCAGTTCTCTTCAACATCTTTTGAACAACCTGGACACAGCACTTGAAGGAATATTAAGACAGTTTGCCAAAGACACTACATTGGGAGGAGCTGTGAACTAACTCCCTTGAGGGCACAGAGACCTTGCAGAGAGATCTTGCCAAATAGGAGAGATGGGCAATTCTTGCTGGCCGGGAGTCTATGCACAAATCACAAAAGGGGCGGGACTGCTGGGGACGGCGTCTCAAGCTGGTTTTTTTCCAGCATCAGTCTCATGACATGGTGATGACAATGGGAAGCTGCCAGCAGCTCACGTCCCCAGCAGCAGACAAAGAACTTAATGTTACAACTTACTTGAAAAGTTTTTTGACCAATCACACAAAGCAAAAGCATATTGACAGTACTTCTGTCCAATCACTATAAAGACATGTACCTGGGCTTAGAACGATGCTCGCTTCTTTCGAATAAAAGACCTGCTTGTAAGCCTTAAGATACAACGCACAGAGCTCCATTATTAAGCTTAGAACTACCTAACATCGCGCTAGATATACTTTGCTGTAGCTTAGGGAGTTATTCTAGACAAGCATTAATACACAGACCATTGTTCCATTTGTCCTTACTTTTCTACTTCTCATCTAATTTTTCTGCTGACAAACCTTATGACTACTGCTTAGCTCCAATGACAGTTCTGCTGTCTCTGAGGCCTTCCTTTTGCAGCTTTCCCAAACCCCTCTGTTTTTGAGGATTCCCACAGGCAATCACCAACCAGATGGAGTGGAACAAGGGCAAGTGCTGGATTCAGCACCTGCAACAGGGCAATCCTGGTGGGTGTATAGACTGGGGAGGGAGCAAGAGGCTGGGAGAAGCACTGCAGAAAGGGACCCAGGCTCCTGGCCAATGGCAAGCTGAATGTGCATCAGCAGTGCCCTGGCAGCCAGGAGGGCCAAGCCTGTCCTGGGGTGCATCAGGCACAGTATCACCAGCTGGGCAAGGAAGGGGATTGTCTTGCTCTGCTCTGCTCTGCTCTGCTCTGCTCTGCTCTTCTCTGCTCTGCTCTGCTCTGCTCTGCTCTGGGGCGGAATCACCTTGGTATTAGAAAGTCCTCAAATGAGGTCTACAAAGACAGGACTCAAAGAAATGGCATGCAGCTGAGTCAGGGGAGGTTTAGGTTGGGTATCCGGAAAAAGTTTTTAACCAGAGAATGGCTGGGCACTGGAAGAGTCTTTCCAGGGAGTGGTCACACCATCACACCTGTCTGAGTTTGGGACATTGCTCTCAGGCATATGGTGTGATTCTCAAGGATGGCCCCAGGCAGGGCCAGGAGTTGGACTGATGATGATCCTGATGGGGTCCTTCCAATTCAACAGATTCAATGACTCAATGGTTCTGTCCTGGCCACTCAAGGTATATTGCTTGGTCTCATCAGATTTTGATCTGCTCTTGTTGGTCAGACTTTGTCCCTACTGGCTAATGATATTTATCACAAAAGACAAAGTGCCTTTTCTCAATTTTCTCAAGCAATTGGAACATGCGCCTTAGAATCCTAAAAAAGTCTTTTCTTTGAAACAACACTGTAGTGTTTTTCAGTGCCCAGTAGTCTTTCCAGATCTTAAGGAGAAAGAAGGCAAAATGAGGGGACGTATTACAATGAATGATTGTCAATTTTCCGGTTCTTTAGCAGTATATTTGTACTTCCACTATTCTTTGCTGTAAAATCATGGTTTTCTATAGTATCCAATTTTCTAGCAAGACACATTTCTGCAACTGAGCCCATCAGTCATTGTGAAAATATATTGTCAAAAGTACAAAACATATGAATAGGCAGTGACAAGTGAGGGAAAAAAGAAGTATGAGAAGCAGCTGCATGATACTAAAGTGAGACAAGAAGGAGGAGAAGGTGCTCCAGTTGACACAGCAAAGAATCCCCCACAGTCCCTGGAGGACATCATCATCAAGCAGGTTGTCTCCCAGCAGTCCCTGGAGAACCGTGGAGGAACACAATGGAGCTCGTGGGGAGCTCCATTGCACAGCAGGTGAATGTGCTTTGAAGGAAGCTGCAGCTTGTGGAGGGAAGGAGGGCCAGAAAAGCATCCTTGACCTCTTGGAAGAGTGGAAGAGTACGTGCAAATCTTAAACAGCTGCTAACTCTAATCTATTCTCTTTCCACTTCTTGTCTTAGGTAAGTAAGAAGACAACCCAAGAATTAGAAGCCTAAATTCTTTTGCTTGAGGCTCCCATTCTTTCTGCCATTCTCTTAAAATTTAGTTTGAAGTAAAACTCATGATAAAGTTCTTAAGGCTTGATGTTCAGGCTTGTTTCAGAAAATAGGGAGTGCAAATAACTCTTGTCACTGTCATTTTTTTCATAGAAGGAAAAAAGGGAAATTACTGGTTTTCAAGGACTTACAGAAATCCATTGGTAACGGTGGTGAGACTGAAGAGTTTAATTAATCTGAAAAGAGAATGTCGTGGAGCTACCTCAGCGCTGTACAAGTTTTTTTACCAGGAAGTCTAGACTTTTAAACAGACTAAGGACACAATAGTTATCTCTGGGAATATTTTAGTATGTATAGTATGGTTATTCTATTGGAAAAGAACGAGTTTTGGACAACTACCTTTCATTCTTGCCAAACTCTTTGCAGACCTGCGTGCAAGCTTTAGAACAAGATTTTGGATGTTTTCTTTCCTGGCAGAGTTTCTCCTTGCAAGATATGGTGGAAAAGCTTTTGGCTGAGTGTAGAGCGGCAAGACACGCAGAAGACGCAGATACGCAGCTCTCCGAAGCTAAGTGCCGGTCCCGGGCTTCTTTCGGCACAAACCGCTCTCAGGAGCTCCCTGCGCTCGCCACAATGCTCTGTGTGTGAAGAAGCCGCTTCTTCGCCTCCGGGAGAATCGGCGAGCGGCAGCTTGCCAAAGGCAAAGATGCAAGCTGCAGCACACAGGCACAGTGTGGGCAGCCTTCAGACTTAGAGAAAACAGTACTTTACCACTCTCCTGCCTTTTCCATGGTTATTCTATTGGAAAAGAACGAGTTTTGGACAACTACCTTTCATTCTTGCCAAACTCTTTGCAGACCCCCGTGCAAGCTTTAGAACAAGATTTTGGATGTTTTCTTTCCTGGCAGAGTTTCTCCTTGCAAGATATGGTGGAAAAGCTTTTGGCTGAGTGTAGAGCGGCAAGACACGCAGAAGACGCAGATACGCAGCTCTCCGAAGCTAAGTGCCGGTCCCGGGCTTCTTTCGGCACAAACCGCTCTCAGGAGCTCCCTGCGCTCGCCACAATGCTCTGTGTGCGAAGAAGCCGCTTCTTCGCCTCCGGGAGAATCGGCGAGCGGCAGCTTCCCAAAGGCGAAGATGCAAGCTGCAGCACACAGGCACAGTGTGGGCAGCCTTCAGACTTAGAGAAAACAGTACTTTACCACTCTCCTGCCTTTTCCATGGTTATTATATTGGAAAAGAACGAGTTTTGGACAACTACCTTTCATTCTTGCCCAACTCTTTGCAGACCCCCGTGCAAGCTTTAGAACAAGATTTTGGATGTTTTCTTTCCTGGCAGAGTTTCTCCTTGCAAGATATGGTGGAAAAGCTTTTTGCTGAGTGTAGAGCGGCAAGACACGCAGAAGACGCAGATACGCAGCTCTCCGAAGCTAAGTGCCGGTCCCGGGGTTCTTTCGGCACAAACCGCTCTCAGGAGCTCCCTGCGCTCGCCACAATGCTCTGTGTGCGAAGAAGCCGCTTCTTCGCCTGCGGGAGAATCGGCGAGCGGCAGCTTCCCAAAGGCGAAGATGCAAGCTGCAGCACACAGGCACAGTGTGGGCAGCCTTCAGACTTAGAGAAAACAGTACTTTACCACTCTCCTGCCTTTTCCATGGTTATTATATTGGAAAAGAACGAGTTTTGGACAACTACCTTTCATTCTTGCCCAACTCTTTGCAGACCCCCGTGCAAGCTTTAGAACAAGATTTTGGATGTTTTCTTTCCTGGCAGAGTTTCTCCTTGCAAGATATGGTGGAAAAGCTTTTGGCTGAGTGTAGAGCGGCAAGACACGCAGAAGACGCAGATACGCAGCTCTCCGAAGCTAAGTGCCGGTCCCGGGCTTCTTTCGGCACAAACCGCTCTCAGGAGCTCCCTGCGCTCGCCACAATGCTCTGTGTGCGAAGAAGCCGCTTCTTCGCCTGCGGGAGAATCGGCGAGCGGCAGCTTCCCAAAGGCGAAGATGCAAGCTGCAGCACACAGGCACAGTGTGGGCAGCCTTCAGACTTAGAGAAAACAGTACTTTACCACTCTCCTGCCTTTTCCATGGTTATTCTATTGGAAAAGAACGAGTTTTGGACAACTACCTTTCATTCTTGCCAAACTCTTTGCAGACCCCCGTGCAAGCTTTAGAACAAGATTTTGGATGTTTTCTTTCCTGGCAGAGTTTCTCCTTGCAAGATATGGTGGAAAAGCTTTTGGCTGAGTGTAGAGCGGCAAGACACGCAGAAGACGCAGATACGCAGCTCTCCGAAGCTAAGTGCCGGTCCCGGGCTTCTTTCGGCACAAACCGCTCTCAGGAGCTCCCTGCGCTCGCCACAATGCTCTGTGTGCGAAGAAGCCGCTTCTTCGCCTGCGGGAGAATCGGCGAGCGGCAGCTTCCCAAAGGCGAAGATGCAAGCTGCAGCACACAGGCACAGTGTGGGCAGCCTTCAGACTTAGAGAAAACAGTACTTTACCACTCTCCTGCCTTTTCCATGGTTATTCTATTGGAAAAGAACGAGTTTTGGACAACTACCTTTCATTCTTGCCAAACTCTTTGCAGACCCCCGTGCAAGCTTTAGAACAAGATTTTGGATGTTTTCTTTCCTGGCAGAGTTTCTCCTTGCAAGATATGGTGGAAAAGCTTTTGGCTGAGTGTAGAGCGGCAAGACACGCAGAAGACGCAGATACGCAGCTCTCCGAAGCTAAGTGCCGGTCCCGGGCTTCTTTCGGCACAAACCGCTCTCAGGAGCTCCCTGCGCTCGCCACAATGCTCTGTGTGTGAAGAAGCCGCTTCTTCGCCTCCGGGAGAATCGGCGAGCAGCAGCTTCCCAAAGGCGAAGATGCAAGCTGCAGCACACAGGCACAGTGTGGGCAGCCTTCAGACTTAGAGAAAACAGTACTTTACCACTCTCCTGCCTTATCCATGGTTATTCTATTGGAAAAGAACGAGTTTTGGACAACTACCTTTCATTCTTGCCAAACTCTTTGCAGACCCCCGTGCAAGCTTTAGAACAAGATTTTGGATGTTTTCTTTCCTGGCAGAGTTTCTCCTTGCAAGATATGGTGGAAAAGCTTTTTGCTGAGTGTAGAGCGGCAAGACACGCAGAAGACGCAGATACGCAGCTCTCCGAAGCTAAGTGCCGGTCCCGGGCTTCTTTCGGCACAAACCGCTCTCAGGAGCTCCCTGCGCTCGCCACAATGCTCTGTGTGCGAAGAAGCCGCTTCTTCGCCTGCGGGAGAATCGGCGAGCGGCAGCTTCCCAAAGGCGAAGATGCAAGCTGCAGCACACAGGCACAGTGTGGGCAGCCTTCAGACTTAGAGAAAACAGTACTTTACCACTCTCCTGCCTTTTCCATGGTTATTATATTGGAAAAGAACGAGTTTTGGACAACTACCTTTCATTCTTGCCAAACTCTTTGCAGACCCCCGTGCAAGCTTTAGAACAAGATTTTGGATGTTTTCTTTCCTGGCAGAGTTTCTCCTTGCAAGATATGGTGGAAAAGCTTTTGGCTGAGTGTAGAGCGGCAAGACACGCAGAAGACGCAGATACGCAGCTCTCCGAAGCTAAGTGCCGGTCCCGGGCTTCTTTCGGCACAAACCGCTCTCAGGAGCTCCCTGCGCTCGCCACAATGCTCTGTGTGCGAAGAAGCCGCTTCTTCGCCTCCGGGAGAATCGGCGAGCGGCAGCTTCCCAAAGGCGAAGATGCAAGCTGCAGCACACAGGCACAGTGTGGGCAGCCTTCAGACTTAGAGAAAACAGTACTTTACCACTCTCCTGCCTTTTCCATGGTTATTCTATTGGAAAAGAACGAGTTTTGGACAACTACCTTTCATTCTTGCCAAACTCTTTGCAGACCCCCGTGCAAGCTTTAGAACAAGATTTTGGATGTTTTCTTTCCTGGCAGAGTTTCTCCTTGCAAGATATGGTGGAAAAGCTTTTGGCTGAGTGTAGAGCGGCAAGACACGCAGAAGACGCAGATACGCAGCTCTCCGAAGCTAAGTGCCGGTCCCGGGCTTCTTTCGGCACAAACCGCTCTCAGGAGCTCCCTGCGCTCGCCACAATGCTCTGTGTGCGAAGAAGCCGCTTCTTCGCCTGCGGGAGAATCGGCGAGCGGCAGCTTCCCAAAGGCGAAGATGCAAGCTGCAGCACACAGGCACAGTGTGGGCAGCCTTCAGACTTAGAGAAAACAGTACTTTACCACTCTCCTGCCTTTTCCATGGTTATTCTATTGGAAAAGAACGAGTTTTGGACAACTACCTTTCATTCTTGCCAAACTCTTTGCAGACCCCCGTGCAAGCTTTAGAACAAGATTTTGGATGTTTTCTTTCCTAGCAGAGTTTCTCCTTGCAAGATATGGTGGAAAAGCTTTTGGCTGAGTGTAGAGCGGCAAGACACACAGAAGACGCAGATACGCAGCTCTCCGAAGCTAAGTGCCGGTCCCGGGCTTCTTTCGGCACAAACCGCTCTCAGGAGCTCCCTGCGCTCGCCACAATGCTCTGTGTGCGAAGAAGCCGCTTCTTCGCCTCCGGGAGAATCGGCGAGCGGCAGCTTCCCAAAGGCGAAGATGCAAGCTGCAGCACACAGGCACAGTGTGGGCAGCCTTCAGACTTAGAGAAAACAGTACTTTACCACTCTCCTGCCTTTTCCATGGTTATTCTATTGGAAAAGAACGAGTTTTGGACAACTACCTTTCATTCTTGCCAGAGTCTTTGCAGACCCCCGTGCAAGCTTTAGAACAAGATTTTGGATGTTTTCTTTCCTGGCAGAGTTTCTCCTTGCAAGATATGGTGGAAAAGCTTTTGGCTGAGTGTAGAGCGGCAAGACACGCAGAAGACGCAGATACGCAGCTCTCCGAAGCTAAGTGCCGGTCCCGGGCTTCTTTCGGCACAAACCGCTCTCAGGAGCTCCCTGCGCTCGCCACAATGCTCTGTGTGCGAAGAAGCCGCTTCTTCGCCTGCGGGAGAATCGGCGAGCGGCAGCTTCCCAAAGGCGAAGATGCAAGCTGCAGCACACAGGCACAGTGTGGGCAGCCTTCAGACTTAGAGAAAACAGTACTTTACCACTCTCCTGCCTTTTCCATGGTTATTATATTGGAAAAGAACGAGTTTTGGACAACTACCTTTCATTCTTGCCCAACTCTTTGCAGACCCCCGTGCAAGCTTTAGAACAAGATTTTGGATGTTTTCTTTCCTGGCAGAGTTTCTCCTTGCAAGATATGGTGGAAAAGCTTTTTGCTGAGTGTAGAGCGGCAAGACACGCAGAAGACGCAGATACGCAGCTCTCCGAAGCTAAGTGCCGGTCCCGGGGTTCTTTCGGCACAAACCGCTCTCAGGAGCTCCCTGCGCTCGCCACAATGCTCTGTGTGCGAAGAAGCCGCTTCTTCGCCTGCGGGAGAATCGGCGAGCGGCAGCTTCCCAAAGGCGAAGATGCAAGCTGCAGCACACAGGCACAGTGTGGGCAGCCTTCAGACTTAGAGAAAACAGTACTTTACCACTCTCCTGCCTTTTCCATGGTTATTATATTGGAAAAGAACGAGTTTTGGACAACTACCTTTCATTCTTGCCCAACTCTTTGCAGACCCCCGTGCAAGCTTTAGAACAAGATTTTGGATGTTTTCTTTCCTGGCAGAGTTTCTCCTTGCAAGATATGGTGGAAAAGCTTTTGGCTGAGTGTAGAGCGGCAAGACACGCAGAAGACGCAGATACGCAGCTCTCCGAAGCTAAGTGCCGGTCCCGGGCTTCTTTCGGCACAAACCGCTCTCAGGAGCTCCCTGCGCTCGCCACAATGCTCTGTGTGCGAAGAAGCCGCTTCTTCGCCTGCGGGAGAATCGGCGAGCGGCAGCTTCCCAAAGGCGAAGATGCAAGCTGCAGCACACAGGCACAGTGTGGGCAGCCTTCAGACTTAGAGAAAACAGTACTTTACCACTCTCCTGCCTTTTCCATGGTTATTCTATTGGAAAAGAACGAGTTTTGGACAACTACCTTTCATTCTTGCCAAACTCTTTGCAGACCCCCGTGCAAGCTTTAGAACAAGATTTTGGATGTTTTCTTTCCTGGCAGAGTTTCTCCTTGCAAGATATGGTGGAAAAGCTTTTGGCTGAGTGTAGAGCGGCAAGACACGCAGAAGACGCAGATACGCAGCTCTCCGAAGCTAAGTGCCGGTCCCGGGCTTCTTTCGGCACAAACCGCTCTCAGGAGCTCCCTGCGCTCGCCACAATGCTCTGTGTGCGAAGAAGCCGCTTCTTCGCCTGCGGGAGAATCGGCGAGCGGCAGCTTCCCAAAGGCGAAGATGCAAGCTGCAGCACACAGGCACAGTGTGGGCAGCCTTCAGACTTAGAGAAAACAGTACTTTACCACTCTCCTGCCTTTTCCATGGTTATTCTATTGGAAAAGAACGAGTTTTGGACAACTACCTTTCATTCTTGCCAAACTCTTTGCAGACCCCCGTGCAAGCTTTAGAACAAGATTTTGGATGTTTTCTTTCCTGGCAGAGTTTCTCCTTGCAAGATATGGTGGAAAAGCTTTTGGCTGAGTGTAGAGCGGCAAGACACGCAGAAGACGCAGATACGCAGCTCTCCGAAGCTAAGTGCCGGTCCCGGGCTTCTTTCGGCACAAACCGCTCTCAGGAGCTCCCTGCGCTCGCCACAATGCTCTGTGTGCGAAGAAGCCGCTTCTTCGCCTCCGGGAGAATCGGCGAGCAGCAGCTTCCCAAAGGCGAAGATGCAAGCTGCAGCACACAGGCACAGTGTGGGCAGCCTTCAGACTTAGAGAAAACAGTACTTTACCACTCTCCTGCCTTATCCATGGTTATTCTATTGGAAAAGAACGAGTTTTGGACAACTACCTTTCATTCTTGCCAAACTCTTTGCAGACCCCCGTGCAAGCTTTAGAACAAGATTTTGGATGTTTTCTTTCCTGGCAGAGTTTCTCCTTGCAAGATATGGTGGAAAAGCTTTTTGCTGAGTGTAGAGCGGCAAGACACGCAGAAGACGCAGATACGCAGCTCTCCGAAGCTAAGTGCCGGTCCCGGGCTTCTTTCGGCACAAACCGCTCTCAGGAGCTCCCTGCGCTCGCCACAATGCTCTGTGTGCGAAGAAGCCGCTTCTTCGCCTGCGGGAGAATCGGCGAGCGGCAGCTTCCCAAAGGCGAAGATGCAAGCTGCAGCACACAGGCACAGTGTGGGCAGCCTTCAGACTTAGAGAAAACAGTACTTTACCACTCTCCTGCCTTTTCCATGGTTATTATATTGGAAAAGAACGAGTTTTGGACAACTACCTTTCATTCTTGCCAAACTCTTTGCAGACCCCCGTGCAAGCTTTAGAACAAGATTTTGGATGTTTTCTTTCCTGGCAGAGTTTCTCCTTGCAAGATATGGTGGAAAAGCTTTTGGCTGAGTGTAGAGCGGCAAGACACGCAGAAGACGCAGATACGCAGCTCTCCGAAGCTAAGTGCCGGTCCCGGGCTTCTTTCGGCACAAACCGCTCTCAGGAGCTCCCTGCGCTCGCCACAATGCTCTGTGTGCGAAGAAGCCGCTTCTTCGCCTGCGGGAGAATCGGCGAGCGGCAGCTTCCCAAAGGCGAAGATGCAAGCTGCAGCACACAGGCACAGTGTGGGCAGCCTTCAGACTTAGAGAAAACAGTACTTTACCACTCTCCTGCCTTTTCCATGGTTATTCTATTGGAAAAGAACGAGTTTTGGACAACTACCTTTCATTCTTGCCAAACACTTTGCAGACCCCCGTGCAAGCTTTAGAACAAGATTTTGGATGTTTTCTTTCCTGGCAGAGTTTCTCCTTGCAAGATATGGTGGAAAAGCTTTTGGCTGAGTGTAGAGCGGCAAGACACGCAGAAGACGCAGATACGCAGCTCTCCGAAGCTAAGTGCCGGTCCCGGGCTTCTTTCGGCACAAACCGCTCTCAGGAGCTCCCTGCGCTCGCCACAATGCTCTGTGTGCGAAGAAGCCGCTTCTTCGCCTCCGGGAGAATCGGCGAGCGGCAGCTTCCCAAAGGCGAAGATGCAAGCTGCAGCACACAGGCACAGTGTGGGCAGCCTTCAGACTTAGAGAAAACAGTACTTTACCACTCTCCTGCCTTTTCCATGGTTATTCTATTGGAAAAGAACGAGTTTTGGACAACTACCTTTCATTCTTGCCAGAGTCTTTGCAGACCCCCGTGCAAGCTTTAGAACAAGATTTTGGATGTTTTCTTTCCTGGCAGAGTTTCTCCTTGCAAGATATGGTGGAAAAGCTTTTGGCTGAGTGTAGAGCGGCAAGACACGCAGAAGACGCAGATACGCAGCTCTCCGAAGCTAAGTGCCGGTCCCGGGCTTCTTTCGGCACAAACCGCTCTCAGGAGCTCCCTGCGCTCGCCACAATGCTCTGTGTGCGAAGAAGCCGCTTCTTCGCCTGCGGGAGAATCGGCGAGCGGCAGCTTCCCAAAGGCGAAGATGCAAGCTGCAGCACACAGGCACAGTGTGGGCAGCCTTCAGACTTAGAGAAAACAGTACTTTACCACTCTCCTGCCTTTTCCATGGTTATTCTATTGGAAAAGAACGAGTTTTGGACAACTACCTTTCATTCTTGCCAAACTCTTTGCAGACCCCCGTGCAAGCTTTAGAACAAGATTTTGGATGTTTTCTTTCCTAGCAGAGTTTCTCCTTGCAAGATATGGTGGAAAAGCTTTTGGCTGAGTGTAGAGCGGCAAGACACGCAGAAGACGCAGATACGCAGCTCTCCGAAGCTAAGTGCCGGTCCCGGGCTTCTTTCGGCACAAACCGCTCTCAGGAGCTCCCTGCGCTCGCCACAATGCTCTGTGTGCGAAGAAGCCGCTTCTTCGCCTGCGGGAGAATCGGCGAGCGGCAGCTTCCCAAAGGCGAAGATGCAAGCTGCAGCACACAGGCACAGTGTGGGCAGCCTTCAGACTTAGAGAAAACAGTACTTTACCACTCTCCTGCCTTTTCCATGGTTATTCTATTGGAAAAGAACGAGTTTTGGACAACTACCTTTCATTCTTGCCAGAGTCTTTGCAGACCCGCGTGCAAGCTTTAGAACAAGATTTTGGATGTTTTCTTTCCTGGCAGAGTTTCTCCTTGCAAGATATGGTGGAAAAGCTTTTGGCTGAGTGTAGAGCGGCAAGACACGCAGAAGACGCAGATACGCAGCTCTCCGAAGCTAAGTGCCGGTCCCGGGCTTCTTTCGGCACAAACCGCTCTCAGGAGCTCCCTGCGCTCGCCACAATGCTCTGTGTGCGAAGAAGCCGCTTCTTCGCCTCCGGGAGAATCGGCGAGCGGCAGCTTCCCAAAGGCGAAGATGCAAGCTGCAGCACACAGGCACAGTGTGGGCAGCCTTCAGACTTAGAGAAAACAGTACTTTACCACTCTCCTGCCTTTTCCATGGTTATTCTATTGGAAAAGAACGAGTTTTGGACAACTACCTTTCATTCTTGCCAAACTCTTTGCAGACCTGCGTGCAAGCTTTAGAACAAGATTTTGGATGTTTTCTTTCCTGGCAGAGTTTCTCCTTGCAAGATATGGTGGAAAAGCTTTTTGCTGAGTGTAGAGCGGCAAGACACGCAGAAGACGCAGATACGCAGCTCTCCGAAGCTAAGTGCCGGTCCCGGGCTTCTTTCGGCACAAACCGCTCTCAGGAGCTCCCTGCGCTCGCCACAATGCTCTGTGTGCGAAGAAGCCGCTTCTTCGCCTGCGGGAGAATCGGCGAGCGGCAGCTTCCCAAAGGCGAAGATGCAAGCTGCAGCACACAGGCACAGTGTGGGCAGCCTTCAGACTTAGAGAAAACAGTACTTTACCACTCTCCTGCCTTTTCCATGGTTATTCTATTGGAAAAGAACGAGTTTTGGACAACTACCTTTCATTCTTGCCAAACTCTTTGCAGACCCCCGTGCAAGCTTTAGAACAAGATTTTGGATGTTTTCTTTCCTGGCAGAGTTTCTCCTTGCAAGATATGGTGGAAAAGCTTTTTGCTGAGTGTAGAGCGGCAAGACACGCAGAAGACGCAGATACGCAGCTCTCCGAAGCTAAGTGCCGGTCCCGGGCTTCTTTCGGCACAAACCGCTCTCAGGAGCTCCCTGCGCTCGCCACAATGCTCTGTGTGCGAAGAAGCCGCTTCTTCGCCTCCGGGAGAATCGGCGAGCGGCAGCTTCCCAAAGGCGAAGATGCAAGCTGCAGCAAACAGGCACAGTGTGGGCAGCATTCAGACTTAGAGAAAACAGTACTTTACCACTCTCCTGCCTTTTCCATGGTTATTCTATTGGAAAAGAACGAGTTTTGGACAACTACCTTTCATTCTTGCCAAACTCTTTGCAGACCCCCGTGCAAGCTTTAGAACAAGATTTTGGATGTTTTCTTTCCTGGCAGAGTTTCTCCTTGCAAGATATGGTGGAAAAGCTTTTGGCTGAGTGTAGAGCGGCAAGACACGCAGAAGACGCAGATACGCAGCTCTCCGAAGCTAAGTGCCGGTCCCGGGCTTCTTTCGGCACAAACCGCTCTTAGGAGCTCCCTGCGCTCGCCACAATGCTCTGTGTGCGAAGAAGCCGCTTCTTCGCCTGCGGGAGAATCGGCGAGCGGCAGCTTCCCAAAGGCGAAGATGCAAGCTGCAGCACACAGGCACAGTGTGGGCAGCCTTCAGACTTAGAGAAAACAGTACTTTACCACTCTCCTGCCTTTTCCATGGTTATTCTATTGGAAAAGAACGAGTTTTGGACAACTACCTTTCATTCTTGCCAAACTCTTTGCAGACCCCCGTGCAAGCTTTAGAACAAGATTTTGGATGTTTTCTTTCCTGGCAGAGTTTCTCCTTGCAAGATATGGTGGAAAAGCTTTTGGCTGAGTGTAGAGCGGCAAGACACGCAGAAGACGCAGATACGCAGCTCTCCGAAGCTAAGTGCCGGTCCCGGGCTTCTTTCGGCACAAACCGCTCTCAGGAGCTCCCTGCGCTCGCCACAATGCTCTGTGTGCGAAGAAGCCGCTTCTTCGCCTGCGGGAGAATCGGCGAGCGGCAGCTTCCCAAAGGCGAAGATGCAAGCTGCAGCACACAGGCACAGTGTGGGCAGCCTTCAGACTTAGAGAAAACAGTACTTTACCACTCTCCTGCCTTATCCATGGTTATTCTATTGGAAAAGAACGAGTTTTGGACAACTACCTTTCATTCTTGCCAAACTCTTTGCAGACCCCCGTGCAAGCTTTAGAACAAGATTTTGGATGTTTTCTTTCCTGGCAGAGTTTCTCCTTGCAAGATATGGTGGAAAAGCTTTTTGCTGAGTGTAGAGCGGCAAGACACGCAGAAGACGCAGATACGCAGCTCTCCGAAGCTAAGTGCCGGTCCCGGGCTTCTTTCGGCACAAACCGCTCTCAGGAGCTCCCTGCGCTCGCCACAATGCTCTGTGTGCGAAGAAGCCGCTTCTTCGCCTCCGGGAGAATCGGCGAGCGGCAGCTTCCCAAAGGCGAAGATGCAAGCTGCAGCACACAGGCACAGTGTGGGCAGCCTTCAGACTTAGAGAAAACAGTACTTTACCACTCTCCTGCCTTTTCCATGGTTATTCTATTGGAAAAGAACGAGTTTTGGACAACTACCTTTCATTCTTGCCAAACTCTTTGCAGACCCCCGTGCAAGCTTTAGAACAAGATTTTGGATGTTTTCTTTCCTGGCAGAGTTTCTCCTTGCAAGATATGGTGGAAAAGCTTTTGGCTGAGTGTAGAGCGGCAAGACACGCAGAAGACGCAGATACGCAGCTCTCCGAAGCTAAGTGCCGGTCCCGGGCTTCTTTCGGCACAAACCGCTCTCAGGAGCTCCCTGCGCTCGCCACAATGCTCTGTGTGCGAAGAAGCCGCTTCTTCGCCTCCGGGAGAATCGGCGAGCGGCAGCTTCGCAAAGGCGAAGATGCAAGCTGCAGCACACAGGCACAGTGTGGGCAGCCTTCAGACTTAGAGAAAACAGTACTTTACCACTCTCCTGCCTTTTCCATGGTTATTCTATTGGAAAAGAACGAGTTTTGGACAACTACCTTTCATTCTTGCCCAACTCTTTGCAGACCCCCGTGCAAGCTTTAGAACAAGATTTTGGATGTTTTCTTTCCTGGCAGAGTTTCTCCTTGCAAGATATGGTGGAAAAGCTTTTGGCTGAGTGTAGAGCGGCAAGACACGCAGAAGACGCAGATACGCAGCTCTCCGAAGCTAAGTGCCGGTCCCGGGCTTCTTTCGGCACAAACCGCTCTCAGGAGCTCCCTGCGCTCGCCACAATGCTCTGTGTGCGAAGAAGCCGCTTCTTCGCCTGCGGGAGAATCGGCGAGCGGCAGCTTCCCAAAGGCGAAGATGCAAGCTGCAGCACACAGGCACAGTGTGGGCAGCCTTCAGACTTAGAGAAAACAGTACTTTACCACTCTCCTGCCTTTTCCATGGTTATTCTATTGGAAAAGAACGAGTTTTGGACAACTACCTTTCATTCTTGCCAAACTCTTTGCAGACCCCCGTGCAAGCTTTAGAACAAGATTTTGGATGTTTTCTTTCCTGGCAGAGTTTCTCCTTGCAAGATATGGTGGAAAAGCTTTTGGCTGAGTGTAGAGCGGCAAGACACGCAGAAGACGCAGATACGCAGCTCTCCGAAGCTAAGTGCCGGTCCCGGGCTTCTTTCGGCACAAACCGCTCTCAGGAGCTCCCTGCGCTCGCCACAATGCTCTGTGTGCGAAGAAGCCGCTTCTTCGCCTCCGGGAGAATCGGCGAGCGGCAGCTTCCCAAAGGCGAAGATGCAAGCTGCAGCACACAGGCACAGTGTGGGCAGCCTTCAGACTTAGAGAAAACAGTACTTTACCACTCTCCTGCCTTATCCATGGTTATTCTATTGGAAAAGAACGAGTTTTGGACAACTACCTTTCATTCTTGCCAAACTCTTTGCAGACCCCCGTGCAAGCTTTAGAACAAGATTTTGGATGTTTTCTTTCCTGGCAGAGTTTCTCCTTGCAAGATATGGTGGAAAAGCTTTTTGCTGAGTGTAGAGCGGCAAGACACGCAGAAGACGCAGATACGCAGCTCTCCGAAGCTAAGTGCCGGTCCCGGGCTTCTTTCGGCACAAACCGCTCTCAGGAGCTCCCTGCGCTCGCCACAATGCTCTGTGTGCGAAGAAGCCGCTTCTTCGCCTCCGGGAGAATCGGCGAGCGGCAGCTTCCCAAAGGCGAAGATGCAAGCTGCAGCACACAGGCACAGTGTGGGCAGCATTCAGACTTAGAGAAAACAGTACTTTACCACTCTCCTGCCTTTTCCATGGTTATTCTATTGGAAAAGAACGAGTTTTGGACAACTACCTTTCATTCTTGCCAAACTCTTTGCAGACCCCCGTGCAAGCTTTAGAACAAGATTTTGGATGTTTTCTTTCCTGGCAGAGTTTCTCCTTGCAAGATATGGTGGAAAAGCTTTTGGCTGAGTGTAGAGCGGCAAGACACGCAGAAGACGCAGATACGCAGCTCTCCGAAGCTAAGTGCCGGTCCCGGGCTTCTTTCGGCACAAACCGCTCTCAGGAGCTCCCTGCGCTCGCCACAATGCTCTGTGTGCGAAGAAGCCGCTTCTTCGCCTCCGGGAGAATCGGCGAGCGGCAGCTTCCCAAAGGCGAAGATGCAAGCTGCAGCACACAGGCACAGTGTGGGCAGCCTTCAGACTTAGAGAAAACAGTACTTTACCACTCTCCTGCCTTTTCCATGGTTATTCTATTGGAAAAGAACGAGTTTTGGACAACTACCTTTCATTCTTGCCCAACTCTTTGCAGACCCCCGTGCAAGCTTTAGAACAAGATTTTGGATGTTTTCTTTCCTGGCAGAGTTTCTCCTTGCAAGATATGGTGGAAAAGCTTTTGGCTGAGTGTAGAGCGGCAAGACACGCAGAAGACGCAGATACGCAGCTCTCCGAAGCTAAGTGCCGGTCCCGGGCTTCTTTCGGCACAAACCGCTCTCAGGAGCTCCCTGCGCTCGCCACAATGCTCTGTGTGCGAAGAAGCCGCTTCTTCGCCTGCGGGAGAATCGGCGAGCGGCAGCTTCCCAAAGGCGAAGATGCAAGCTGCAGCACACAGGCACAGTGTGGGCAGCCTTCAGACTTAGAGAAAACAGTACTTTACCACTCTCCTGCCTTTTCCATGGTTATTCTATTGGAAAAGAACGAGTTTTGGACAACTACCTTTCATTCTTGCCAAACTCTTTGCAGACCCCCGTGCAAGCTTTAGAACAAGATTTTGGATGTTTTCTTTCCTGGCAGAGTTTCTCCTTGCAAGATATGGTGGAAAAGCTTTTTGCTGAGTGTAGAGCGGCAAGACACGCAGAAGACGCAGATACGCAGCTCTCCGAAGCTAAGTGCCGGTCCCGGGCTTCTTTCGGCACAAACCGCTCTCAGGAGCTCCCTGCGCTCGCCACAACGCTCTGTGTGCGAAGAAGCCGCTTCTTCGCCTGCGGGAGAATCGGCGAGCGGCAGCTTCCCAAAGGCGAAGATGCAAGCTGCAGCACACAGGCACAGTGTGGGCAGCCTTCAGACTTAGAGAAAACAGTACTTTACCACTCTCCTGCCTTTTCCATGGTTATTCTATTGGAAAAGAACGAGTTTTGGACAACTACCTTTCATTCTTGCCAAACTCTTTGCAGACCTGCGTGCAAGCTTTAGAACAAGATTTTGGATGTTTTCTTTCCTGGCAGAGTTTCTCCTTGCAAGATATGGTGGAAAAGCTTTTTGCTGAGTGTAGAGCGGCAAGACACGCAGAAGACGCAGATACGCAGCTCTCCGAAGCTAAGTGCCGGTCCCGGGCTTCTTTCGGCACAAACCGCTCTCAGGAGCTCCCTGCGCTCGCCACAATGCTCTGTGTGCCAAGAAGCCGCTTCTTCGCCTGCGGGAGAATCGGCGAGCGGCAGCTTCCCAAAGGCGAAGATGCAAGCTGCAGCACACAGGCACAGTGTGGGCAGCATTCAGACTTAGAGAAAACAGTACTTTACCACTCTCCTGCCTTTTCCATGGTTATTCTATTGGAAAAGAACGAGTTTTGGACAACTACCTTTCATTCTTGCCAAACTCTTTGCAGACCCCCGTGCAAGCTTTTGAACAAGATTTTGGATGTTTTCTTTCCTGGCAGAGTTTCTCCTTGCAAGATATGGTGGAAAAGCTTTTTGCTGAGTGTAGAGCGGCAAGACACGCAGAAGACGCAGATACGCAGCTCTCCGAAGCTAAGTGCCGGTCCCGGGCTTCTTTCGGCACAAACCGCTCTCAGGAGCTCCCTGCGCTCGCCACAATGCTCTGTGTGCGAAGAAGCCGCTTCTTCGCCTCCGGGAGAATCGGCGAGCGGCAGCTTGCCAAAGGCGAAGATGCAAGCTGCAGCACACAGGCACAGTGTGGGCAGCCTTCAGACTTAGAGAAAACAGTACTTTACCACTCTCCTGCCTTTTCCATGGTTATTCTATTGGAAAAGAACGAGTTTTGGACAACTACCTTTCATTCTTGCCAAACTCTTTGCAGACCCCCGTGCAAGCTTTAGAACAAGATTTTGGATGTTTTCTTTCCTGGCAGAGTTTCTCCTTGCAAGATATGGTGGAAAAGCTTTTGGCTGAGTGTAGAGCGGCAAGACACGCAGAAGACGCAGATACGCAGCTCTCCGAAGCTAAGTGCCGGTCCCGGGCTTCTTTCGGCACAAACCGCTCTCAGGAGCTCCCTGCGCTCGCCACAATGCTCTGTGTGCGAAGAAGCCGCTTCTTCGCCTGCGGGAGAATCGGCGAGCGGCAGCTTCCCAAAGGCGAAGATGCAAGCTGCAGCACACAGGCACAGTGTGGGCAGCCTTCAGACTTAGAGAAAACAGTACTTTACCACTCTCCTGCCTTTTCCATGGTTATTCTATTGGAAAAGAACGAGTTTTGGACAACTACCTTTCATTCTTGCCAAACTCTTTGCAGACCCCCGTGCAAGCTTTAGAACAAGATTTTGGATGTTTTCTTTCCTGGCAGAGTTTCTCCTTGCAAGATATGGTGGAAAAGCTTTTTGCTGAGTGTAGAGCGGCAAGACACGCAGAAGACGCAGATACGCAGCTCTCCGAAGCTAAGTGCCGGTCCCGGGCTTCTTTCGGCACAAACCGCTCTCAGGAGCTCCCTGCGCTCGCCACAATGCTCTGTGTGCGAAGAAGCCGCTTCTTCGCCTGCGGGAGAATCGGCGAGCGGCAGCTTCCCAAAGGCGAAGATGCAAGCTGCAGCACACAGGCACAGTGTGGGCAGCCTTCAGACTTAGAGAAAACAGTACTTTACCACTCTCCTGCCTTTTCCATGGTTATTATATTGGAAAAGAACGAGTTTTGGACAACTACCTTTCATTCTTGCCCAACTCTTTGCAGACCCCCGTGCAAGCTCTAGAACAAGATTTTGGATGTTTTCTTTCCTGGCAGAGTTTCTCCTTGCAAGATATGGTGGAAAAGCTTTTGGCTGAGTGTAGAGCGGCAAGACACGCAGAAGACGCAGATACGCAGCTCTCCGAAGCTAAGTGCCGGTCCCGGGCTTCTTTCGGCACAAACCGCTCTCAGGAGCTCCCTGCGCTCGCCACAATGCTCTGTGTGCGAAGAAGCCGCTTCTTCGCCTCCGGGAGAATCGGCGAGCGGCAGCTTCGCAAAGGCGAAGATGCAAGCTGCAGCACACAGGCACAGTGTGGGCAGCCTTCAGACTTAGAGAAAACAGTACTTTACCACTCTCCTGCCTTTTCCATGGTTATTCTATTGGAAAAGAACGAGTTTTGGACAACTACCTTTCATTCTTGCCAAACTCTTTGCAGACCCCCGTGCAAGCTTTAGAACAAGATTTTGGATGTTTTCTTTCCTGGCAGAGTTTCTCCTTGCAAGATATGGTGGAAAAGCTTTTTGCTGAGTGTAGAGCGGCAAGACACGCAGAAGACGCAGATACGCAGCTCTCCGAAGCTAAGTGCCGGTCCCGGGCTTCTTTCGGCACAAACCGCTCTCAGGAGCTCCCTGCGCTCGCCACAATGCTCTGTGTGCGAAGAAGCCGCTTCTTCGCCTCCGGGAGAATCGGCGAGCGGCAGCTTCCCAAAGGCGAAGATGCAAGCTGCAGCACACAGGCACAGTGTGGGCAGCCTTCAGACTTAGAGAAAACAGTACTTTACCACTCTCCTGCCTTTTCCATGGTTATTCTATTGGAAAAGAACGAGTTTTGGACAACTACCTTTCATTCTTGCCCAACTCTTTGCAGACCCCCGTGCAAGCTTTAGAACAAGATTTTGGATGTTTTCTTTCCTGGCAGAGTTTCTCCTTGCAAGATATGGTGGAAAAGCTTTTGGCTGAGTGTAGAGCGGCAAGACACGCAGAAGACGCAGATACGCAGCTCTCCGAAGCTAAGTGCCGGTCCCGGGCTTCTTTCGGCACAAACCGCTCTCAGGAGCTCCCTGCGCTCGCCACAATGCTCTGTGTGCGAAGAAGCCGCTTCTTCGCCTCCGGGAGAATCGGCGAGCGGCAGCTTCGCAAAGGCGAAGATGCAAGCTGCAGCACACAGGCACAGTGTGGGCAGCCTTCAGACTTAGAGAAAACAGTACTTTACCACTCTCCTGCCTTTTCCATGGTTATTCTATTGGAAAAGAACGAGTTTTGGACAACTACCTTTCATTCTTGCCAAACTCTTTGCAGACCCCCGTGCAAGCTTTAGAACAAGATTTTGGATGTTTTCTTTCCTGGCAGAGTTTCTCCTTGCAAGATATGGTGGAAAAGCTTTTTGCTGAGTGTAGAGCGGCAAGACACGCAGAAGACGCAGATACGCAGCTCTCCGAAGCTAAGTGCCGGTCCCGGGCTTCTTTCGGCACAAACCGCTCTCAGGAGCTCCCTGCGCTCGCCACAATGCTCTGTGTGCGAAGAAGCCGCTTCTTCGCCTGCGGGAGAATCGGCGAGCGGCAGCTTCCCAAAGGCGAAGATGCAAGCTGCAGCACACAGGCACAGTGTGGGCAGCCTTCAGACTTAGAGAAAACAGTACTTTACCACTCTCCTGCCTTTTCCATGGTTATTCTATTGGAAAAGAACGAGTTTTGGACAACTACCTTTCATTCTTGCCCAACTCTTTGCAGACCCCCGTGCAAGCTTTAGAACAAGATTTTGGATGTTTTCTTTCCTGGCAGAGTTTCTCCTTGCAAGATATGGTGGAAAAGCTTTTTGCTGAGTGTAGAGCGGCAAGACACGCAGAAGACGCAGATACGCAGCTCTCCGAAGCTAAGTGCCGGTCCCGGGGTTCTTTCGGCACAAACCGCTCTCAGGAGCTCCCTGCGCTCGCCACAATGCTCTGTGTGCGAAGAAGCCGCTTCTTCGCCTGCGGGAGAATCGGCGAGCGGCAGCTTCCCAAAGGCGAAGATGCAAGCTGCAGCACACAGGCACAGTGTGGGCAGCCTTCAGACTTAGAGAAAACAGTACTTTACCACTCTCCTGCCTTTTCCATGGTTATTCTATTGGAAAAGAACGAGTTTTGGACAACTACCTTTCATTCTTGCCAAACTCTTTGCAGACCCCCGTGCAAGCTTTAGAACAAGATTTTGGATGTTTTCTTTCCTGGCAGAGTTTCTCCTTGCAAGATATGGTGGAAAAGCTTTTTGCTGAGTGTAGAGCGGCAAGACACGCAGAAGACGCAGATACGCAGCTCTCCGAAGCTAAGTGCCGGTCCCGGGCTTCTTTCGGCACAAACCGCTCTCAGGAGCTCCCTGCGCTCGCCACAATGCTCTGTGTGCGAAGAAGCCGCTTCTTCGCCTGCGGGAGAATCGGCGAGCGGCAGCTTCCCAAAGGCGAAGATGCAAGCTGCAGCACACAGGCACAGTGTGGGCAGCCTTCAGACTTAGAGAAAACAGTACTTTACCACTCTCCTGCCTTTTCCATGGTTATTCTATTGGAAAAGAACGAGTTTTGGACAACTACCTTTCATTCTTGCCAAACTCTTTGCAGACCCCCGTGCAAGCTTTAGAACAAGATTTTGGATGTTTTCTTTCCTGGCAGAGTTTCTCCTTGCAAGATATGGTGGAAAAGCTTTTGGCTGAGTGTAGAGCGGCAAGACACGCAGAAGACGCAGATACGCAGCTCTCCGAAGCTAAGTGCCGGTCCCGGGCTTCTTTCGGCACAAACCGCTCTCAGGAGCTCCCTGCGCTCGCCACAATGCTCTGTGTGCGAAGAAGCCGCTTCTTCGCCTGCGGGAGAATCGGCGAGCGGCAGCTTCCCAAAGGCGAAGATGCAAGCTGCAGCACACAGGCACAGTGTGGGCAGCCTTCAGACTTAGAGAAAACAGTACTTTACCACTCTCCTGCCTTATCCATGGTTATTCTATTGGAAAAGAACGAGTTTTGGACAACTACCTTTCATTCTTGCCAAACTCTTTGCAGACCCCCGTGCAAGCTTTAGAACAAGATTTTGGATGTTTTCTTTCCTGGCAGAGTTTCTCCTTGCAAGATATGGTGGAAAAGCTTTTTGCTGAGTGTAGAGCGGCAAGACACGCAGAAGACGCAGATACGCAGCTCTCCGAAGCTAAGTGCCGGTCCCGGGCTTCTTTCGGCACAAACCGCTCTCAGGAGCTCCCTGCGCTCGCCACAATGCTCTGTGTGCGAAGAAGCCGCTTCTTCGCCTCCGGGAGAATCGGCGAGCGGCAGCTTCCCAAAGGCGAAGATGCAAGCTGCAGCACACAGGCACAGTGTGGGCAGCATTCAGACTTAGAGAAAACAGTACTTTACCACTCTCCTGCCTTTTCCATGGTTATTCTATTGGAAAAGAACGAGTTTTGGACAACTACCTTTCATTCTTGCCAAACTCTTTGCAGACCCCCGTGCAAGCTTTAGAACAAGATTTTGGATGTTTTCTTTCCTGGCAGAGTTTCTCCTTGCAAGATATGGTGGAAAAGCTTTTGGCTGAGTGTAGAGCGGCAAGACACGCAGAAGACGCAGATACGCAGCTCTCCGAAGCTAAGTGCCGGTCCCGGGCTTCTTTCGGCACAAACCGCTCTCAGGAGCTCCCTGCGCTCGCCACAATGCTCTGTGTGCGAAGAAGCCGCTTCTTCGCCTGCGGGAGAATCGGCGAGCGGCAGCTTCCCAAAGGCGAAGATGCAAGCTGCAGCACACAGGCACAGTGTGGGCAGCCTTCAGACTTAGAGAAAACAGTACTTTACCACTCTCCTGCCTTTTCCATGGTTATTCTATTGGAAAAGAACGAGTTTTGGACAACTACCTTTCATTCTTGCCCAACTCTTTGCAGACCCCCGTGCAAGCTTTAGAACAAGATTTTGGATGTTTTCTTTCCTGGCAGAGTTTCTCCTTGCAAGATATGGTGGAAAAGCTTTTGGCTGAGTGTAGAGCGGCAAGACACGCAGAAGACGCAGATACGCAGCTCTCCGAAGCTAAGTGCCGGTCCCGGGCTTCTTTCGGCACAAACCGCTCTCAGGAGCTCCCTGCGCTCGCCACAATGCTCTGTGTGCGAAGAAGCCGCTTCTTCGCCTGCGGGAGAATCGGCGAGCGGCAGCTTCCCAAAGGCGAAGATGCAAGCTGCAGCACACAGGCACAGTGTGGGCAGCCTTCAGACTTAGAGAAAACAGTACTTTACCACTCTCCTGCCTTTTCCATGGTTATTCTATTGGAAAAGAACGAGTTTTGGACAACTACCTTTCATTCTTGCCAAACTCTTTGCAGACCCCCGTGCAAGCTTTAGAACAAGATTTTGGATGTTTTCTTTCCTGGCAGAGTTTCTCCTTGCAAGATATGGTGGAAAAGCTTTTTGCTGAGTGTAGAGCGGCAAGACACGCAGAAGACGCAGATACGCAGCTCTCCGAAGCTAAGTGCCGGTCCCGGGCTTCTTTCGGCACAAACCGCTCTCAGGAGCTCCCTGCGCTCGCCACAACGCTCTGTGTGCGAAGAAGCCGCTTCTTCGCCTGCGGGAGAATCGGCGAGCGGCAGCTTCCCAAAGGCGAAGATGCAAGCTGCAGCACACAGGCACAGTGTGGGCAGCCTTCAGACTTAGAGAAAACAGTACTTTACCACTCTCCTGCCTTTTCCATGGTTATTCTATTGGAAAAGAACGAGTTTTGGACAACTACCTTTCATTCTTGCCAAACTCTTTGCAGACCTGCGTGCAAGCTTTAGAACAAGATTTTGGATGTTTTCTTTCCTGGCAGAGTTTCTCCTTGCAAGATATGGTGGAAAAGCTTTTTGCTGAGTGTAGAGCGGCAAGACACGCAGAAGACGCAGATACGCAGCTCTCCGAAGCTAAGTGCCGGTCCCGGGCTTCTTTCGGCACAAACCGCTCTCAGGAGCTCCCTGCGCTCGCCACAATGCTCTGTGTGCCAAGAAGCCGCTTCTTCGCCTGCGGGAGAATCGGCGAGCGGCAGCTTCCCAAAGGCGAAGATGCAAGCTGCAGCACACAGGCACAGTGTGGGCAGCATTCAGACTTAGAGAAAACAGTACTTTACCACTCTCCTGCCTTTTCCATGGTTATTCTATTGGAAAAGAACGAGTTTTGGACAACTACCTTTCATTCTTGCCAAACTCTTTGCAGACCCCCGTGCAAGCTTTTGAACAAGATTTTGGATGTTTTCTTTCCTGGCAGAGTTTCTCCTTGCAAGATATGGTGGAAAAGCTTTTTGCTGAGTGTAGAGCGGCAAGACACGCAGAAGACGCAGATACGCAGCTCTCCGAAGCTAAGTGCCGGTCCCGGGCTTCTTTCGGCACAAACCGCTCTCAGGAGCTCCCTGCGCTCGCCACAATGCTCTGTGTGCGAAGAAGCCGCTTCTTCGCCTCCGGGAGAATCGGCGAGCGGCAGCTTGCCAAAGGCGAAGATGCAAGCTGCAGCACACAGGCACAGTGTGGGCAGCCTTCAGACTTAGAGAAAACAGTACTTTACCACTCTCCTGCCTTTTCCATGGTTATTCTATTGGAAAAGAACGAGTTTTGGACAACTACCTTTCATTCTTGCCAAACTCTTTGCAGACCCCCGTGCAAGCTTTAGAACAAGATTTTGGATGTTTTCTTTCCTGGCAGAGTTTCTCCTTGCAAGATATGGTGGAAAAGCTTTTGGCTGAGTGTAGAGCGGCAAGACACGCAGAAGACGCAGATACGCAGCTCTCCGAAGCTAAGTGCCGGTCCCGGGCTTCTTTCGGCACAAACCGCTCTCAGGAGCTCCCTGCGCTCGCCACAATGCTCTGTGTGCGAAGAAGCCGCTTCTTCGCCTGCGGGAGAATCGGCGAGCGGCAGCTTCCCAAAGGCGAAGATGCAAGCTGCAGCACACAGGCACAGTGTGGGCAGCCTTCAGACTTAGAGAAAACAGTACTTTACCACTCTCCTGCCTTTTCCATGGTTATTCTATTGGAAAAGAACGAGTTTTGGACAACTACCTTTCATTCTTGCCAAACTCTTTGCAGACCCCCGTGCAAGCTTTAGAACAAGATTTTGGATGTTTTCTTTCCTGGCAGAGTTTCTCCTTGCAAGATATGGTGGAAAAGCTTTTTGCTGAGTGTAGAGCGGCAAGACACGCAGAAGACGCAGATACGCAGCTCTCCGAAGCTAAGTGCCGGTCCCGGGCTTCTTTCGGCACAAACCGCTCTCAGGAGCTCCCTGCGCTCGCCACAATGCTCTGTGTGCGAAGAAGCCGCTTCTTCGCCTGCGGGAGAATCGGCGAGCGGCAGCTTCCCAAAGGCGAAGATGCAAGCTGCAGCACACAGGCACAGTGTGGGCAGCCTTCAGACTTAGAGAAAACAGTACTTTACCACTCTCCTGCCTTTTCCATGGTTATTATATTGGAAAAGAACGAGTTTTGGACAACTACCTTTCATTCTTGCCCAACTCTTTGCAGACCCCCGTGCAAGCTCTAGAACAAGATTTTGGATGTTTTCTTTCCTGGCAGAGTTTCTCCTTGCAAGATATGGTGGAAAAGCTTTTGGCTGAGTGTAGAGCGGCAAGACACGCAGAAGACGCAGATACGCAGCTCTCCGAAGCTAAGTGCCGGTCCCGGGCTTCTTTCGGCACAAACCGCTCTCAGGAGCTCCCTGCGCTCGCCACAATGCTCTGTGTGCGAAGAAGCCGCTTCTTCGCCTCCGGGAGAATCGGCGAGCGGCAGCTTCGCAAAGGCGAAGATGCAAGCTGCAGCACACAGGCACAGTGTGGGCAGCCTTCAGACTTAGAGAAAACAGTACTTTACCACTCTCCTGCCTTTTCCATGGTTATTCTATTGGAAAAGAACGAGTTTTGGACAACTACCTTTCATTCTTGCCAAACTCTTTGCAGACCCCCGTGCAAGCTTTAGAACAAGATTTTGGATGTTTTCTTTCCTGGCAGAGTTTCTCCTTGCAAGATATGGTGGAAAAGCTTTTTGCTGAGTGTAGAGCGGCAAGACACGCAGAAGACGCAGATACGCAGCTCTCCGAAGCTAAGTGCCGGTCCCGGGCTTCTTTCGGCACAAACCGCTCTCAGGAGCTCCCTGCGCTCGCCACAATGCTCTGTGTGCGAAGAAGCCGCTTCTTCGCCTGCGGGAGAATCGGCGAGCGGCAGCTTCCCAAAGGCGAAGATGCAAGCTGCAGCACACAGGCACAGTGTGGGCAGCCTTCAGACTTAGAGAAAACAGTACTTTACCACTCTCCTGCCTTTTCCATGGTTATTCTATTGGAAAAGAACGAGTTTTGGACAACTACCTTTCATTCTTGCCCAACTCTTTGCAGACCCCCGTGCAAGCTTTAGAACAAGATTTTGGATGTTTTCTTTCCTGGCAGAGTTTCTCCTTGCAAGATATGGTGGAAAAGCTTTTGGCTGAGTGTAGAGCGGCAAGACACGCAGAAGACGCAGATACGCAGCTCTCCGAAGCTAAGTGCCGGTCCCGGGCTTCTTTCGGCACAAACCGCTCTCAGGAGCTCCCTGCGCTCGCCACAATGCTCTGTGTGCGAAGAAGCCGCTTCTTCGCCTCCGGGAGAATCGGCGAGCGGCAGCTTCCCAAAGGCGAAGATGCAAGCTGCAGCACACAGGCACAGTGTGGGCAGCCTTCAGACTTAGAGAAAACAGTACTTTACCACTCTCCTGCCTTTTCCATGGTTATTCTATTGGAAAAGAACGAGTTTTGGACAACTACCTTTCATTCTTGCCAAACTCTTTGCAGACCTGCGTGCAAGCTTTAGAACAAGATTTTGGATGTTTTCTTTCCTGGCAGAGTTTCTCCTTGCAAGATATGGTGGAAAAGCTTTTTGCTGAGTGTAGAGCGGCAAGACACGCAGAAGACGCAGATACACAGCTCTCCGAAGCTAAGTGCCGGTCCCGGGCTTCTTTCGGCACAAACCGCTCTCAGGAGCTCCCTGCGCTCGCCACAACGCTCTGTGTGCGAAGAAGCCGCTTCTTCGCCTGCGGGAGAATCGGCGAGCGGCAGCTTCCCAAAGGCGAAGATGCAAGCTGCAGCACACAGGCACAGTGTGGGCAGCCTTCAGACTTAGAGAAAACAGTACTTTACCACTCTCCTGCCTTTTCCATGGTTATTCTATTGGAAAAGAACGAGTTTTGGACAACTACCTTTCATTCTTGCCAAACTCTTTGCAGACCCCCGTGCAAGCTTTAGAACAAGATTTTGGATGTTTTCTTTCCTGGCAGAGTTTCTCCTTGCAAGATATGGTGGAAAAGCTTTTTGCTGAGTGTAGAGCGGCAAGACACGCAGAAGACGCAGATACGCAGCTCTCCGAAGCTAAGTGCCGGTCCCGGGCTTCTTTCGGCACAAACCGCTCTCAGGAGCTCCCTGCGCTCGCCACAATGCTCTGTGTGCCAAGAAGCCGCTTCTTCGCCTGCGGGAGAATCGGCGAGCGGCAGCTTCCCAAAGGCGAAGATGCAAGCTGCAGCACACAGGCACAGTGTGGGCAGCATTCAGACTTAGAGAAAACAGTACTTTACCACTCTCCTGCCTTTTCCATGGTTATTCTATTGGAAAAGAACGAGTTTTGGACAACTACCTTTCATTCTTGCCAAACTCTTTGCAGACCCCCGTGCAAGCTTTAGAACAAGATTTTGGATGTTTTCTTTCCTGGCAGAGTTTCTCCTTGCAAGATATGGTGGAAAAGCTTTTTGCTGAGTGTAGAGCGGCAAGACACGCAGAAGACGCAGATACGCAGCTCTCCGAAGCTAAGTGCCGGTCCCGGGCTTCTTTCGGCACAAACCGCTCTCAGGAGCTCCCTGCGCTCGCCACAATGCTCTGTGTGCGAAGAAGCCGCTTCTTCGCCTCCGGGAGAATCGGCGAGCGGCAGCTTGCCAAAGGCAAAGATGCAAGCTGCAGCACACAGGCACAGTGTGGGCAGCCTTCAGACTTAGAGAAAACAGTACTTTACCACTCTCCTGCCTTTTCCATGGTTATTCTATTGGAAAAGAACGAGTTTTGGACAACTACCTTTCATTCTTGCCAAACTCTTTGCAGACCCCCGTGCAAGCTTTAGAACAAGATTTTGGATGTTTTCTTTCCTGGCAGAGTTTCTCCTTGCAAGATATGGTGGAAAAGCTTTTGGCTGAGTGTAGAGCGGCAAGACACGCAGAAGACGCAGATACGCAGCTCTCCGAAGCTAAGTGCCGGTCCCGGGCTTCTTTCGGCACAAACCGCTCTCAGGAGCTCCCTGCGCTCGCCACAATGCTCTGTGTGCGAAGAAGCCGCTTCTTCGCCTGCGGGAGAATCGGCGAGCGGCAGCTTCCCAAAGGCGAAGATGCAAGCTGCAGCACACAGGCACAGTGTGGGCAGCCTTCAGACTTAGAGAAAACAGTACTTTACCACTCTCCTGCCTTTTCCATGGTTATTCTACTGGAAAAGAACGAGTTTTGGACAACTACCTTTCATTCTTGCCAGAGTCTTTGCAGACCTGCGTGCAAACTTTAGAACAAGATTTTGGATGTTTTCTTTCCTGGCAGAGTTTCTCCTTGCAAGATATGGTGGAAAAGCTTTTTGCTGAGTGTAGAGCGGCAAGACACGCAGAAGACGCAGATACGCAGCTCTCCGAAGCTAAGTGCCGGTCCCGGGCTTCTTTCGGCACAAACCGCTCTCAGGAGCTCCCTGCGCTCGCCACAATGCTCTGTGTGCGAAGAAGCCGCTTCTTCGCCTGCGGGAGAATCGGCGAGCGGCAGCTTCCCAAAGGCGAAGATGCAAGCTGCAGCACACAGGCACAGTGTGGGCAGCCTTCAGACTTAGAGAAAACAGTACTTTACCACTCTCCTGCCTTTTCCATGGTTATTCTATTGGAAAAGAACGAGTTTTGGACAACTACCTTTCATTCTTGCCAAACTCTTTGCAGACCCCCGTGCAAGCTTTAGAACAAGATTTTGGATGTTTTCTTTCCTGGCAGAGTTTCTCCTTGCAAGATATGGTGGAAAAGCTTTTTGCTGAGTGTAGAGCGGCAAGACACGCAGAAGACGCAGATACGCAGCTCTCCGAAGCTAAGTGCCGGTCCCGGGCTTCTTTCGGCACAAACCGCTCTCAGGAGCTCCCTGCGCTCGCCACAATGCTCTGTGTGCGAAGAAGCCGCTTCTTCGCCTGCGGGAGAATCGGCGAGCGGCAGCTTCCCAAAGGCGAAGATGCAAGCTGCAGCACACAGGCACAGTGTGGGCAGCCTTCAGACTTAGAGAAAACAGTACTTTACCACTCTCCTGCCTTTTCCATGGTTATTATATTGGAAAAGAACGAGTTTTGGACAACTACCTTTCATTCTTGCCCAACTCTTTGCAGACCCCCGTGCAAGCTCTAGAACAAGATTTTGGATGTTTTCTTTCCTGGCAGAGTTTCTCCTTGCAAGATATGGTGGAAAAGCTTTTGGCTGAGTGTAGAGCGGCAAGACACGCAGAAGACGCAGATACGCAGCTCTCCGAAGCTAAGTGCCGGTCCCGGGCTTCTTTCGGCACAAACCGCTCTCAGGAGCTCCCTGCGCTCGCCACAATGCTCTGTGTGCGAAGAAGCCGCTTCTTCGCCTGCGGGAGAATCGGCGAGCGGCAGCTTCCCAAAGGCGAAGATGCAAGCTGCAGCACACAGGCACAGTGTGGGCAGCCTTCAGACTTAGAGAAAACAGTACTTTACCACTCTCCTGCCTTTTCCATGGTTATTCTATTGGAAAAGAACGAGTTTTGGACAACTACCTTTCATTCTTGCCAAACTCTTTGCAGACCCCCGTGCAAGCTTTAGAACAAGATTTTGGATGTTTTCTTTCCTGGCAGAGTTTCTCCTTGCAAGATATGGTGGAAAAGCTTTTTGCTGAGTGTAGAGCGGCAAGACACGCAGAAGACGCAGATACGCAGCTCTCCGAAGCTAAGTGCCGGTCCCGGGCTTCTTTCGGCACAAACCGCTCTCAGGAGCTCCCTGCGCTCGCCACAATGCTCTGTGTGCGAAGAAGCCGCTTCTTCGCCTGCGGGAGAATCGGCGAGCGGCAGCTTCCCAAAGGCGAAGATGCAAGCTGCAGCACACAGGCACAGTGTGGGCAGCCTTCAGACTTAGAGAAAACAGTACTTTACCACTCTCCTGCCTTTTCCATGGTTATTCTATTGGAAAAGAACGAGTTTTGGACAACTACCTTTCATTCTTGCCAAACTCTTTGCAGACCCCCGTGCAAGCTTTAGAACAAGATTTTGGATGTTTTCTTTCCTGGCAGAGTTTCTCCTTGCAAGATATGGTGGAAAAGCTTTTTGCTGAGTGTAGAGCGGCAAGACACGCAGAAGACGCAGATACGCAGCTCTCCGAAGCTAAGTGCCGGTCCCGGGCTTCTTTCGGCACAAACCGCTCTCAGGAGCTCCCTGCGCTCGCCACAATGCTCTGTGTGCGAAGAAGCCGCTTCTTCGCCTCCGGGAGAATCGGCGAGCGGCAGCTTCCCAAAGGCGAAGATGCAAGCTGCAGCAAACAGGCACAGTGTGGGCAGCATTCAGACTTAGAGAAAACAGTACTTTACCACTCTCCTGCCTTTTCCATGGTTATTCTATTGGAAAAGAACGAGTTTTGGACAACTACCTTTCATTCTTGCCAAACTCTTTGCAGACCCCCGTGCAAGCTTTAGAACAAGATTTTGGATGTTTTCTTTCCTGGCAGAGTTTCTCCTTGCAAGATATGGTGGAAAAGCTTTTGGCTGAGTGTAGAGCGGCAAGACACGCAGAAGACGCAGATACGCAGCTCTCCGAAGCTAAGTGCCGGTCCCGGGCTTCTTTCGGCACAAACCGCTCTCAGGAGCTCCCTGCGCTCGCCACAATGCTCTGTGTGCGAAGAAGCCGCTTCTTCGCCTGCGGGAGAATCGGCGAGCGGCAGCTTCCCAAAGGCGAAGATGCAAGCTGCAGCACACAGGCACAGTGTGGGCAGCCTTCAGACTTAGAGAAAACAGTACTTTACCACTCTCCTGCCTTTTCCATGGTTATTCTATTGGAAAAGAACGAGTTTTGGACAACTACCTTTCATTCTTGCCAAACTCTTTGCAGACCCCCGTGCAAGCTTTAGAACAAGATTTTGGATGTTTTCTTTCCTAGCAGAGTTTCTCCTTGCAAGATATGGTGGAAAAGCTTTTGGCTGAGTGTAGAGCGGCAAGACACACAGAAGACGCAGATACGCAGCTCTCCGAAGCTAAGTGCCGGTCCCGGGCTTCTTTCGGCACAAACCGCTCTCAGGAGCTCCCTGCGCTCGCCACAATGCTCTGTGTGCGAAGAAGCCGCTTCTTCGCCTCCGGGAGAATCGGCGAGCGGCAGCTTCCCAAAGGCGAAGATGCAAGCTGCAGCACACAGGCACAGTGTGGGCAGCCTTCAGACTTCGAGAAAACAGTACTTTACCACTCTCCTGCCTTTTCCATGGTTATTCTATTGGAAAAGAACGAGTTTTGGACAACTACCTTTCATTCTTGCCAAACTCTTTGCAGACCCCCGTGCAAGCTTTAGAACAAGATTTTGGATGTTTTCTTTCCTGGCAGAGTTTCTCCTTGCAAGATATGGTGGAAAAGCTTTTTGCTGAGTGTAGAGCGGCAAGACACGCAGAAGACGCAGATACGCAGCTCTCCGAAGCTAAGTGCCGGTCCCGGGCTTCTTTCGGCACAAACCGCTCTCAGGAGCTCCCTGCGCTCGCCACAATGCTCTGTGTGCGAAGAAGCCGCTTCTTCGCCTCCGGGAGAATCGGCGAGCGGCAGCTTCCCAAAGGCGAAGATGCAAGCTGCAGCAAACAGGCACAGTGTGGGCAGCATTCAGACTTAGAGAAAACAGTACTTTACCACTCTCCTGCCTTTTCCATGGTTATTCTATTGGAAAAGAACGAGTTTTGGACAACTACCTTTCATTCTTGCCAAACTCTTTGCAGACCCCCGTGCAAGCTTTAGAACAAGATTTTGGATGTTTTCTTTCCTGGCAGAGTTTCTCCTTGCAAGATATGGTGGAAAAGCTTTTGGCTGAGTGTAGAGCGGCAAGACACGCAGAAGACGCAGATACGCAGCTCTCCGAAGCTAAGTGCCGGTCCCGGGCTTCTTTCGGCACAAACCGCTCTCAGGAGCTCCCTGCGCTCGCCACAATGCTCTGTGTGCGAAGAAGCCGCTTCTTCGCCTGCGGGAGAATCGGCGAGCGGCAGCTTCCCAAAGGCGAAGATGCAAGCTGCAGCACACAGGCACAGTGTGGGCAGCCTTCAGACTTAGAGAAAACAGTACTTTACCACTCTCCTGCCTTTTCCATGGTTATTCTATTGGAAAAGAACGAGTTTTGGACAACTACCTTTCATTCTTGCCAAACTCTTTGCAGACCCCCGTGCAAGCTTTAGAACAAGATTTTGGATGTTTTCTTTCCTAGCAGAGTTTCTCCTTGCAAGATATGGTGGAAAAGCTTTTGGCTGAGTGTAGAGCGGCAAGACACACAGAAGACGCAGATACGCAGCTCTCCGAAGCTAAGTGCCGGTCCCGGGCTTCTTTCGGCACAAACCGCTCTCAGGAGCTCCCTGCGCTCGCCACAATGCTCTGTGTGCGAAGAAGCCGCTTCTTCGCCTCCGGGAGAATCGGCGAGCGGCAGCTTCCCAAAGGCGAAGATGCAAGCTGCAGCACACAGGCACAGTGTGGGCAGCCTTCAGACTTCGAGAAAACAGTACTTTACCACTCTCCTGCCTTTTCCATGGTTATTCTATTGGAAAAGAACGAGTTTTGGACAACTACCTTTCATTCTTGCCAGAGTCTTTGCAGACCCCCGTGCAAGCTTTAGAACAAGATTTTGGATGTTTTCTTTCCTGGCAGAGTTTCTCCTTGCAAGATATGGTGGAAAAGCTTTTGGCTGAGTGTAGAGCGGCAAGACACGCAGAAGACGCAGATACGCAGCTCTCCGAAGCTAAGTGCCGGTCCCGGGCTTCTTTCGGCACAAACCGCTCTCAGGAGCTCCCTGCGCTCGCCACAATGCTCTGTGTGCGAAGAAGCCGCTTCTTCGCCTGCGGGAGAATCGGCGAGCGGCAGCTTCCCAAAGGCGAAGATGCAAGCTGCAGCACACAGGCACAGTGTGGGCAGCCTTCAGACTTAGAGAAAACAGTACTTTACCACTCTCCTGCCTTTTCCATGGTTATTCTATTGGAAAAGAACGAGTTTTGGACAACTACCTTTCATTCTTGCCAAACTCTTTGCAGACCTGCGTGCAAGCTTTAGAACAAGATTTTGGATGTTTTCTTTCCTGGCAGAGTTTCTCCTTGCAAGATATGGTGGAAAAGCTTTTTGCTGAGTGTAGAGCGGCAAGACACGCAGAAGACGCAGATACGCAGCTCTCCGAAGCTAAGTGCCGGTCCCGGGCTTCTTTCGGCACAAACCGCTCTCAGGAGCTCCCTGCGCTCGCCACAATGCTCTGTGTGCGAAGAAGCCGCTTCTTCGCCTCCGGGAGAATCGGCGAGCGGCAGCTTCCCAAAGGCGAAGATGCAAGCTGCAGCACACAGGCACAGTGTGGGCAGCCTTCAGACTTAGAGAAAACAGTACTTTACCACTCTCCTGCCTTTTCCATGGTTATTCTATTGGAAAAGAACGAGTTTTGGACAACTACCTTTCATTCTTGCCAAACTCTTTGCAGACCCCCGTGCAAGCTTTAGAACAAGATTTTGGATGTTTTCTTTCCTGGCAGAGTTTCTCCTTGCAAGATATGGTGGAAAAGCTTTTTGCTGAGTGTAGAGCGGCAAGACACGCAGAAGACACAGATACGCAGCTCTCCGAAGCTAAGTGCCGGTCCCGGGCTTCTTTCGGCACAAACCGCTCTCAGGAGCTCCCTGCGCTCGCCACAATGCTCTGTGTGCGAAGAAGCCGCTTCTTCGCCTCCGGGAGAATCGGCGAGCGGCAGCTTCCCAAAGGCGAAGATGCAAGCTGCAGCAAACAGGCACAGTGTGGGCAGCCTTCAGACTTAGAGAAAACAGTACTTTACCACTCTCCTGCCTTTTCCATGGTTATTCTATTGGAAAAGAACGAGTTTTGGACAACTACCTTTCATTCTTGCCAAACTCTTTGCAGACCCCCGTGCAAGCTTTAGAACAAGATTTTGGATGTTTTCTTTCCTGGCAGAGTTTCTCCTTGCAAGATATGGTGGAAAAGCTTTTTGCTGAGTGTAGAGCGGCAAGACACGCAGAAGACGCAGATACGCAGCTCTCCGAAGCTAAGTGCCGGTCCCGGGCTTCTTTCGGCACAAACCGCTCTCAGGAGCTCCCTGCGCTCGCCACAATGCTCTGTGTGCGAAGAAGCCGCTTCTTCGCCTGCGGGAGAATCGGCGAGCGGCAGCTTCCCAAAGGCGAAGATGCAAGCTGCAGCACACAGGCACAGTATGGGCAGCCTTCAGACTTAGAGAAAACAGTACTTTACCACTCTCCTGCCTTTTCCATGGTTATTCTATTGGAAAAGAACGAGTTTTGGACAACTACCTTTCATTCTTGCCAAACTCTTTGCAGACCCCCGTGCAAGCTTTAGAACAAGATTTTGGATGTTTTCTTTCCTGGCAGAGTTTCTCCTTGCAAGATATGGTGGAAAAGCTTTTTGCTGAGTGTAGAGCGGCAAGACACGCAGAAGACGCAGATACGCAGCTCTCCGAAGCTAAGTGCCGGTCCCGGGCTTCTTTCGGCACAAACCGCTCTCAGGAGCTCCCTGCGCTCGCCACAATGCTCTGTGTGCGAAGAAGCCGCTTCTTCGCCTGCGGGAGAATCGGCGAGCGGCAGCTTCCCAAAGGCGAAGATGCAAGCTGCAGCACACAGGCACAGTGTGGGCAGCCTTCAGACTTAGAGAAAACAGTACTTTACCACTCTCCTGCCTTTTCCATGGTTATTCTATTGGAAAAGAACGAGTTTTGGACAACTACCTTTCATTCTTGCCAAACTCTTTGCAGACCTGCGTGCAAGCTTTAGAACAAGATTTTGGATGTTTTCTTTCCTGGCAGAGTTTCTCCTTGCAAGATATGGTGGAAAAGCTTTTTGCTGAGTGTAGAGCGGCAAGACACGCAGAAGACGCAGATACGCAGCTCTCCGAAGCTAAGTGCCGGTCCCGGGCTTCTTTCGGCACAAACCGCTCTCAGGAGCTCCCTGCGCTCGCCACAATGCTCTGTGTGCGAAGAAGCCGCTTCTTCGCCTCCGGGAGAATCGGCGAGCGGCAGCTTCCCAAAGGCGAAGATGCAAGCTGCAGCACACAGGCACAGTGTGGGCAGCATTCAGACTTAGAGAAAACAGTACTTTACCACTCTCCTGCCTTTTCCATGGTTATTCTATTGGAAAAGAACGAGTTTTGGACAACTACCTTTCATTCTTGCCAAACTCTTTGCAGACCCCCGTGCAAGCTTTAGAACAAGATTTTGGATGTTTTCTTTCCTGGCAGAGTTTCTCCTTGCAAGATATGGTGGAAAAGCTTTTGGCTGAGTGTAGAGCGGCAAGACACGCAGAAGACGCAGATACGCAGCTCTCCGAAGCTAAGTGCCGGTCCCGGGCTTCTTTCGGCACAAACCGCTCTCAGGAGCTCCCTGCGCTCGCCACAATGCTCTGTGTGCGAAGAAGCCGCTTCTTCGCCTGCGGGAGAATCGGCGAGCGGCAGCTTCCCAAAGGCGAAGATGCAAGCTGCAGCACACAGGCACAGTGTGGGCAGCCTTCAGACTTAGAGAAAACAGTACTTTACCACTCTCCTGCCTTTTCCATGGTTATTCTATTGGAAAAGAACGAGTTTTGGACAACTACCTTTCATTCTTGCCCAACTCTTTGCAGACCCCCGTGCAAGCTTTAGAACAAGATTTTGGATGTTTTCTTTCCTGGCAGAGTTTCTCCTTGCAAGATATGGTGGAAAAGCTTTTGGCTGAGTGTAGAGCGGCAAGACACGCAGAAGACGCAGATACGCAGCTCTCCGAAGCTAAGTGCCGGTCCCGGGCTTCTTTCGGCACAAACCGCTCTCAGGAGCTCCCTGCGCTCGCCACAATGCTCTGTGTGCGAAGAAGCCGCTTCTTCGCCTCCGGGAGAATCGGCGAGCGGCAGCTTCCCAAAGGCGAAGATGCAAGCTGCAGCACACAGGCACAGTGTGGGCAGCCTTCAGACTTAGAGAAAACAGTACTTTACCACTCTCCTGCCTTTTCCATGGTTATTCTATTGGAAAAGAACGAGTTTTGGACAACTACCTTTCATTCTTGCCAAACTCTTTGCAGACCTGCGTGCAAGCTTTAGAACAAGATTTTGGATGTTTTCTTTCCTGGCAGAGTTTCTCCTTGCAAGATATGGTGGAAAAGCTTTTTGCTGAGTGTAGAGCGGCAAGACACGCAGAAGACGCAGATACGCAGCTCTCCGAAGCTAAGTGCCGGTCCCGGGCTTCTTTCGGCACAAACCGCTCTCAGGAGCTCCCTGCGCTCGCCACAACGCTCTGTGTGCGAAGAAGCCGCTTCTTCGCCTGCGGGAGAATCGGCGAGCGGCAGCTTCCCAAAGGCGAAGATGCAAGCTGCAGCACACAGGCACAGTGTGGGCAGCCTTCAGACTTAGAGAAAACAGTACTTTACCACTCTCCTGCCTTTTCCATGGTTATTCTATTGGAAAAGAACGAGTTTTGGACAACTACCTTTCATTCTTGCCAAACTCTTTGCAGACCCCCGTGCAAGCTTTAGAACAAGATTTTGGATGTTTTCTTTCCTGGCAGAGTTTCTCCTTGCAAGATATGGTGGAAAAGCTTTTTGCTGAGTGTAGAGCGGCAAGACACGCAGAAGACGCAGATACGCAGCTCTCCGAAGCTAAGTGCCGGTCCCGGGCTTCTTTCGGCACAAACCGCTCTCAGGAGCTCCCTGCGCTCGCCACAATGCTCTGTGTGCCAAGAAGCCGCTTCTTCGCCTGTGGGAGAATCGGCGAGCGGCAGCTTCCCAAAGGCGAAGATGCAAGCTGCAGCACACAGGCACAGTGTGGGCAGCATTCAGACTTAGAGAAAACAGTACTTTACCACTCTCCTGCCTTTTCCATGGTTATTCTATTGGAAAAGAACGAGTTTTGGACAACTACCTTTCATTCTTGCCAAACTCTTTGCAGACCCCCGTGCAAGCTTTAGAACAAGATTTTGGATGTTTTCTTTCCTGGCAGAGTTTCTCCTTGCAAGATATGGTGGAAAAGCTTTTTGCTGAGTGTAGAGCGGCAAGACACGCAGAAGACGCAGATACGCAGCTCTCCGAAGCTAAGTGCCGGTCCCGGGCTTCTTTCGGCACAAACCGCTCTCAGGAGCTCCCTGCGCTCGCCACAATGCTCTGTGTGCGAAGAAGCCGCTTCTTCGCCTCCGGGAGAATCGGCGAGCGGCAGCTTGCCAAAGGCGAAGATGCAAGCTGCAGCACACAGGCACAGTGTGGGCAGCCTTCAGACTTAGAGAAAACAGTACTTTACCACTCTCCTGCCTTTTCCATGGTTATTCTATTGGAAAAGAACGAGTTTTGGACAACTACCTTTCATTCTTGCCAAACTCTTTGCAGACCCCCGTGCAAGCTTTAGAACAAGATTTTGGATGTTTTCTTTCCTGGCAGAGTTTCTCCTTGCAAGATATGGTGGAAAAGCTTTTGGCTGAGTGTAGAGCGGCAAGACACGCAGAAGACGCAGATACGCAGCTCTCCGAAGCTAAGTGCCGGTCCCGGGCTTCTTTCGGCACAAACCGCTCTCAGGAGCTCCCTGCGCTCGCCACAATGCTCTGTGTGCGAAGAAGCCGCTTCTTCGCCTCCGGGAGAATCGGCGAGCGGCAGCTTCCCAAAGGCGAAGATGCAAGCTGCAGCACACAGGCACAGTGTGGGCAGCCTTCAGACTTAGAGAAAACAGTACTTTACCACTCTCCTGCCTTTTCCATGGTTATTCTACTGGAAAAGAACGAGTTTTGGACAACTACCTTTCATTCTTGCCAGAGTCTTTGCAGACCTGCGTGCAAACTTTAGAACAAGATTTTGGATGTTTTCTTTCCTGGCAGAGTTTCTCCTTGCAAGATATGGTGGAAAAGCTTTTGGCTGAGTGTAGAGCGGCAAGACACGCAGAAGACGCAGATACGCAGCTCTCCGAAGCTAAGTGCCGGTCCCGGGCTTCTTTCGGCACAAACCGCTCTCAGGAGCTCCCTGCGCTCGCCACAATGCTCTGTGTGCGAAGAAGCCGCTTCTTCGCCTGCGGGAGAATCGGCGAGCGGCAGCTTCCCAAAGGCGAAGATGCAAGCTGCAGCACACAGGCACAGTGTGGGCAGCCTTCAGACTTAGAGAAAACAGTACTTTACCACTCTCCTGCCTTTTCCATGGTTATTCTATTGGAAAAGAACGAGTTTTGGACAACTACCTTTCATTCTTGCCAAACTCTTTGCAGACCCCCGTGCAAGCTTTAGAACAAGATTTTGGATGTTTTCTTTCCTGGCAGAGTTTCTCCTTGCAAGATATGGTGGAAAAGCTTTTGGCTGAGTGTAGAGCGGCAAGACACGCAGAAGACGCAGATACGCAGCTCTCCGAAGCTAAGTGCCGGTCCCGGGCTTCTTTCGGCACAAACCGCTCTCAGGAGCTCCCTGCGCTCGCCACAATGCTCTGTGTGCGAAGAAGCCGCTTCTTCGCCTCCGGGAGAATCGGCGAGCGGCAGCTTGCCAAAGGCGAAGATGCAAGCTGCAGCACACAGGCACAGTGTGGGCAGCCTTCAGACTTAGAGAAAACAGTACTTTACCACTCTCCTGCCTTTTCCATGGTTATTCTATTGGAAAAGAACGAGTTTTGGACAACTACCTTTCATTCTTGCCAAACTCTTTGCAGACCTGCGTGCAAGCTTTAGAACAAGATTTTGGATGTTTTCTTTCCTGGCAGAGTTTCTCCTTGCAAGATATGGTGGAAAAGCTTTTTGCTGAGTGTAGAGCGGCAAGACACGCAGAAGACGCAGATACGCAGCTCTCCGAAGCTAAGTGCCGGTCCCGGGCTTCTTTCGGCACAAACCGCTCTCAGGAGCTCCCTGCGCTCGCCACAATGCTCTGTGTGCGAAGAAGCCGCTTCTTCGCCTCCGGGAGAATCGGCGAGCGGCAGCTTCCCAAAGGCGAAGATGCAAGCTGCAGCAAACAGGCACAGTGTGGGCAGCCTTCAGACTTAGAGAAAACTGTACTTTACCACTCTCCTGCCTTTTCCATGGTTATTCTATTGGAAAAGAACGAGTTTTGGACAACTACCTTTCATTCTTGCCAAACTCTTTGCAGACCCCCGTGCAAGCTTTAGAACAAGATTTTGGATGTTTTCTTTCCTGGCAGAGTTTCTCTTTGCAAGATATGGTGGAAAAGCTTTTTGCTGAGTGTAGAGCGGCAAGACACGCAGAAGACGCAGATACGCAGCTCTCCGAAGCTAAGTGCCGGTCCCGGGCTTCTTTCGGCACAAACCGCTCTCAGGAGCTCCCTGCGCTCGCCACAATGCTCTGTGTGCGAAGAAGCCGCTTCTTCGCCTGCGGGAGAATCGGCGAGCGGCAGCTTCCCAAAGGCGAAGATGCAAGCTGCAGCACACAGGCACAGTGTGGGCAGCCTTCAGACTTAGAGAAAACAGTACTTTACCACTCTCCTGCCTTTTCCATGGTTATTCTATTGGAAAAGAACGAGTTTTGGACAACTACCTTTCATTCTTGCCAGAGTCTTTGCAGACCTGCGTGCAAGCTTTAGAACAAGATTTTGGATGTTTTCTTTCCTGGCAGAGTTTCTCCTTGCAAGATATGGTGGAAAAGCTTTTGGCTGAGTGTAGAGCGGCAAGACACGCAGAAGACGCAGATACGCAGCTCTCCGAAGCTAAGTGCCGGTCCCGGGCTTCTTTCGGCACAAACCGCTCTTAGGAGCTCCCTGCGCTCGCCACAATGCTCTGTGTGCGAAGAAGCCGCTTCTTCGCCTGCGGGAGAATCGGCGAGCGGCAGCTTCCCAAAGGCGAAGATGCAAGCTGCAGCACACAGGCACAGTGTGGGCAGCCTTCAGACTTAGAGAAAACAGTACTTTACCACTCTCCTGCCTTTTCCATGGTTATTCTATTGGAAAAGAACGAGTTTTGGACAACTACCTTTCATTCTTGCCAAACTCTTTGCAGACCCCCGTGCAAGCTTTAGAACAAGATTTTGGATGTTTTCTTTCCTGGCAGAGTTTCTCCTTGCAAGATATGGTGGAAAAGCTTTTGGCTGAGTGTAGAGCGGCAAGACACGCAGAAGACGCAGATACGCAGCTCTCCGAAGCTAAGTGCCGGTCCCGGGCTTCTTTCGGCACAAACCGCTCTCAGGAGCTCCCTGCGCTCGCCACAATGCTCTGTGTGTGAAGAAGCCGCTTCTTCGCCTCCGGGAGAATCGGCGAGCAGCAGCTTCCCAAAGGCGAAGATGCAAGCTGCAGCACACAGGCACAGTGTGGGCAGCCTTCAGACTTAGAGAAAACAGTACTTTACCACTCTCCTGCCTTATCCATGGTTATTCTATTGGAAAAGAACGAGTTTTGGACAACTACCTTTCATTCTTGCCAAACTCTTTGCAGACCCCCGTGCAAGCTTTAGAACAAGATTTTGGATGTTTTCTTTCCTGGCAGAGTTTCTCCTTGCAAGATATGGTGGAAAAGCTTTTTGCTGAGTGTAGAGCGGCAAGACACGCAGAAGACGCAGATACGCAGCTCTCCGAAGCTAAGTGCCGGTCCCGGGCTTCTTTCGGCACAAACCGCTCTCAGGAGCTCCCTGCGCTCGCCACAATGCTCTGTGTGCGAAGAAGCCGCTTCTTCGCCTGCGGGAGAATCGGCGAGCGGCAGCTTCCCAAAGGCGAAGATGCAAGCTGCAGCACACAGGCACAGTGTGGGCAGCCTTCAGACTTAGAGAAAACAGTACTTTACCACTCTCCTGCCTTTTCCATGGTTATTCTATTGGAAAAGAACGAGTTTTGGACAACTACCTTTCATTCTTGCCCAACTCTTTGCAGACCCCCGTGCAAGCTCTAGAACAAGATTTTGGATGTTTTCTTTCCTGGCAGAGTTTCTCCTTGCAAGATATGGTGGAAAAGCTTTTGGCTGAGTGTAGAGCGGCAAGACACGCAGAAGACGCAGATACGCAGCTCTCCGAAGCTAAGTGCCGGTCCCGGGCTTCTTTCGGCACAAACCGCTCTCAGGAGCTCCCTGCGCTCGCCACAATGCTCTGTGTGCGAAGAAGCCGCTTCTTCGCCTGCGGGAGAATCGGCGAGCGGCAGCTTCCCAAAGGCGAAGATGCAAGCTGCAGCACACAGGCACAGTGTGGGCAGCCTTCAGACTTAGAGAAAACAGTACTTTACCACTCTCCTGCCTTTTCCATGGTTATTCTATTGGAAAAGAACGAGTTTTGGACAACTACCTTTCATTCTTGCCAAACTCTTTGCAGACCCCCGTGCAAGCTTTAGAACAAGATTTTGGATGTTTTCTTTCCTGGCAGAGTTTCTCCTTGCAAGATATGGTGGAAAAGCTTTTGGCTGAGTGTAGAGCGGCAAGACACGCAGAAGACGCAGATACGCAGCTCTCCGAAGCTAAGTGCCGGTCCCGGGCTTCTTTCGGCACAAACCGCTCTCAGGAGCTCCCTGCGCTCGCCACAATGCTCTGTGTGCGAAGAAGCCGCTTCTTCGCCTGCGGGAGAATCGGCGAGCGGCAGCTTCCCAAAGGCGAAGATGCAAGCTGCAGCACACAGGCACAGTGTGGGCAGCCTTCAGACTTAGAGAAAACAGTACTTTACCACTCTCCTGCCTTTTCCATGGTTATTCTATTGGAAAAGAACGAGTTTTGGACAACTACCTTTCATTCTTGCCAAACTCTTTGCAGACCCCCGTGCAAGCTTTAGAACAAGATTTTGGATGTTTTCTTTCCTGGCAGAGTTTCTCCTTGCAAGATATGGTGGAAAAGCTTTTTGCTGAGTGTAGAGCGGCAAGACACGCAGAAGACGCAGATACGCAGCTCTCCGAAGCTAAGTGCCGGTCCCGGGCTTCTTTCGGCACAAACCGCTCTCAGGAGCTCCCTGCGCTCGCCACAATGCTCTGTGTGCGAAGAAGCCGCTTCTTCGCCTGCGGGAGAATCGGCGAGCGGCAGCTTCCCAAAGGCGAAGATGCAAGCTGCAGCAAACAGGCACAGTGTGGGCAGCATTCAGACTTCGAGAAAACAGTACTTTACCACTCTCCTGCCTTTTCCATGGTTATTCTATTGGAAAAGAACGAGTTTTGGACAACTACCTTTCATTCTTGCCAGAGTCTTTGCAGACCCCCGTGCAAGCTTTAGAACAAGATTTTGGATGTTTTCTTTCCTGGCAGAGTTTCTCCTTGCAAGATATGGTGGAAAAGCTTTTGGCTGAGTGTAGAGCGGCAAGACACGCAGAAGACGCAGATACGCAGCTCTCCGAAGCTAAGTGCCGGTCCCGGGCTTCTTTCGGCACAAACCGCTCTCAGGAGCTCCCTGCGCTCGCCACAATGCTCTGTGTGCGAAGAAGCCGCTTCTTCGCCTGCGGGAGAATCGGCGAGCGGCAGCTTCCCAAAGGCGAAGATGCAAGCTGCAGCACACAGGCACAGTGTGGGCAGCCTTCAGACTTAGAGAAAACAGTACTTTACCACTCTCCTGCCTTTTCCATGGTTATTCTATTGGAAAAGAACGAGTTTTGGACAACTACCTTTCATTCTTGCCAGAGTCTTTGCAGACCTGCGTGCAAGCTTTAGAACAAGATTTTGGATGTTTTCTTTCCTGGCAGAGTTTCTCCTTGCAAGATATGGTGGAAAAGCTTTTGGCTGAGTGTAGAGCGGCAAGACACGCAGAAGACGCAGATACGCAGCTCTCCGAAGCTAAGTGCCGGTCCCGGGCTTCTTTCGGCACAAACCGCTCTCAGGAGCTCCCTGCGCTCGCCACAATGCTCTGTGTGCGAAGAAGCCGCTTCTTCGCCTCCGGGAGAATCGGCGAGCGGCAGCTTCCCAAAGGCGAAGATGCAAGCTGCAGCACACAGGCACAGTGTGGGCAGCCTTCAGACTTAGAGAAAACAGTACTTTACCACTCTCCTGCCTTTTCCATGGTTATTCTATTGGAAAAGAACGAGTTTTGGACAACTACCTTTCATTCTTGCCAAACTCTTTGCAGACCCCCGTGCAAGCTTTAGAACAAGATTTTGGATGTTTTCTTTCCTGGCAGAGTTTCTCCTTGCAAGATATGGTGGAAAAGCTTTTGGCTGAGTGTAGAGCGGCAAGACACGCAGAAGACGCAGATACGCAGCTCTCCGAAGCTAAGTGCCGGTCCCGGGCTTCTTTCGGCACAAACCGCTCTCAGGAGCTCCCTGCGCTCGCCACAATGCTCTGTGTGTGAAGAAGCCGCTTCTTCGCCTCCGGGAGAATCGGCGAGCAGCAGCTTCCCAAAGGCGAAGATGCAAGCTGCAGCACACAGGCACAGTGTGGGCAGCCTTCAGACTTAGAGAAAACAGTACTTTACCACTCTCCTGCCTTATCCATGGTTATTCTATTGGAAAAGAACGAGTTTTGGACAACTACCTTTCATTCTTGCCAAACTCTTTGCAGACCCCCGTGCAAGCTTTAGAACAAGATTTTGGATGTTTTCTTTCCTGGCAGAGTTTCTCCTTGCAAGATATGGTGGAAAAGCTTTTTGCTGAGTGTAGAGCGGCAAGACACGCAGAAGACGCAGATACGCAGCTCTCCGAAGCTAAGTGCCGGTCCCGGGCTTCTTTCGGCACAAACCGCTCTCAGGAGCTCCCTGCGCTCGCCACAATGCTCTGTGTGCGAAGAAGCCGCTTCTTCGCCTGCGGGAGAATCGGCGAGCGGCAGCTTCGCAAAGGCGAAGATGCAAGCTGCAGCACACAGGCACAGTGTGGGCAGCCTTCAGACTTAGAGAAAACAGTACTTTACCACTCTCCTGCCTTATCCATGGTTATTCTATTGGAAAAGAACGAGTTTTGGACAACTACCTTTCATTCTTGCCCAACTCTTTGCAGACCCCCGTGCAAGCTCTAGAACAAGATTTTGGATGTTTTCTTTCCTGGCAGAGTTTCTCCTTGCAAGATATGGTGGAAAAGCTTTTGGCTGAGTGTAGAGCGGCAAGACACGCAGAAGACGCAGATACGCAGCTCTCCGAAGCTAAGTGCCGGTCCCGGGCTTCTTTCGGCACAAACCGCTCTCAGGAGCTCCCTGCGCTCGCCACAATGCTCTGTGTGCGAAGAAGCCGCTTCTTCGCCTCCGGGAGAATCGGCGAGCGGCAGCTTCGCAAAGGCGAAGATGCAAGCTGCAGCACACAGGCACAGTGTGGGCAGCCTTCAGACTTAGAGAAAACAGTACTTTACCACTCTCCTGCCTTTTCCATGGTTATTCTATTGGAAAAGAACGAGTTTTGGACAACTACCTTTCATTCTTGCCAAACTCTTTGCAGACCCCCGTGCAAGCTTTAGAACAAGATTTTGGATGTTTTCTTTCCTGGCAGAGTTTCTCCTTGCAAGATATGGTGGAAAAGCTTTTTGCTGAGTGTAGAGCGGCAAGACACGCAGAAGACGCAGATACGCAGCTCTCCGAAGCTAAGTGCCGGTCCCGGGCTTCTTTCGGCACAAACCGCTCTCAGGAGCTCCCTGCGCTCGCCACAATGCTCTGTGTGCGAAGAAGCCGCTTCTTCGCCTGCGGGAGAATCGGCGAGCGGCAGCTTCCCAAAGGCGAAGATGCAAGCTGCAGCACACAGGCACAGTGTGGGCAGCCTTCAGACTTAGAGAAAACAGTACTTTACCACTCTCCTGCCTTTTCCATGGTTATTCTATTGGAAAAGAACGAGTTTTGGACAACTACCTTTCATTCTTGCCAAACTCTTTGCAGACCCCCGTGCAAGCTTTAGAACAAGATTTTGGATGTTTTCTTTCCTGGCAGAGTTTCTCCTTGCAAGATATGGTGGAAAAGCTTTTTGCTGAGTGTAGAGCGGCAAGACACGCAGAAGACGCAGATACGCAGCTCTCCGAAGCTAAGTGCCGGTCCCGGGCTTCTTTCGGCACAAACCGCTCTCAGGAGCTCCCTGCGCTCGCCACAATGCTCTGTGTGCGAAGAAGCCGCTTCTTCGCCTGCGGGAGAATCGGCGAGCGGCAGCTTCCCAAAGGCGAAGATGCAAGCTGCAGCACACAGGCACAGTGTGGGCAGCCTTCAGACTTAGAGAAAACAGTACTTTACCACTCTCCTGCCTTTTCCATGGTTATTCTATTGGAAAAGAACGAGTTTTGGACAACTACCTTTCATTCTTGCCAAACTCTTTGCAGACCCCCGTGCAAGCTTTAGAACAAGATTTTGGATGTTTTCTTTCCTGGCAGAGTTTCTCCTTGCAAGATATGGTGGAAAAGCTTTTTGCTGAGTGTAGAGCGGCAAGACACGCAGAAGACGCAGATACGCAGCTCTCCGAAGCTAAGTGCCGGTCCCGGGCTTCTTTCGGCACAAACCGCTCTCAGGAGCTCCCTGCGCTCGCCACAATGCTCTGTGTGCGAAGAAGCCGCTTCTTCGCCTGCGGGAGAATCGGCGAGCGGCAGCTTCCCAAAGGCGAAGATGCAAGCTGCAGCAAACAGGCACAGTGTGGGCAGCATTCAGACTTAGAGAAAACAGTACTTTACCACTCTCCTGCCTTTTCCATGGTTATTCTATTGGAAAAGAACGAGTTTTGGACAACTACCTTTCATTCTTGCCAAACTCTTTGCAGACCTGAGTGCAAGCTTTAGAACAAGATTTTGGATGTTTTCTTTCCTGGCAGAGTTTCTCCTTGCAAGATATGGTGGAAAAGCTTTTGGCTGAGTGTAGAGCGGCAAGACACGCAGAAGACGCAGATACGCAGCTCTCCGAAGCTAAGTGCCGGTCCCGGGCTTCTTTCGGCACAAACCGCTCTCAGGAGCTCCCTGCGCTCGCCACAATGCTCTGTGTGCGAAGAAGCCGCTTCTTCGCCTGCGGGAGAATCGGCGAGCGGCAGCTTCCCAAAGGCGAAGATGCAAGCTGCAGCACACAGGCACAGTGTGGGCAGCCTTCAGACTTAGAGAAAACAGTACTTTACCACTCTCCTGCCTTTTCCATGGTTATTCTATTGGAAAAGAACGAGTTTTGGACAACTACCTTTCATTCTTGCCAAACTCTTTGCAGACCCCCGTGCAAGCTTTAGAACAAGATTTTGGATGTTTTCTTTCCTGGCAGAGTTTCTCCTTGCAAGATATGGTGGAAAAGCTTTTGGCTGAGTGTAGAGCGGCAAGACACACAGAAGACGCAGATACGCAGCTCTCCGAAGCTAAGTGCCGGTCCCGGGCTTCTTTCGGCACAAACCGCTCTCAGGAGCTCCCTGCGCTCGCCACAATGCTCTGTGTGCGAAGAAGCCGCTTCTTCGCCTCCGGGAGAATCGGCGAGCGGCAGCTTCCCAAAGGCGAAGATGCAAGCTGCAGCACACAGGCACAGTGTGGGCAGCCTTCAGACTTCGAGAAAACAGTACTTTACCACTCTCCTGCCTTTTCCATGGTTATTCTATTGGAAAAGAACGAGTTTTGGACAACTACCTTTCATTCTTGCCAGAGTCTTTGCAGACCTCCGTGCAAGCTTTAGAACAAGATTTTGGATGTTTTCTTTCCTGGCAGAGTTTCTCCTTGCAAGATATGGTGGAAAAGCTTTTGGCTGAGTGTAGAGCGGCAAGACACGCAGAAGACGCAGATACGCAGCTCTCCGAAGCTAAGTGCCGGTCCCGGGCTTCTTTCGGCACAAACCGCTCTCAGGAGCTCCCTGCGCTCGCCACAATGCTCTGTGTGCGAAGAAGCCGCTTCTTCGCCTCCGGGAGAATCGGCGAGCGGCAGCTTCCCAAAGGCGAAGATGCAAGCTGCAGCACACAGGCACAGTGTGGGCAGCCTTCAGACTTAGAGAAAACAGTACTTTACCACTCTCCTGCCTTTTCCATGGTTATTCTATTGGAAAAGAACGAGTTTTGGACAACTACCTTTCATTCTTGCCAAACTCTTTGCAGACCTGCGTGCAAGCTTTAGAACAAGATTTTGGATGTTTTCTTTCCTGGCAGAGTTTCTCCTTGCAAGATATGGTGGAAAAGCTTTTTGCTGAGTGTAGAGCGGCAAGACACGCAGAAGACGCAGATACGCAGCTCTCCGAAGCTAAGTGCCGGTCCCGGGCTTCTTTCGGCACAAACCGCTCTCAGGAGCTCCCTGCGCTCGCCACAATGCTCTGTGTGCGAAGAAGCCGCTTCTTCGCCTGCGGGAGAATCGGCGAGCGGCAGCTTCCCAAAGGCGAAGATGCAAGCTGCAGCACACAGGCACAGTGTGGGCAGCCTTCAGACTTAGAGAAAACAGTACTTTACCACTCTCCTGCCTTTTCCATGGTTATTCTATTGGAAAAGAACGAGTTTTGGACAACTACCTTTCATTCTTGCCAAACTCTTTGCAGACCCCCGTGCAAGCTTTAGAACAAGATTTTGGATGTTTTCTTTCCTGGCAGAGTTTCTCCTTGCAAGATATGGTGGAAAAGCTTTTTGCTGAGTATAGAGCGGCAAGACACGCAGAAGACGCAGATACGCAGCTCTCCGAAGCTAAGTGCCGGTCCCGGGCTTCTTTCGGCACAAACCGCTCTCAGGAGCTCCCTGCGCTCGCCACAATGCTCTGTGTGCGAAGAAGCCGCTTCTTCGCCTCCGGGAGAATCGGCGAGCGGCAGCTTCCCAAAGGCGAAGATGCAAGCTGCAGCAAACAGGCACAGTGTGGGCAGCCTTCAGACTTAGAGAAAACAGTACTTTACCACTCTCCTGCCTTATCCATGGTTATTCTATTGGAAAAGAACGAGTTTTGGACAACTACCTTTCATTCTTGCCAAACTCTTTGCAGACCCCCGTGCAAGCTTTAGAACAAGATTTTGGATGTTTTCTTTCCTGGCAGAGTTTCTCCTTGCAAGATATGGTGGAAAAGCTTTTTGCTGAGTGTAGAGCGGCAAGACACGCAGAAGACGCAGATACGCAGCTCTCCGAAGCTAAGTGCCGGTCCCGGGCTTCTTTCGGCACAAACCGCTCTCAGGAGCTCCCTGCGCTCGCCACAATGCTCTGTGTGCGAAGAAGCCGCTTCTTCGCCTGCGGGAGAATCGGCGAGCGGCAGCTTCCCAAAGGCGAAGATGCAAGCTGCAGCACACAGGCACAGTATGGGCAGCCTTCAGACTTAGAGAAAACAGTACTTTACCACTCTCCTGCCTTTTCCATGGTTATTCTATTGGAAAGAACGAGTTTTGGACAACTACCTTTCATTCTTGCCAAACTCTTTGCAGACCCCCGTGCAAGCTTTAGAACAAGATTTTGGATGTTTTCTTTCCTGGCAGAGTTTCTCCTTGCAAGATATGGTGGAAAAGCTTTTTGCTGAGTGTAGAGCGGCAAGACACGCAGAAGACGCAGATACGCAGCTCTCCGAAGCTAAGTGCCGGTCCCGGGCTTCTTTCGGCACAAACCGCTCTCAGGAGCTCCCTGCGCTCGCCACAATGCTCTGTGTGCGAAGAAGCCGCTTCTTCGCCTCCGGGAGAATCGGCGAGCGGCAGCTTCCCAAAGGCGAAGATGCAAGCTGCAGCACACAGGCACAGTGTGGGCAGCCTTCAGACTTAGAGAAAACAGTACTTTACCACTCTCCTGCCTTTTCCATGGTTATTCTATTGGAAAAGAACGAGTTTTGGACAACTACCTTTCATTCTTGCCAAACTCTTTGCAGACCCCCGTGCAAGCTTTAGAACAAGATTTTGGATGTTTTCTTTCCTGGCAGAGTTTCTCCTTGCAAGATATGGTGGAAAAGCTTTTGGCTGAGTGTAGAGCGGCAAGACACGCAGAAGACGCAGATACGCAGCTCTCCGAAGCTAAGTGCCGGTCCCGGGCTTCTTTCGGCACAAACCGCTCTCAGGAGCTCCCTGCGCTCGCCACAATGCTCTGTGTGCGAAGAAGCCGCTTCTTCGCCTCCGGGAGAATCGGCGAGCGGCAGCTTGCCAAAGGCGAAGATGCAAGCTGCGGCACACAGGCACAGTGTGGGCAGCCTTCAGACTTAGAGAAAACAGTACTTTACCACTCTCCTGCCTTTTCCATGGTTATTCTATTGGAAAAGAACGAGTTTTGGACAACTACCTTTCATTCTTGCCAAACTCTTTGCAGACCCCCGTGCAAGCTTTAGAACAAGATTTTGGATGTTTTCTTTCCTGGCAGAGTTTCTCCTTGCAAGATATGGTGGAAAAGCTTTTTGCTGAGTGTAGAGCGGCAAGACACGCAGAAGACGCAGATACGCAGCTCTCCGAAGCTAAGTGCCGGTCCCGGGCTTCTTTCGGCACAAACCGCTCTCAGGAGCTCCCTGCGCTCGCCACAATGCTCTGTGTGCGAAGAAGCCGCTTCTTCGCCTGCGGGAGAATCGGCGAGCGGCAGCTTCCCAAAGGCGAAGATGCAAGCTGCGGCACACAGGCACGGTGTGGGCAGCCTTCAGACTTAGAGAAAACAGTACTTTACCACTCTCCTGCCTTTTCCATGGTTATTCTATTGGAAAAGAACGAGTTTTGGACAACTACCTTTCATTCTTGCCAAACTCTTTGCAGACCCCCGTGCAAGCTTTAGAACAAGATTTTGGATGTTTTCTTTCCTGGCAGAGTTTCTCCTTGCAAGATATGGTGGAAAAGCTTTTGGCTGAGTGTAGAGCGGCAAGACACGCAGAAGACGCAGATACGCAGCTCTCCGAAGCTAAGTGCCGGTCCCGGGCTTCTTTCGGCACAAACCGCTCTCAGGAGCTCCCTGCGCTCGCCACAATGCTCTGTGTGCGAAGAAGCCGCTTTTTCGCCTGCGGGAGAATCGGCGAGCGGCAGCTTCCCAAAGGCGAAGATGCAAGCTGCAGCACGCAGGCACAGTGTGGGCAGCCTTCAGACTTAGAGAAAACAGTACTTTACCACTCTCCTGCCTTTTCCATGGTTATTCTATTGGAAAAGAAGGAGTTTTGGACAACTACCTTTCATTCTTGCCAAACTCTTTGCAGACCCCCGTGCAAGCTTTAGAACAAGATTTTGGATGTTTTCTTTCCTGGCAGAGTTTCTCCTTGCAAGATATGGTGGAAAAGCTTTTGGCTGAGTGTAGAGCGGCAAGACACGCAGAAGACGCAGATACGCAGCTCTCCGAAGCTAAGTGCCGGTCCCGGGCTTCTTTCGGCACAAACCGCTCTCAGGAGCTCCCTGCGCTCGCCACAATGCTCTGTGTGCGAAGAAGCCGCTTCTTCGCCTGCGGGAGAATCGGCGAGCGGCAGCTTCCCAAAGGCAAAGATGCAAGCTGCAGCACACAGGCACAGTGTGGGCAGCCTTCAGACTTAGAGAAAACAGTACTTTACCACTCTCCTGCCTTTTCCATGGTTATTCTATTGGAAAAGAACGAGTTTTGGACAACTACCTTTCATTCTTGCCAAACTCTTTGCAGACCCCCGTGCAAGCTTTAGAACAAGATTTTGGATGTTTTCTTTCCTGGCAGAGTTTCTCCTTGCAAGATATGGTGGAAAAGCTTTTGGCTGAGTGTAGAGCGGCAAGACACGCAGAAGACGCAGATACGCAGCTCTCCGAAGCTAAGTGCCGGTCCCGGGCTTCTTTCGGCACAAACCGCTCTCAGGAGCTCCCTGCGCTCGCCACAATGCTCTGTGTGCGAAGAAGCCGCTTCTTCGCCTGCGGGAGAATCGGCGAGCGGCAGCTTCCCAAAGGCGAAGATGCAAGCTGCAGCACACAGGCACAGTGTGGGCAGCCTTCAGACTTAGAGAAAACAGTACTTTACCACTCTCCTGCCTTTTCCATGGTTATTCTATTGGAAAAGAACGAGTTTTGGACAACTACCTTTCATTCTTGCCAAACTCTTTGCAGACCTCCGTGCAAGCTTTAGAACAAGATTTTGGATGTTTTCTTTCCTGGCAGAGTTTCTCCTTGCAAGATACGGTGGAAAAGCTTTTGGCTGAGTGTAGAGCGGCAAGACACGCAGAAGACGCAGATACGCAGCTCTCCGAAGCTAAGTGCCGGTCCCGGGCTTCTTTCGGCACAAACCGCTCTCAGGAGCTCCCTGCGCTCGCCACAATGCTCTGTGTGCGAAGAAGCCGCTTCTTCGCCTCCGGGAGAATCGGCGAGCGGCAGCTTGCCAAAGGCGAAGATGCAAGCTGCAGCACACAGGCACAGTGTGGGCAGCCTTCAGACTTAGAGAAAACAGTACTTTACCACTCTCCTGCCTTTTCCATGGTTATTCTATTGGAAAAGAACGAGTTTTGGACAACTACCTTTCATTCTTGCCAGAGTCTTTGCAGACCTGCGTGCAAGCTTTAGAACAAGATTTTGGATGTTTTCTTTCCTGGCAGAGTTTCTCCTTGCAAGATATGGTGGAAAAGCTTTTTGCTGAGTGTAGAGCGGCAAGACACGCAGAAGACGCAGATACGCAGCTCTCCGAAGCTAAGTGCCGGTCCCGGGCTTCTTTCGGCACAAACCGCTCTCAGGAGCTCCCTGCGCTCGCCACAATGCTCTGTGTGCGAAGAAGCCGCTTCTTCGCCTGCGGGAGAATCGGCGAGCGGCAGCTTCCCAAAGGCGAAGATGCAAGCTGCAGCACACAGGCACAGTGTGGGCAGCCTTCAGACTTAGAGAAAACAGTACTTTACCACTCTCCTGCCTTTTCCATGGTTATTCTATTGGAAAAGAACGAGTTTTGGACAACTACCTTTCATTCTTGCCAAACTCTTTGCAGACCCCCGTGCAAGCTTTAGAACAAGATTTTGGATGTTTTCTTTCCTGGCAGAGTTTCTCCTTGCAAGATATGGTGGAAAAGCTTTTGGCTGAGTGTAGAGCGGCAAGACACGCAGAAGACGCAGATACGCAGCTCTCCGAAGCTAAGTGCCGGTCCCGGGCTTCTTTCAGCACAAACCGCTCTCAGCAGCTCCCTGCGCTCGCCACAATGCTCTGTGTGCGAAGAAGCCGCTTCTTCGCCTGCGGGAGAATCGGCGAGCGGCAGCTTCCCAAAGGCAAAGATGCAAGCTGCAGCACACAGGCACAGTGTGGGCAGCATTCAGACTTAGATAAAACAGTACTTTACCACTCTCCTGCCTTTTCCATGGTTATTCTATTGGAAAAGAAGGAGTTTTGGACAACTACCTTTCATTCTTGCCAAACTCTTTGCAGACCCCCGTGCAAGCTTTAGAACAAGATTTTGGATGTTTTCTTTCCTGGCAGAGTTTCTCCTTGCAAGATATGGTGGAAAAGCTTTTTGCTGAGTGTAGAGCGGCAAGACACGCAGAAGACGCAGATACGCAGCTCTCCGAAGCTAAGTGCCGGTCCCGGGCTTCTTTCGGCACAAACCGCTCTCAGGAGCTCCCTGAGCTCGCCACAATGCTCTGTGTGCGAAGAAGCCGCTTCTTCGCCTGCGGGAGAATCGGCGAGCGGCAGCTTCCCAAAGGCGAAGATGCAAGCTGCAGCACACAGGCACAGTGTGGGCAGCCTTCAGACTTAGAGAAAACAGTACTTTACCACTCTCCTGCCTTTTCCATGGTTATTCTATTGGAAAAGAACGAGTTTTGGACAACTACCTTTCATTCTTGCCAAACTCTTTGCAGACCCCCGTGCAAGCTTTAGAACAAGATTTTGGATGTTTTCTTTCCTGGCAGAGTTTCTCCTTGCAAGATATGGTGGAAAAGCTTTTTGCTGAGTGTAGAGCGGCAAGACACGCAGAAGACGCAGATACGCAGCTCTCCGAAGCTAAGTGCCGGTCCCGGGCTTCTTTCGGCACAAACCGCTCTCAGGAGCTCCCTGCGCTCGCCACAATGCTCTGTGTGCGAAGAAGCCGCTTCTTCGCCTGCGGGAGAATCGGCGAGCGGCAGCTTCCCAAAGGCGAAGATGCAAGCTGCAGCACACAGGCACAGTGTGGGCAGCCTTCAGACTTAGAGAAAACAGTACTTTACCACTCTCCTGCCTTTTCCATGGTTATTCTATTGGAAAAGAACGAGTTTTGGACAACTACCTTTCATTCTTGCCAAACTCTTTGCAGACCCCCGTGCAAGCTTTAGAACAAGATTTTGGATGTTTTCTTTCCTGGCAGAGTTTCTCCTTGCAAGATATGGTGGAAAAGCTTTTTGCTGAGTGTAGAGCGGCAAGACACGCAGAAGACGCAGATACGCAGCTCTCCGAAGCTAAGTGCCGGTCCCGGGCTTCTTTCGGCACAAACCGCTCTCAGGAGCTCCCTGCGCTCGCCACAATGCTCTGTGTGCGAAGAAGCCGCTTCTTCGCCTCCGGGAGAATCGGCGAGCGGCAGCTTGCCAAAGGCGAAGATGCAAGCTGCAGCACACAGGCACAGTGTGGGCAGCCTTCAGACTTAGAGAAAACAGTACTTTACCACTCTCCTGCCTTTTCCATGGTTATTCTATTGGAAAAGAACGAGTTTTGGACAACTACCTTTCATTCTTGCCAAACTCTTTGCAGACCTCCGTGCAAGCTTTAGAACAAGATTTTGGATGTTTTCTTTCCTGGCAGAGTTTCTCCTTGCAAGATACGGTGGAAAAGCTTTTGGCTGAGTGTAGAGCGGCAAGACACGCAGAAGACGCAGATACGCAGCTCTCCGAAGCTAAGTGCCGGTCCCGGGCTTCTTTCGGCACAAACCGCTCTCAGGAGCTCCCTGCGCTCGCCACAATGCTCTGTGTGCGAAGAAGCCGCTTCTTCGCCTCCGGGAGAATCGGCGAGCGGCAGCTTGCCAAAGGCGAAGATGCAAGCTGCAGCACACAGGCACAGTGTGGGCAGCCTTCAGACTTAGAAAAAACAGTACTTTACCACTCTCCTGCCTTTTCCATGGTTATTCTATTGGAAAAGAACGAGTTTTGGACAACTACCTTTCATTCTTGCCAAACTCTTTGCAGACCCCCGTGCAAGCTTTAGAACAAGATTTTGGATGTTTTCTTTCCTGGCAGAGTTTCTCCTTGCAAGATATGGTGGAAAAGCTTTTGGCTGAGTGTAGAGCGGCAAGACACGCAGAAGACGCAGATACGCAGCTCTCCGAAGCTAAGTGCCGGTCCCGGGCTTCTTTCGGCACAAACCGCTCTCAGGAGCTCCCTGCGCTCGCCACAATGCTCTGTGTGCGAAGAAGCCGCTTCTTCGCCTGCGGGAGAATCGGCGAGCGGCAGCTTCCCAAAGGCGAAGATGCAAGCTGCAGCACACAGGCACAGTGTGGGCAGCCTTCAGACTTAGAGAAAACAGTACTTTACCACTCTCCTGCCTTTTCCATGGTTATTCTATTGGAAAAGAACGAGTTTTGGACAACTACCTTTCATTCTTGCCAAACTCTTTGCAGACCCCCGTGCAAGCTTTAGAACAAGATTTTGGATGTTTTCTTTCCTGGCAGAGTTTCTCCTTGCAAGATATGGTGGAAAAGCTTTTGGCTGAGTGTAGAGCGGCAAGACACGCAGAAGACGCAGATACGCAGCTCTCCGAAGCTAAGTGCCGGTCCCGGGCTTCTTTCGGCACAAAACGCTCTCAGGAGCTCCCTGCGCTCGCCACAATGCTCTGTGTGCGAAGAAGCCGCTTCTTCGCCTGCGGGAGAATCGGCGAGCGGCAGCTTCCCAAAGGCGAAGATGCAAGCTGCGGCACACAGGCACAGTGTGGGCAGCCTTCAGACTTAGAGAAAACAGTACTTTACCACTCTCCTGCCTTTTCCATGGTTATTCTTTTGGAAAAGAACGAGTTTTGGACAACTACCTTTCATTCTTGCCAAACTCTTTGCAGACCTCCGTGCAAGCTTTAGAACAAGATTTTGGATGTTTTCTTTCCTGGCAGAGTTTCTCCTTGCAAGATATGGTGGAAAAGCTTTTGGCTGAGTGTAGAGCGGCAAGACACGCAGAAGACGCAGATACGCAGCTCTCCGAAGCTAAGTGCCGGTCCCGGGCTTCTTTCGGCACAAACCGCTCTCAGGAGCTCCCTGCGCTCGCCACAATGCTCTGTGTGCGAAGAAGCCGCTTCTTCGCCTCCGGGAGAATCGGCGAGCGGCAGCTTCGCAAAGGCGAAGATGCAAGCTGCAGCACACAGGCACAGTGTGGGCAGCCTTCAGACTTAGAGAAAACAGTACTTTACCACTCTCCTGCCTTTTCCATGGTTATTCTATTGGAAAAGAACGAGTTTTGGACAACTACCTTTCATTCTTGCCAAACTCTTTGCAGACCCCCGTGCAAGCTTTAGAACCAGATTTTGGATGTTTTCTTTCCTGGCAGAGTTTCTCCTTGCAAGATATGGTGGAAAAGCTTTTGGCTGAGTGTAGAGCGGCAAGACACGCAGAAGACGCAGATACGCAGCTCTCCGAAGCTAAGTGCCGGTCCCGGGCTTCTTTCGGCACAAACCGCTCTCAGGAGCTCCCTGCGCTCGCCACAATGCTCTGTGTGCGAAGAAGCCGCTTCTTCGCCTCCGGGAGAATCGGCGAGCGGCAGCTTCCCAAAGGCGAAGATGGGCAGCATTCAGACTTAGAGAAAACAGTACTTTACCACTCTCCTGCCTTTTCCATGGTTATTCTATTGGAAAAGAACGAGTTTTGGACAACTACCTTTCATTCTTGCCAAACTCTTTGCAGACCCCCGTGCAAGCTTTAGAACAAGATTTTGGATGTTTTCTTTCCTGGCAGAGTTTCTCCTTGCAAGATATGGTGGAAAAGCTTTTGGCTGAGTGTAGAGCGGCAAGACACGCAGAAGACGCAGATACGCAGCTCTCCGAAGCTAAGTGCCGGTCCCGGGCTTCTTTCGGCACAAACCGCTCTCAGGAGCTCCCTGCGCTCGCCACAATGCTCTGTGTGCGAAGAAGCCGCTTCTTCGCCTGCGGGAGAATCGGCGAGCGGCAGTCTCCCAAAGGCGAAGATGCAAGCTGCAGCACACAGGCACAGTGTGGGCAGCCTTCAGACTTAGAGAAAACAGTACTTTACCACTCTCCTGCCTTTTCCATGGTTATTCTATTGGAAAAGAACGAGTTTTGGACAACTACCTTTCATTCTTGCCAAACTCTTTGCAGACCCCCGTGCAAGCTTTAGAACAAGATTTTGGATGTTTTCTTTCCTGGCAGAGTTTCTCCTTGCAAGATATGGTGGAAAAGCTTTTGGCTGAGTGTAGAGCGGCAAGACACGCAGAAGACGCAGATACGCAGCTCTCCGAAGCTAAGTGCCGGTCCCGGGCTTCTTTCAGCACAAACCGCTCTCAGCAGCTCCCTGCGCTCGCCACAATGCTCTGTGTGCGAAGAAGCCGCTTCTTCGCCTGCGGGAGAATCGGCGAGCGGCAGCTTCCCAAAGGCGAAGATGCAAGCTGCGGCACACAGGCACAGTGTGGGCAGCATTCAGACTTAGATAAAACAGTACTTTACCACTCTCCTGCCTTTTCCATGGTTATTCTATTGGAAAAGAAGGAGTTTTGGACAACTACCTTTCATTCTTGCCAAACTCTTTGCAGACCCCCGTGCAAGCTTTAGAACAAGATTTTGGATGTTTTCTTTCCTGGCAGAGTTTCTCCTTGCAAGATATGGTGGAAAAGCTTTTTGCTGAGTGTAGAGCGGCAAGACACGCAGAAGACGCAGATACGCAGCTCTCCGAAGCTAAGTGCCGGTCCCGGGCTTCTTTCGGCACAAACCGCTCTCAGGAGCTCCCTGAGCTCGCCACAATGCTCTGTGTGCGAAGAAGCCGCTTCTTCGCCTGCGGGAGAATCGGCGAGCGGCAGCTTCCCAAAGGCGAAGATGCAAGCTGCAGCACACAGGCACAGTGTGGGCAGCCTTCAGACTTAGAGAAAACAGTACTTTACCACTCTCCTGCCTTTTCCATGGTTATTCTATTGGAAAAGAACGAGTTTTGGACAACTACCTTTCATTCTTGCCAAACTCTTTGCAGACCCCCGTGCAAGCTTTAGAACAAGATTTTGGATGTTTTCTTTCCTGGCAGAGTTTCTCCTTGCAAGATATGGTGGAAAAGCTTTTTGCTGAGTGTAGAGCGGCAAGACACGCAGAAGACGCAGATACGCAGCTCTCCGAAGCTAAGTGCCGGTCCCGGGCTTCTTTCGGCACAAACCGCTCTCAGGAGCTCCCTGCGCTCGCCACAATGCTCTGTGTGCGAAGAAGCCGCTTCTTCGCCTGCGGGAGAATCGGCGAGCGGCAGCTTCCCAAAGGCGAAGATGCAAGCTGCAGCACACAGGCACAGTGTGGGCAGCCTTCAGACTTAGAGAAAACAGTACTTTACCACTCTCCTGCCTTTTCCATGGTTATTCTATTGGAAAAGAACGAGTTTTGGACAACTACCTTTCATTCTTGCCAAACTCTTTGCAGACCCCCGTGCAAGCTTTAGAACAAGATTTTGGATGTTTTCTTTCCTGGCAGAGTTTCTCCTTGCAAGATATGGTGGAAAAGCTTTTTGCTGAGTGTAGAGCGGCAAGACACGCAGAAGACGCAGATACGCAGCTCTCCGAAGCTAAGTGCCGGTCCCGGGCTTCTTTCGGCACAAACCGCTCTCAGGAGCTCCCTGCGCTCGCCACAATGCTCTGTGTGCGAAGAAGCCGCTTCTTCGCCTCCGGGAGAATCGGCGAGCGGCAGCTTGCCAAAGGCGAAGATGCAAGCTGCAGCACACAGGCACAGTGTGGGCAGCCTTCAGACTTAGAGAAAACAGTACTTTACCACTCTCCTGCCTTTTCCATGGTTATTCTATTGGAAAAGAACGAGTTTTGGACAACTACCTTTCATTCTTGCCAAACTCTTTGCAGACCTCCGTGCAAGCTTTAGAACAAGATTTTGGATGTTTTCTTTCCTGGCAGAGTTTCTCCTTGCAAGATACGGTGGAAAAGCTTTTGGCTGAGTGTAGAGCGGCAAGACACGCAGAAGACGCAGATACGCAGCTCTCCGAAGCTAAGTGCCGGTCCCGGGCTTCTTTCGGCACAAACCGCTCTCAGGAGCTCCCTGCGCTCGCCACAATGCTCTGTGTGCGAAGAAGCCGCTTCTTCGCCTCCGGGAGAATCGGCGAGCGGCAGCTTGCCAAAGGCGAAGATGCAAGCTGCAGCACACAGGCACAGTGTGGGCAGCCTTCAGACTTAGAAAAAACAGTACTTTACCACTCTCCTGCCTTTTCCATGGTTATTCTATTGGAAAAGAACGAGTTTTGGACAACTACCTTTCATTCTTGCCAAACTCTTTGCAGACCCCCGTGCAAGCTTTAGAACAAGATTTTGGATGTTTTCTTTCCTGGCAGAGTTTCTCCTTGCAAGATATGGTGGAAAAGCTTTTTGCTGAGTGTAGAGCGGCAAGACACGCAGAAGACGCAGATACGCAGCTCTCCGAAGCTAAGTGCCGGTCCCGGGCTTCTTTCGGCACAAACCGCTCTCAGGAGCTCCCTGCGCTCGCCACAATGCTCTGTGTGCGAAGAAGCCGCTTCTTCGCCTGCGGGAGAATCGGCGAGCGGCAGCTTCCCAAAGGCGAAGATGCAAGCTGCAGCACACAGGCACAGTGTGGGCAGCCTTCAGACTTAGAGAAAACAGTACTTTACCACTCTCCTGCCTTTTCCATGGTTATTCTATTGGAAAAGAACGAGTTTTGGACAACTACCTTTCATTCTTGCCCAACTCTTTGCAGACCCCCGTGCAAGCTTTAGAACAAGATTTTGGATGTTTTCTTTCCTGGCAGAGTTTCTCCTTGCAAGATATGGTGGAAAAGCTTTTGGCTGAGTGTAGAGCGGCAAGACACGCAGAAGACGCAGATACGCAGCTCTCCGAAGCTAAGTGCCGGTCCCGGGCTTCTTTCGGCACAAAACGCTCTCAGGAGCTCCCTGCGCTCGCCACAATGCTCTGTGTGCGAAGAAGCCGCTTCTTCGCCTGCGGGAGAATCGGCGAGCGGCAGCTTCCCAAAGGCGAAGATGCAAGCTGCGGCACACAGGCACAGTGTGGGCAGCCTTCAGACTTAGAGAAAACAGTACTTTACCACTCTCCTGCCTTTTCCATGGTTATTCTTTTGGAAAAGAACGAGTTTTGGACAACTACCTTTCATTCTTGCCAAACTCTTTGCAGACCTCCGTGCAAGCTTTAGAACAAGATTTTGGATGTTTTCTTTCCTGGCAGAGTTTCTCCTTGCAAGATATGGTGGAAAAGCTTTTGGCTGAGTGTAGAGCGGCAAGACACGCAGAAGACGCAGATACGCAGCTCTCCGAAGCTAAGTGCCGGTCCCGGGCTTCTTTCGGCACAAACCGCTCTCAGGAGCTCCCTGCGCTCGCCACAATGCTCTGTGTGCGAAGAAGCCGCTTCTTCGCCTCCGGGAGAATCGGCGAGCGGCAGCTTCGCAAAGGCGAAGATGCAAGCTGCAGCACACAGGCACAGTGTGGGCAGCCTTCAGACTTAGAGAAAACAGTACTTTACCACTCTCCTGCCTTTTCCATGGTTATTCTATTGGAAAAGAACGAGTTTTGGACAACTACCTTTCATTCTTGCCAAACTCTTTGCAGACCCCCGTGCAAGCTTTAGAACCAGATTTTGGATGTTTTCTTTCCTGGCAGAGTTTCTCCTTGCAAGATATGGTGGAAAAGCTTTTGGCTGAGTGTAGAGCGGCAAGACACGCAGAAGACGCAGATACGCAGCTCTCCGAAGCTAAGTGCCGGTCCCGGGCTTCTTTCGGCACAAACCGCTCTCAGGAGCTCCCTGCGCTCGCCACAATGCTCTGTGTGCGAAGAAGCCGCTTCTTCGCCTCCGGGAGAATCGGCGAGCGGCAGCTTCCAAAGGCGAAGATGGGCAGCATTCAGACTTAGAGAAAACAGTACTTTACCACTCTCCTGCCTTTTCCATGGTTATTCTATTGGAAAAGAACGAGTTTTGGACAACTACCTTTCATTCTTGCCAAACTCTTTGCAGACCCCCGTGCAAGCTTTAGAACAAGATTTTGGATGTTTTCTTTCCTGGCAGAGTTTCTCCTTGCAAGATATGGTGGAAAAGCTTTTGGCTGAGTGTAGAGCGGCAAGACACGCAGAAGACGCAGATACGCAGCTCTCCGAAGCTAAGTGCCGGTCCCGGGCTTCTTTCGGCACAAACCGCTCTCAGGAGCTCCCTGCGCTCGCCACAATGCTCTGTGTGCGAAGAAGCCGCTTCTTCGCCTGCGGGAGAATCGGCGAGCGGCAGCTTCCCAAAGGCGAAGATGCAAGCTGCAGCACACAGGCACAGTGTGGGCAGCATTCAGACTTAGAGAAAACAGTACTTTACCACTCTCCTGCCTTTTCCATGGTTATTCTATTGGAAAAGAACGAGTTTTGGACAACTACCTTTCATTCTTGCCAAACTCTTTGCAGACCCCCGTGCAAGCTTTAGAACAAGATTTTGGATGTTTTCTTTCCTGGCAGAGTTTCTCCTTGCAAGATATGGTGGAAAAGCTTTTTGCTGAGTATAGAGCGGCAAGACACGCAGAAGACGCAGATACGCAGCTCTCCGAAGCTAAGTGCCGGTCCCGGGCTTCTTTCGGCACAAACCGCTCTCAGGAGCTCCCTGCGCTCGCCACAATGCTCTGTGTGCGAAGAAGCCGCTTCTTCGCCTCCGGGAGAATCGGCGAGCGGCAGCTTCCCAAAGGCGAAGATGCAAGCTGCAGCACACAGGCACAGTGTGGGCAGCCTTCAGACTTAGAGAAAACAGTACTTTACCACTCTCCTGCCTTTTCCATGGTTATTCTATTGGAAAAGAACGAGTTTTGGACAACTACCTTTCATTCTTGCCAAACTCTTTGCAGACCCCCGTGCAAGCTTTAGAACAAGATTTTGGATGTTTTCTTTCCTGGCAGAGTTTCTCCTTGCAAGATATGGTGGAAAAGCTTTTGGCTGAGTGTAGAGCGGCAAGACACGCAGAAGACGCAGATACGCAGCTCTCCGAAGCTAAGTGCCGGTCCCGGGCTTCTTTCGGCACAAACCGCTCTCAGGAGCTCCCTGCGCTCGCCACAATGCTCTGTGTGCGAAGAAGCCGCTTCTTCGCCTCCGGGAGAATCGGCGAGCGGCAGCTTGCCAAAGGCGAAGATGCAAGCTGCGGCACACAGGCACAGTGTGGGCAGCCTTCAGACTTAGAGAAAACAGTACTTTACCACTCTCCTGCCTTTTCCATGGTTATTCTATTGGAAAAGAACGAGTTTTGGACAACTACCTTTCATTCTTGCCAAACTCTTTGCAGACCCCCGTGCAAGCTTTAGAACAAGATTTTGGATGTTTTCTTTCCTGGCAGAGTTTCTCCTTGCAAGATATGGTGGAAAAGCTTTTTGCTGAGTGTAGAGCGGCAAGACACGCAGAAGACGCAGATACGCAGCTCTCCGAAGCTAAGTGCCGGTCCCGGGCTTCTTTCGGCACAAACCGCTCTCAGGAGCTCCCTGCGCTCGCCACAATGCTCTGTGTGCGAAGAAGCCGCTTCTTCGCCTGCGGGAGAATCGGCGAGCGGCAGCTTCCCAAAGGCGAAGATGCAAGCTGCGGCACACAGGCACGGTGTGGGCAGCCTTCAGACTTAGAGAAAACAGTACTTTACCACTCTCCTGCCTTTTCCATGGTTATTCTATTGGAAAAGAACGAGTTTTGGACAACTACCTTTCATTCTTGCCAAACTCTTTGCAGACCCCCGTGCAAGCTTTAGAACAAGATTTTGGATGTTTTCTTTCCTGGCAGAGTTTCTCCTTGCAAGATATGGTGGAAAAGCTTTTGGCTGAGTGTAGAGCGGCAAGACACGCAGAAGACGCAGATACGCAGCTCTCCGAAGCTAAGTGCCGGTCCCGGGCTTCTTTCGGCACAAACCGCTCTCAGGAGCTCCCTGCGCTCGCCACAATGCTCTGTGTGCGAAGAAGCCGCTTCTTCGCCTGCGGGAGAATCGGCGAGCGGCAGCTTCCCAAAGGCGAAGATGCAAGCTGCAGCACACAGGCACAGTGTGGGCAGCCTTCAGACTTAGAGAAAACAGTACTTTACCACTCTCCTGCCTTTTCCATGGTTATTCTATTGGAAAAGAAGGAGTTTTGGACAACTACCTTTCATTCTTGCCAAACTCTTTGCAGACCCCCGTGCAAGCTTTAGAACAAGATTTTGGATGTTTTCTTTCCTGGCAGAGTTTCTCCTTGCAAGATATGGTGGAAAAGCTTTTGGCTGAGTGTAGAGCGGCAAGACACGCAGAAGACGCAGATACGCAGCTCTCCGAAGCTAAGTGCCGGTCCCGGGCTTCTTTCGGCACAAACCGCTCTCAGGAGCTCCCTGCGCTCGCCACAATGCTCTGTGTGCGAAGAAGCCGCTTCTTCGCCTGCGGGAGAATCGGCGAGCGGCAGCTTCCCAAAGGCAAAGATGCAAGCTGCAGCACACAGGCACAGTGTGGGCAGCCTTCAGACTTAGAGAAAACAGTACTTTACCACTCTCCTGCCTTTTCCATGGTTATTCTATTGGAAAAGAACGAGTTTTGGACAACTACCTTTCATTCTTGCCAAACTCTTTGCAGACCCCCGTGCAAGCTTTAGAACAAGATTTTGGATGTTTTCTTTCCTGGCAGAGTTTCTCCTTGCAAGATATGGTGGAAAAGCTTTTGGCTGAGTGTAGAGCGGCAAGACACGCAGAAGACGCAGATACGCAGCTCTCCGAAGCTAAGTGCCGGTCCCGGGCTTCTTTCGGCACAAACCGCTCTCAGGAGCTCCCTGCGCTCGCCACAATGCTCTGTGTGCGAAGAAGCCGCTTCTTCGCCTGCGGGAGAATCGGCGAGCGGCAGCTTCCCAAAGGCGAAGATGCAAGCTGCAGCACACAGGCACAGTGTGGGCAGCCTTCAGACTTAGAGAAAACAGTACTTTACCACTCTCCTGCCTTTTCCATGGTTATTCTATTGGAAAAGAACGAGTTTTGGACAACTACCTTTCATTCTTGCCAAACTCTTTGCAGACCTCCGTGCAAGCTTTAGAACAAGATTTTGGATGTTTTCTTTCCTGGCAGAGTTTCTCCTTGCAAGATACGGTGGAAAAGCTTTTGGCTGAGTGTAGAGCGGCAAGACACGCAGAAGACGCAGATACGCAGCTCTCCGAAGCTAAGTGCCGGTCCCGGGCTTCTTTCGGCACAAACCGCTCTCAGGAGCTCCCTGCGCTCGCCACAATGCTCTGTGTGCGAAGAAGCCGCTTCTTCGCCTCCGGGAGAATCGGCGAGCGGCAGCTTCCCAAAGGCAAAGATGCAAGCTGCAGCACACAGGCACAGTGTGGGCAGCATTCAGACTTAGATAAAACAGTACTTTACCACTCTCCTGCCTTTTCCATGGTTATTCTATTGGAAAAGAAGGAGTTTTGGACAACTACCTTTCATTCTTGCCAAACTCTTTGCAGACCCCCGTGCAAGCTTTAGAACAAGATTTTGGATGTTTTCTTTCCTGGCAGAGTTTCTCCTTGCAAGATATGGTGGAAAAGCTTTTTGCTGAGTGTAGAGCGGCAAGACACGCAGAAGACGCAGATACGCAGCTCTCCGAAGCTAAGTGCCGGTCCCGGGCTTCTTTCGGCACAAACCGCTCTCAGGAGCTCCCTGAGCTCGCCACAATGCTCTGTGTGCGAAGAAGCCGCTTCTTCGCCTGCGGGAGAATCGGCGAGCGGCAGCTTCCCAAAGGCGAAGATGCAAGCTGCAGCACACAGGCACAGTGTGGGCAGCCTTCAGACTTAGAGAAAACAGTACTTTACCACTCTCCTGCCTTTTCCATGGTTATTCTATTGGAAAAGAACGAGTTTTGGACAACTACCTTTCATTCTTGCCAAACTCTTTGCAGACCCCCGTGCAAGCTTTAGAACAAGATTTTGGATGTTTTCTTTCCTGGCAGAGTTTCTCCTTGCAAGATATGGTGGAAAAGCTTTTTGCTGAGTGTAGAGCGGCAAGACACGCAGAAGACGCAGATACGCAGCTCTCCGAAGCTAAGTGCCGGTCCCGGGCTTCTTTCGGCACAAACCGCTCTCAGGAGCTCCCTGCGCTCGCCACAATGCTCTGTGTGCGAAGAAGCCGCTTCTTCGCCTGCGGGAGAATCGGCGAGCGGCAGCTTCCCCAAAGGCGAAGATGCAAGCTGCAGCACACAGGCACAGTGTGGGCAGCCTTCAGACTTAGAGAAAACAGTACTTTACCACTCTCCTGCCTTTTCCATGGTTATTCTATTGGAAAAGAACGAGTTTTGGACAACTACCTTTCATTCTTGCCAAACTCTTTGCAGACCCCCGTGCAAGCTTTAGAACAAGATTTTGGATGTTTTCTTTCCTGGCAGAGTTTCTCCTTGCAAGATATGGTGGAAAAGCTTTTTGCTGAGTGTAGAGCGGCAAGACACGCAGAAGACGCAGATACGCAGCTCTCCGAAGCTAAGTGCCGGTCCCGGGCTTCTTTCGGCACAAACCGCTCTCAGGAGCTCCCTGCGCTCGCCACAATGCTCTGTGTGCGAAGAAGCCGCTTCTTCGCCTCCGGGAGAATCGGCGAGCGGCAGCTTGCCAAAGGCGAAGATGCAAGCTGCAGCACACAGGCACAGTGTGGGCAGCCTTCAGACTTAGAGAAAACAGTACTTTACCACTCTCCTGCCTTTTCCATGGTTATTCTATTGGAAAAGAACGAGTTTTGGACAACTACCTTTCATTCTTGCCAAACTCTTTGCAGACCTCCGTGCAAGCTTTAGAACAAGATTTTGGATGTTTTCTTTCCTGGCAGAGTTTCTCCTTGCAAGATACGGTGGAAAAGCTTTTGGCTGAGTGTAGAGCGGCAAGACACGCAGAAGACGCAGATACGCAGCTCTCCGAAGCTAAGTGCCGGTCCCGGGCTTCTTTCGGCACAAACCGCTCTCAGGAGCTCCCTGCGCTCGCCACAATGCTCTGTGTGCGAAGAAGCCGCTTCTTTGCCTCCGGGAGAATCGGCGAGCGGCAGCTTGCCAAAGGCGAAGATGCAAGCTGCAGCACACAGGCACAGTGTGGGCAGCCTTCAGACTTAGAAAAAACAGTACTTTACCACTCTCCTGCCTTTTCCATGGTTATTCTATTGGAAAAGAACGAGTTTTGGACAACTACCTTTCATTCTTGCAAGGAGAAACTCTGCCAGGGAAAGAAGCTTTAGAACAAGATTTTGGATGTTTTCTTTCCTGGCAGAGTTTCTCCTTGCAAGATATGGTGGAAAAGCTTTTGGCTGAGTGTAGAGCGGCAAGACACGCAGAAGACGCAGATACGCAGCTCTCCGAAGCTAAGTGCCGGTCCCGGGCTTCTTTCGGCACAAACCGCTCTCAGGAGCTCCCTGCGCTCGCCACAATGCTCTGTGTGCGAAGAAGCCGCTTCTTCGCCTCCGGGAGAATCGGCGAGCGGCAGCTTCCCAAAGGCGAAGATGCAAGCTGCAGCACACAGGCACAGTGTGGGCAGCCTTCAGACTTAGAGAAAACAGTACTTTACCACTCTCCTGCCTTTTCCATGGTTATTCTATTGGAAAAGAACGAGTTTTGGACAACTACCTTTCATTCTTGCCAAACTCTTTGCAGACCCCCGTGCAAGCTTTAGAACAAGATTTTGGATGTTTTCTTTCCTGGCAGAGTTTCTCCTTGCAAGATATGGTGGAAAAGCTTTTGGCTGAGTGTAGAGCGGCAAGACACGCAGAAGACGCAGATACGCAGCTCTCCGAAGCTAAGTGCCGGTCCCGGGCTTCTTTCGGCACAAAACGCTCTCAGGAGCTCCCTGCGCTCGCCACAATGCTCTGTGTGCGAAGAAGCCGCTTCTTCGCCTGCGGGAGAATCGGCGAGCGGCAGCTTCCCAAAGGCGAAGATGCAAGCTGCGGCACACAGGCACAGTGTGGGCAGCCTTCAGACTTAGAGAAAACAGTACTTTACCACTCTCCTGCCTTTTCCATGGTTATTCTTTTGGAAAAGAACGAGTTTTGGACAACTACCTTTCATTCTTGCCAAACTCTTTGCAGACCTCCGTGCAAGCTTTAGAACAAGATTTTGGATGTTTTCTTTCCTGGCAGAGTTTCTCCTTGCAAGATATGGTGGAAAAGCTTTTGGCTGAGTGTAGAGCGGCAAGACACGCAGAAGACGCAGATACGCAGCTCTCCGAAGCTAAGTGCCGGTCCCGGGCTTCTTTCGGCACAAACCGCTCTCAGGAGCTCCCTGCGCTCGCCACAATGCTCTGTGTGCGAAGAAGCCGCTTCTTCGCCTCCGGGAGAATCGGCGAGCGGCAGCTTCGCAAAGGCGAAGATGCAAGCTGCAGCACACAGGCACAGTGTGGGCAGCCTTCAGACTTAGAGAAAACAGTACTTTACCACTCTCCTGCCTTTTCCATGGTTATTCTATTGGAAAAGAACGAGTTTTGGACAACTACCTTTCATTCTTGCCAAACTCTTTGCAGACCCCCGTGCAAGCTTTAGAACCAGATTTTGGATGTTTTCTTTCCTGGCAGAGTTTCTCCTTGCAAGATATGGTGGAAAAGCTTTTGGCTGAGTGTAGAGCGGCAAGACACGCAGAAGACGCAGATACGCAGCTCTCCGAAGCTAAGTGCCGGTCCCGGGCTTCTTTCGGCACAAACCGCTCTCAGGAGCTCCCTGCGCTCGCCACAATGCTCTGTGTGCGAAGAAGCCGCTTCTTCGCCTCCGGGAGAATCGGCGAGCGGCAGCTTCCCAAAGGCGAAGATGGGCAGCATTCAGACTTAGAGAAAACAGTACTTTACCACTCTCCTGCCTTTTCCATGGTTATTCTATTGGAAAAGAACGAGTTTTGGACAACTACCTTTCATTCTTGCCAAACTCTTTGCAGACCCCCGTGCAAGCTTTAGAACAAGATTTTGGATGTTTTCTTTCCTGGCAGAGTTTCTCCTTGCAAGATATGGTGGAAAAGCTTTTGGCTGAGTGTAGAGCGGCAAGACACGCAGAAGACGCAGATACGCAGCTCTCCGAAGCTAAGTGCCGGTCCCGGGCTTCTTTCGGCACAAACCGCTCTCAGGAGCTCCCTGCGCTCGCCACAATGCTCTGTGTGCGAAGAAGCCGCTTCTTCGCCTGCGGGAGAATCGGCGAGCGGCAGTTTCCCAAAGGCGAAGATGCAAGCTGCAGCACACAGGCACAGTGTGGGCAGCCTTCAGACTTAGAGAAAACAGTACTTTACCACTCTCCTGCCTTTTCCATGGTTATTCTATTGGAAAAGAACGAGTTTTGGACAACTACCTTTCATTCTTGCCAAACTCTTTGCAGACCCCCGTGCAAGCTTTAGAACAAGATTTTGGATGTTTTCTTTCCTGGCAGAGTTTCTCCTTGCAAGATATGGTGGAAAAGCTTTTGGCTGAGTGTAGAGCGGCAAGACACGCAGAAGACGCAGATACGCAGCTCTCCGAAGCTAAGTGCCGGTCCCGGGCTTCTTTCAGCACAAACCGCTCTCAGCAGCTCCCTGCGCTCGCCACAATGCTCTGTGTGCGAAGAAGCCGCTTCTTCGCCTGCGGGAGAATCGGCGAGCGGCAGCTTCCCAAAGGCAAAGATGCAAGCTGCGGCACACAGGCACAGTGTGGGCAGCATTCAGACTTAGATAAAACAGTACTTTACCACTCTCCTGCCTTTTCCATGGTTATTCTATTGGAAAAGAAGGAGTTTTGGACAACTACCTTTCATTCTTGCCAAACTCTTTGCAGACCCCCGTGCAAGCTTTAGAACAAGATTTTGGATGTTTTCTTTCCTGGCAGAGTTTCTCCTTGCAAGATATGGTGGAAAAGCTTTTTGCTGAGTGTAGAGCGGCAAGACACGCAGAAGACGCAGATACGCAGCTCTCCGAAGCTAAGTGCCGGTCCCGGGCTTCTTTCGGCACAAACCGCTCTCAGGAGCTCCCTGAGCTCGCCACAATGCTCTGTGTGCGAAGAAGCCGCTTCTTCGCCTGCGGGAGAATCGGCGAGCGGCAGCTTCCCAAAGGCGAAGATGCAAGCTGCAGCACACAGGCACAGTGTGGGCAGCCTTCAGACTTAGAGAAAACAGTACTTTACCACTCTCCTGCCTTTTCCATGGTTATTCTATTGGAAAAGAACGAGTTTTGGACAACTACCTTTCATTCTTGCCAAACTCTTTGCAGACCCCCGTGCAAGCTTTAGAACAAGATTTTGGATGTTTTCTTTCCTGGCAGAGTTTCTCCTTGCAAGATATGGTGGAAAAGCTTTTTGCTGAGTGTAGAGCGGCAAGACACGCAGAAGACGCAGATACGCAGCTCTCCGAAGCTAAGTGCCGGTCCCGGGCTTCTTTCGGCACAAACCGCTCTCAGGAGCTCCCTGCGCTCGCCACAATGCTCTGTGTGCGAAGAAGCCGCTTCTTCGCCTGCGGGAGAATCGGCGAGCGGCAGCTTCCCAAAGGCGAAGATGCAAGCTGCAGCACACAGGCACAGTGTGGGCAGCCTTCAGACTTAGAGAAAACAGTACTTTACCACTCTCCTGCCTTTTCCATGGTTATTCTATTGGAAAAGAACGAGTTTTGGACAACTACCTTTCATTCTTGCCAAACTCTTTGCAGACCCCCGTGCAAGCTTTAGAACAAGATTTTGGATGTTTTCTTTCCTGGCAGAGTTTCTCCTTGCAAGATATGGTGGAAAAGCTTTTTGCTGAGTGTAGAGCGGCAAGACACGCAGAAGACGCAGATACGCAGCTCTCCGAAGCTAAGTGCCGGTCCCGGGCTTCTTTCGGCACAAACCGCTCTCAGGAGCTCCCTGCGCTCGCCACAATGCTCTGTGTGCGAAGAAGCCGCTTCTTCGCCTCCGGGAGAATCGGCGAGCGGCAGCTTGCCAAAGGCGAAGATGCAAGCTGCAGCACACAGGCACAGTGTGGGCAGCCTTCAGACTTAGAGAAAACAGTACTTTACCACTCTCCTGCCTTTTCCATGGTTATTCTATTGGAAAAGAACGAGTTTTGGACAACTACCTTTCATTCTTGCCAAACTCTTTGCAGACCTCCGTGCAAGCTTTAGAACAAGATTTTGGATGTTTTCTTTCCTGGCAGAGTTTCTCCTTGCAAGATACGGTGGAAAAGCTTTTGGCTGAGTGTAGAGCGGCAAGACACGCAGAAGACGCAGATACGCAGCTCTCCGAAGCTAAGTGCCGGTCCCGGGCTTCTTTCGGCACAAACCGCTCTCAGGAGCTCCCTGCGCTCGCCACAATGCTCTGTGTGCGAAGAAGCCGCTTCTTCGCCTCCGGGAGAATCGGCGAGCGGCAGCTTGCCAAAGGCGAAGATGCAAGCTGCAGCACACAGGCACAGTGTGGGCAGCCTTCAGACTTAGAAAAAACAGTACTTTACCACTCTCCTGCCTTTTCCATGGTTATTCTATTGGAAAAGAACGAGTTTTGGACAACTACCTTTCATTCTTGCCAAACTCTTTGCAGACCCCCGTGCAAGCTTTAGAACAAGATTTTGGATGTTTTCTTTCCTGGCAGAGTTTCTCCTTGCAAGATATGGTGGAAAAGCTTTTTGCTGAGTGTAGAGCGGCAAGACACGCAGAAGACGCAGATACGCAGCTCTCCGAAGCTAAGTGCCGGTCCCGGGCTTCTTTCGGCACAAACCGCTCTCAGGAGCTCCCTGCGCTCGCCACAATGCTCTGTGTGCGAAGAAGCCGCTTCTTCGCCTGCGGGAGAATCGGCGAGCGGCAGCTTCCCAAAGGCGAAGATGCAAGCTGCAGCACACAGGCACAGTGTGGGCAGCCTTCAGACTTAGAGAAAACAGTACTTTACCACTCTCCTGCCTTTTCCATGGTTATTCTATTGGAAAAGAACGAGTTTTGGACAACTACCTTTCATTCTTGCCAAACTCTTTGCAGACCCCCGTGCAAGCTTTAGAACAAGATTTTGGATGTTTTCTTTCCTGGCAGAGTTTCTCCTTGCAAGATATGGTGGAAAAGCTTTTGGCTGAGTGTAGAGCGGCAAGACACGCAGAAGACGCAGATACGCAGCTCTCCGAAGCTAAGTGCCGGTCCCGGGCTTCTTTCGGCACAAAACGCTCTCAGGAGCTCCCTGCGCTCGCCACAATGCTCTGTGTGCGAAGAAGCCGCTTCTTCGCCTGCGGGAGAATCGGCGAGCGGCAGCTTCCCAAAGGCGAAGATGCAAGCTGCGGCACACAGGCACAGTGTGGGCAGCCTTCAGACTTAGAGAAAACAGTACTTTACCACTCTCCTGCCTTTTCCATGGTTATTCTTTTGGAAAAGAACGAGTTTTGGACAACTACCTTTCATTCTTGCCAAACTCTTTGCAGACCTCCGTGCAAGCTTTAGAACAAGATTTTGGATGTTTTCTTTCCTGGCAGAGTTTCTCCTTGCAAGATATGGTGGAAAAGCTTTTGGCTGAGTGTAGAGCGGCAAGACACGCAGAAGACGCAGATACGCAGCTCTCCGAAGCTAAGTGCCGGTCCCGGGCTTCTTTCGGCACAAACCGCTCTCAGGAGCTCCCTGCGCTCGCCACAATGCTCTGTGTGCGAAGAAGCCGCTTCTTCGCCTCCGGGAGAATCGGCGAGCGGCAGCTTCGCAAAGGCGAAGATGCAAGCTGCAGCACACAGGCACAGTGTGGGCAGCCTTCAGACTTAGAGAAAACAGTACTTTACCACTCTCCTGCCTTTTCCATGGTTATTCTATTGGAAAAGAACGAGTTTTGGACAACTACCTTTCATTCTTGCCAAACTCTTTGCAGACCCCCGTGCAAGCTTTAGAACCAGATTTTGGATGTTTTCTTTCCTGGCAGAGTTTCTCCTTGCAAGATATGGTGGAAAAGCTTTTGGCTGAGTGTAGAGCGGCAAGACACGCAGAAGACGCAGATACGCAGCTCTCCGAAGCTAAGTGCCGGTCCCGGGCTTCTTTCGGCACAAACCGCTCTCAGGAGCTCCCTGCGCTCGCCACAATGCTCTGTGTGCGAAGAAGCCGCTTCTTCGCCTCCGGGAGAATCGGCGAGCGGCAGCTTCCCAAAGGCGAAGATGGGCAGCATTCAGACTTAGATAAAACAGTACTTTACCACTCTCCTGCCTTTTCCATGGTTATTCTATTGGAAAAGAACGAGTTTTGGACAACTACCTTTCATTCTTGCCAAACTCTTTGCAGACCCCCGTGCAAGCTTTAGAACAAGATTTTGGATGTTTTCTTTCCTGGCAGAGTTTCTCCTTGCAAGATATGGTGGAAAAGCTTTTGGCTGAGTGTAGAGCGGCAAGACACGCAGAAGACGCAGATACGCAGCTCTCCGAAGCTAAGTGCCGGTCCCGGGCTTCTTTCGGCACAAACCGCTCTCAGGAGCTCCCTGCGCTCGCCACAATGCTCTGTGTGCGAAGAAGCCGCTTCTTCGCCTGCGGGAGAATCGGCGAGCGGCAGTTTCCCAAAGGCGAAGATGCAAGCTGCAGCACACAGGCACAGTGTGGGCAGCCTTCAGACTTAGAGAAAACAGTACTTTACCACTCTCCTGCCTTTTCCATGGTTATTCTATTGGAAAAGAACGAGTTTTGGACAACTACCTTTCATTCTTGCCAAACTCTTTGCAGACCCCCGTGCAAGCTTTAGAACAAGATTTTGGATGTTTTCTTTCCTGGCAGAGTTTCTCCTTGCAAGATATGGTGGAAAAGCTTTTTGCTGAGTGTAGAGCGGCAAGACACGCAGAAGACGCGGATACGCAGCTCTCCGAAGCTAAGTGCCGGTCCCGGGCTTCTTTCGGCACAAACCGCTCTCAGGAGCTCCCTGCGCTCGCCACAATGCTCTGTGTGCGAAGAAGCCGCTTCTTCGCCTCCGGGAGAATCGGCGAGCGGCAGCTTCCCAAAGGCGAAGATGCAAGCTGCAGCACACAGGCACAGTGTGGGCAGCCTTCAGACTTAGAGAAAACAGTACTTTACCACTCTCCTGCCTTTTCCATGGTTATTCTATTGGAAAAGAACGAGTTTTGGACAACTACCTTTCATTCTTGCCAAACTCTTTGCAGACCCCCGTGCAAGCTTTAGAACAAGATTTTGGATGTTTTCTTTCCTGGCAGAGTTTCTCCTTGCAAGATATGGTGGAAAAGCTTTTGGCTGAGTGTAGAGCGGCAAGACACGCAGAAGACGCAGATACGCAGCTCTCCGAAGCTAAGTGCCGGTCCCGGGCTTCTTTCGGCACAAACCGCTCTCAGGAGCTCCCTGCGCTCGCCACAATGCTCTGTGTGCGAAGAAGCCGCTTCTTCGCCTGCGGGAGAATCGGCGAGCGGCAGCTTCCCAAAGGCGAAGATGCAAGCTGCAGCACACAGGCACAGTGTGGGCAGCCTTCAGACTTAGAGAAAACAGTACTTTACCACTCTCCTGCCTTTTCCATGGTTATTCTATTGGAAAAGAACGAGTTTTGGACAACTACCTTTCATTCTTGCCAAACTCTTTGCAGACCCCCGTGCAAGCTTTAGAACAAGATTTTGGATGTTTTCTTTCCTGGCAGAGTTTCTCCTTGCAAGATATGGTGGAAAAGCTTTTTGCTGAGTGTAGAGCGGCAAGACACGCAGAAGACGCAGATACGCAGCTCTCCGAAGCTAAGTGCCGGTCCCGGGCTTCTTTCGGCACAAACCGCTCTCAGGAGCTCCCTGCGCTCGCCACAATGCTCTGTGTGCGAAGAAGCCGCTTCTTCGCCTCCGGGAGAATCGGCGAGCGGCAGCTTCCCAAAGGCGAAGATGCAAGCTGCAGCACACAGGCACAGTGTGGGCAGCCTTCAGACTTAGAGAAAACAGTACTTTACCACTCTCCTGCCTTTTCCATGGTTATTCTATTGGAAAAGAACGAGTTTTGGACAACTACCTTTCATTCTTGCCAAACTCTTTGCAGACCTCCGTGCAAGCTTTAGAACAAGATTTTGGATGTTTTCTTTCCTGGCAGAGTTTCTCCTTGCAAGATACGGTGGAAAAGCTTTTGGCTGAGTGTAGAGCGGCAAGACACGCAGCAGAAGACGCAGATACGCAGCTCTCCCGAAGCTAAGTGCCGGTCCCCGGGCTTCTTTCGGCACAAACCGCTCTCAGGAGCTCCCTGCGCTCGCCACAATGCTCTGTGTGCGAAGAAGCCGCTTCTTCGCCTCCGGGAGAATCGGCGAGCGGCAGCTTCCCAAAGGCGAAGATGCAAGCTGCAGCACACAGGCACAGTGTGGGCAGCCTTCAGACTTAGAAAAAACAGTACTTTACCACTCTCCTGCCTTTTCCATGGTTATTCTATTGGAAAAGAACGAGTTTTGGACAACTACCTTTCATTCTTGCCAAACTCTTTGCAGACCCCCGTGCAAGCTTTAGAACAAGATGTTGGATGTTTTCTGGCAGAGGTTCTCCTTGCAAGATATGGTGGAAAAGCTTTTTGCTGAGTGTAGAGCGGCAAGACACGCAGAAGACGCAGATACGCAGCTCTCCGAAGCTAAGTGCCGGTCCCGGGCTTCTTTCGGCACAAACCGCTCTCAGGAGCTCCCTGCGCTCGCCACAATGCTCTGTGTGCGAAGAAGCCGCTTCTTCGCCTCCGGGAGAATCGGCGAGCGGCAGCTTGCCAAAGGCGAAGATGCAAGCTGCAGCACACAGGCACAGTGTGGGCAGCCTTCAGACTTAGAAAAAACAGTACTTTACCACTCTCCTGCCTTTTCCATGGTTATTCTATTGGAAAAGAACGAGTTTTGGACAACTACCTTTCATTCTTGCCAAACTCTTTGCAGACCCCCGTGCAAGCTTTAGAACAAGATTTTGGATGTTTTCTTTCCTGGCAGAGTTTCTCCTTGCAAGATATGGTGGAAAAGCATTTTGCTGAGTGTAGAGCGGCAAGACACGCAGAAGACGCAGATACGCAGCTCTCCGAAGCTAAGTGCCGGTCCCGGGCTTCTTTCGGCACAAACCGCTCTCAGCAGCTCCCTGCGCTCGCCACAATGCTCTGTGTGCGAAGAAGCCGCTTCTTCGCCTGCGGGAGAATCGGCGAGCGGCAGCTTCCCAAAGGCGAAGATGCAAGCTGCGGCACACAGGCACAGTGTGGGCAGCCTTCAGACTTAGAGAAAACAGTACTTTACCACTCTCCTGCCTTTTCCATGGTTATTCTATTGGAAAAGAACGAGTTTTGGACAACTACCTTTCATTCTTGCCAAACTCTTTGCAGACCCCCGTGCAAGCTTTAGAACAAGATTTTGGATGTTTTCTTTCCTGGCAGAGTTTCTCCTTGCAAGATATGGTGGAAAAGCTTTTGGCTGAGTGTAGAGCGGCAAGACACGCAGAAGACGCAGATACGCAGCTCTCCGAAGCTAAGTGCCGGTCCCGGGCTTCTTTCGGCACAAACCGCTCTCAGGAGCTCCCTGCGCTCGCCACAATGCTCTGTGTGCGAAGAAGCCGCTTCTTCGCCTGCGGGAGAATCGGCGAGCGGCAGCTTCCCAAAGGCGAAGATGCAAGCTGCAGCACACAGGCACAGTGTGGGCAGCCTTCAGACTTAGAGAAAACAGTACTTTACCACTCTCCTGCCTTTTCCATGGTTATTCTATTGGAAAAGAACGAGTTTTGGACAACTACCTTTCATTCTTGCCAAACTCTTTGCAGACCCCCGTGCAAGCTTTAGAACAAGATTTTGGATGTTTTCTTTCCTGGCAGAGTTTCTCCTTGCAAGATATGGTGGAAAAGCTTTTTTGCTGAGTGTAGAGCGGCAAGACACGCAGAAGACGCAGATACGCAGCTCTCCGAAGCTAAGTGCCGGTCCCGGGCTTCTTTCGGCACAAACCGCTCTCAGGAGCTCCCTGCGCTCGCCACAATGCTCTGTGTGCGAAGAAGCCGCTTCTTCGCCTCCGGGAGAATCGGCGAGCGGCAGCTTGCCAAAGGCGAAGATGCAAGCTGCAGCACACAGGCACAGTGTGGGCAGCCTTCAGACTTAGAGAAAACAGTACTTTACCACTCTCCTGCCTTTTCCATGGTTATTCTATTGGAAAAGAACGAGTTTTGGACAACTACCTTTCATTCTTGCCAAACTCTTTGCAGACCTCCGTGCAAGCTTTAGAACAAGATTTTGGATGTTTTCTTTCCTGGCAGAGTTTCTCCTTGCAAGATACGGTGGAAAAGCTTTTGGCTGAGTGTAGAGCGGCAAGACACGCAGAAGACGCAGATACGCAGCTCTCCGAAGCTAAGTGCCGGTCCCGGGCTTCTTTCGGCACAAACCGCTCTCAGGAGCTCCCTGCGCTCGCCACAATGCTCTGTGTGCGAAGAAGCCGCTTCTTCGCCTCCGGGAGAATCGGCGAGCGGCAGCTTCCCAAAGGCGAAGATGCAAGCTGCAGCACACAGGCACAGTGTGGGCAGCCTTCAGACTTAGAGAAAACAGTACTTTACCACTCTCCTGCCTTTTCCATGGTTATTCTATTGGAAAAGAACGAGTTTTGGACAACTACCTTTCATTCTTGCCAAACTCTTTGCAGACCCCCGTGCAAGCTTTAGAACAAGATTTTGGATGTTTTCTTTCCTGGCAGAGTTTCTCCTTGCAAGATATGGTGGAAAAGCTTTTTGCTGAGTGTAGAGCGGCAAGACACGCAGAAGACGCAGATACGCAGCTCTCCGAAGCTAAGTGCCGGTCCCGGGCTTCTTTCGGCACAAACCGCTCTCAGGAGCTCCTGCGCTCGCCACAATGCTCTGTGTGCGAAGAAGCCGCTTCTTCGCCTCCGGGAGAATCGGCGAGCGGCAGCTTCCCAAAGGCGAAGATGCAAGCTGCAGCACACAGGCACAGTGTGGGCAGCCTTCAGACTTAGAGAAAACAGTACTTTACCACTCTCCTGCCTTATCCATGGTTATTCTATTGGAAAAGAACGAGTTTTGGACAACTACCTTTCATTCTTGCCAAACTCTTTGCAGACCCCCGTGCAAGCTTTAGAACAAGATTTTGGATGTTTTCTTTCCTGGCAGAGTTTCTCCTTGCAAGATATGGTGGAAAAGCTTTTTGCTGAGTGTAGAGCGGCAAGACACGCAGAAGACGCAGATACGCAGCTCTCCAAAGCTAAGTGCCGGTCCCGGGCTTCTTTCGGCACAAACCGCTCTCAGGAGCTCCCTGCGCTCGCCACAATGCTCTGTGTGCGAAGAAGCCGCTTCTTCGCCTCCGGGAGAATCGGCGAGCGGCAGCTTCCCAAAGGCGAAGATGCAAGCTGCAGCACACAGGCACAGTGTGGGCAGCCTTCAGACTTAGAGAAAACAGTACTTTACCACTCTCCTGCCTTTTCCATGGTTATTCTATTGGAAAAGAACGAGTTTTGGACAACTACCTTTCATTCTTGCCAAACTCTTTGCAGACCCCCGTGCAAGCTTTAGAACAAGATTTTGGATGTTTTCTTTCCTGGCAGAGTTTCTCCTTGCAAGATATGGTGGAAAAGCTTTTTGCTGAGTATAGAGCGGCAAGACACGCAGAAGACGCAGATACGCAGCTCTCCGAAGCTAAGTGCCGGTCCCGGGCTTCTTTCGGCACAAACCGCTCTCAGGAGCTCCCTGCGCTCGCCACAATGCTCTGTGTGCGAAGAAGCCGCTTCTTCGCCTGCGGGAGAATCGGCGAGCGGCAGCTTCCCAAAGGCGAAGATGCAAGCTGCAGCACACAGGCACAGTGTGGGCAGCCTTCAGACTTAGAGAAAACAGTACTTTACCACTCTCCTGCCTTTTCCATGGTTATTCTATTGGAAAAGAACGAGTTTTGGACAACTACCTTTCATTCTTGCCAAACTCTTTGCAGACCCCCGTGCAAGCTTTAGAACAAGATTTTGGATGTTTTCTTTCCTGGCAGAGTTTCTCCTTGCAAGATATGGTGGAAAAGCTTTTGGCTGAGTGTAGAGCGGCAAGACACGCAGAAGACGCAGATACGCAGCTCTCCGAAGCTAAGTGCCGGTCCCGGGCTTCTTTCGGCACAAACCGCTCTCAGGAGCTCCCTGCGCTCGCCACAATGCTCTGTGTGCGAAGAAGCCGCTTCTTCGCCTCCGGGAGAATCGGCGAGCGGCAGCTTCCCAAAGGCGAAGATGCAAGCTGCAGCACACAGGCACAGTGTGGGCAGCCTTCAGACTTAGAGAAAACAGTACTTTACCACTCTCCTGCCTTTTCCATGGTTATTCTATTGGAAAAGAACGAGTTTTGGACAACTACCTTTCATTCTTGCCAAACTCTTTGCAGACCTCCGTGCAAGCTTTAGAACAAGATTTTGGATGTTTTCTTTCCTGGCAGAGTTTCTCCTTGCAAGATATGGTGGAAAAGCTTTTGGCTGAGTGTAGAGCGGCAAGACACGCAGAAGACGCAGATACGCAGCTCTCCGAAGCTAAGTGCCGGTCCCGGGCTTCTTTCGGCACAAACCGCTCTCAGGAGCTCCCTGCGCTCGCCACAATGCTCTGTGTGCGAAGAAGCCGCTTCTTCGCCTCCGGGAGAATCGGCGAGCGGCAGCTTGCCAAAGGCGAAGATGCAAGCTGCAGCACACAGGCACAGTGTGGGCAGCCTTCAGACTTAGAAAAAACAGTACTTTACCACTCTCCTGCCTTTTCCATGGTTATTCTATTGGAAAAGAACGAGTTTTGGACAACTACCTTTCATTCTTGCCAAACTCTTTGCAGACCCCCGTGCAAGCTTTAGAACAAGATTTTGGATGTTTTCTTTCCTGGCAGAGTTTCTCCTTGCAAGATATGGTGGAAAAGCTTTTTGCTGAGTGTAGAGCGGCAAGACACGCAGAAGACGCAGATACGCAGCTCTCCGAAGCTAAGTGCCGGTCCCGGGCTTCTTTCGGCACAAACCGCTCTCAGGAGCTCCCTGCGCTCGCCACAATGCTCTGTGTGCGAAGAAGCCGCTTCTTCGCCTCCGGGAGAATCGGCGAGCGGCAGCTTCCCAAAGGCGAAGATGCAAGCTGCAGCACACAGGCACAGTGTGGGCAGCCTTCAGACTTAGAGAAAACAGTACTTTACCACTCTCCTGCCTTTTCCATGGTTATTCTATTGGAAAAGAACGAGTTTTGGACAACTACCTTTCATTCTTGCCAAACTCTTTGCAGACCTCCGTGCAAGCTTTAGAACAAGATTTTGGATGTTTTCTTTCCTGGCAGAGTTTCTCCTTGCAAGATACGGTGGAAAAGCTTTTGGCTGAGTGTAGAGCGGCAAGACACGCAGAAGACGCAGATACGCAGCTCTCCGAAGCTAAGTGCCGGTCCCGGGCTTCTTTCGGCACAAACCGCTCTCAGGAGCTCCCTGCGCTCGCCACAATGCTCTGTGTGCGAAGAAGCCGCTTCTTCGCCTCCGGGAGAATCGGCGAGCGGCAGCTTCCCAAAGGCGAAGATGCAAGCTGCAGCACACAGGCACAGTGTGGGCAGCCTTCAGACTTAGAAAAAACAGTACTTTACCACTCTCCTGCCTTTTCCATGGTTATTCTATTGGAAAAGAACGAGTTTTGGACAACTACCTTTCATTCTTGCCAAACTCTTTGCAGACCCCCGTGCAAGCTTTAGAACAAGATTTTGGATGTTTTCTTTCCTGGCAGAGTTTCTCCTTGCAAGATATGGTGGAAAAGCTTTTTGCTGAGTGTAGAGCGGCAAGACACGCAGAAGACGCAGATACGCAGCTCTCCGAAGCTAAGTGCCGGTCCCGGGCTTCTTTCGGCACAAACCGCTCTCAGGAGCTCCCTGCGCTCGCCACAATGCTCTGTGTGCGAAGAAGCCGCTTCTTCGCCTCCGGGAGAATCGGCGAGCGGCAGCTTGCCAAAGGCGAAGATGCAAGCTGCAGCACACAGGCACAGTGTGGGCAGCCTTCAGACTTAGAAAAAACAGTACTTTACCACTCTCCTGCCTTTTCCATGGTTATTCTATTGGAAAAGAACGAGTTTTGGACAACTACCTTTCATTCTTGCCAAACTCTTTGCAGACCCCCGTGCAAGCTTTAGAACAAGATTTTGGATGTTTTCTTTCCTGGCAGAGTTTCTCCTTGCAAGATATGGTGGAAAAGCATTTTGCTGAGTGTAGAGCGGCAAGACACGCAGAAGACGCAGATACGCAGCTCTCCGAAGCTAAGTGCCGGTCCCGGGCTTCTTTCGGCACAAACCGCTCTCAGCAGCTCCCTGCGCTCGCCACAATGCTCTGTGTGCGAAGAAGCCGCTTCTTCGCCTGCGGGAGAATCGGCGAGCGGCAGCTTCCCAAAGGCGAAGATGCAAGCTGCGGCACACAGGCACAGTGTGGGCAGCCTTCAGACTTAGAGAAAACAGTACTTTACCACTCTCCTGCCTTTTCCATGGTTATTCTATTGGAAAAGAACGAGTTTTGGACAACTACCTTTCATTCTTGCCAAACTCTTTGCAGACCCCCGTGCAAGCTTTAGAACCAGATTTTGGATGTTTTCTTTCCTGGCAGAGTTTCTCCTTGCAAGATATGGTGGAAAAGCTTTTGGCTGAGTGTAGAGCGGCAAGACACGCAGAAGACGCAGATACGCAGCTCTCCGAAGCTAAGTGCCGGTGCCGGGCTTCTTTCGGCACAAACCGCTCTCAGGAGCTCCCTGCGCTCGCCACAATGCTCTGTGTGCGAAGAAGCCGCTTCTTCGCCTGCGGGAGAATCGGCGAGCGGCAGCTTCCCAAAGGCAAAGATGCAAGCTGCAGCACACAGGCACAGTGTGGGCAGCCTTCAGACTTAGAGAAAACAGTACTTTACCACTCTCCTGCCTTTTCCATGGTTATTCTATTGGAAAAGAACGAGTTTTGGACAACTACCTTTCATTCTTGCCAAACTCTTTGCAGACCCCCGTGCAAGCTTTAGAACAAGATTTTGGATGTTTTCTTTCCTGGCAGAGTTTCTCCTTGCAAGATATGGTGGAAAAGCTTTTTGCTGAGTGTAGAGCGGCAAGACACGCAGAAGACGCAGATACGCAGCTCTCCGAAGCTAAGTGCCGGTCCCGGGCTTCTTTCGGCACAAACCGCTCTCAGGAGCTCCCTGCGCTCGCCACAATGCTCTGTGTGCGAAGAAGCCGCTTCTTCGCCTCCGGGAGAATCGGCGAGCGGCAGCTTCCCAAAGGCGAAGATGCAAGCTGCAGCACACAGGCACAGTGTGGGCAGCCTTCAGACTTAGAGAAAACAGTACTTTACCACTCTCCTGCCTTTTCCATGGTTATTCTATTGGAAAAGAACGAGTTTTGGACAACTACCTTTCATTCTTGCCAAACTCTTTGCAGACCTCCGTGCAAGCTTTAGAACAAGATTTTGGATGTTTTCTTTCCTGGCAGAGTTTCTCCTTGCAAGAGACGGTGGAAAAGCTTTTGGCTGAGTGTAGAGCGGCAAGACACGCAGAAGACGCAGATACGCAGCTCTCCGAAGCTAAGTGCCGGTCCCGGGCTTCTTTCGGCACAAACCGCTCTCAGGAGCTCCCTGCGCTCGCCACAATGCTCTGTGTGCGAAGAAGCCGCTTCTTCGCCTCCGGGAGAATCGGCGAGCGGCAGCTTGCCAAAGGCGAAGATGCAAGCTGCAGCACACAGGCACAGTGTGGGCAGCCTTCAGACTTAGAAAAAACAGTACTTTACCACTCTCCTGCCTTTTCCATGGTTATTCTATTGGAAAAGAACGAGTTTTGGACAACTACCTTTCATTCTTGCCAAACTCTTTGCAGACCCCCGTGCAAGCTTTAGAACAAGATTTTGGATGTTTTCTTTCCTGGCAGAGTTTCTCCTTGCAAGATATGGTGGAAAAGCATTTTGCTGAGTGTAGAGCGGCAAGACACGCAGAAGACGCAGATACGCAGCTCTCCGAAGCTAAGTGCCGGTCCCGGGCTTCTTTCGGCACAAACCGCTCTCAGCAGCTCCCTGCGCTCGCCACAATGCTCTGTGTGCGAAGAAGCCGCTTCTTCGCCTGCGGGAGAATCGGCGAGCGGCAGCTTCCCAAAGGCGAAGATGCAAGCTGCGGCACACAGGCACAGTGTGGGCAGCCTTCAGACTTAGAGAAAACAGTACTTTACCACTCTCCTGCCTTTTCCATGGTTATTCTATTGGAAAAGAACGAGTTTTGGACAACTACCTTTCATTCTTGCCAAACTCTTTGCAGACCCCCGTGCAAGCTTTAGAACCAGATTTTGGATGTTTTCTTTCCTGGCAGAGTTTCTCCTTGCAAGATATGGTGGAAAAGCTTTTGGCTGAGTGTAGAGCGGCAAGACACGCAGAAGACGCAGATACGCAGCTCTCCGAAGCTAAGTGCCGGTCCCGGGCTTCTTTCGGCACAAACCGCTCTCAGGAGCTCCCTGCGCTCGCCACAATGCTCTGTGTGCGAAGAAGCCGCTTCTTCGCCTGCGGGAGAATCGGCGAGCGGCAGCTTCCCAAAGGCAAAGATGCAAGCTGCAGCACACAGGCACAGTGTGGGCAGCCTTCAGACTTAGAGAAAACAGTACTTTACCACTCTCCTGCCTTTTCCATGGTTATTCTATTGGAAAAGAACGAGTTTTGGACAACTACCTTTCATTCTTGCCAAACTCTTTGCAGACCCCCGTGCAAGCTTTAGAACAAGATTTTGGATGTTTTCTTTCCTGGCAGAGTTTCTCCTTGCAAGATATGGTGGAAAAGCTTTTTGCTGAGTGTAGAGCGGCAAGACACGCAGAAGACGCAGATACGCAGCTCTCCGAAGCTAAGTGCCGGTCCCGGGCTTCTTTCGGCACAAACCGCTCTCAGGAGCTCCCTGCGCTCGCCACAATGCTCTGTGTGCGAAGAAGCCGCTTCTTCGCCTCCGGGAGAATCGGCGAGCGGCAGCTTCCCAAAGGCGAAGATGCAAGCTGCAGCACACAGGCACAGTGTGGGCAGCCTTCAGACTTAGAGAAAACAGTACTTTACCACTCTCCTGCCTTTTCCATGGTTATTCTATTGGAAAAGAACGAGTTTTGGACAACTACCTTTCATTCTTGCCAAACTCTTTGCAGACCTCCGTGCAAGCTTTAGAACAAGATTTTGGATGTTTTCTTTCCTGGCAGAGTTTCTCCTTGCAAGATACGGTGGAAAAGCTTTTGGCTGAGTGTAGAGCGGCAAGACACGCAGAAGACGCAGATACGCAGCTCTCCGAAGCTAAGTGCCGGTCCCGGGCTTCTTTCGGCACAAACCGCTCTCAGCAGCTCCCTGCGCTCGCCACAATGCTCTGTGTGCGAAGAAGCCGCTTCTTCGCCTGCGGGAGAATCGGCGAGCGGCAGCTTCCCAAAGGCGAAGATGCAAGCTGCAGCACACAGGCACAGTGTGGGCAGCCTTCAGACTTAGAGAAAACAGTACTTTACCACTCTCCTGCCTTTTCCATGGTTATTCTATTGGAAAAGAACGAGTTTTGGACAACTACCTTTCATTCTTGCCAAACTCTTTGCAGACCCCCGTGCAAGCCTTAGAACAAGATTTTGGATGTTTTCTTTCCTGGCAGAGTTTCTCCTTGCAAGATATGGTGGAAAAGCTTTTTGCTGAGTGTAGAACGGCAAGACACGCAGAAGACGCAGATACGCAGCTCTCCGAAGCTAAGTGCCGGTCTCGGGCTTCTTTCGGCACAAACCGCTCTCAGGAGCTCCCTGCGCTCGCCACAATGCTCTGTGTGCGAAGAAGCCGCTTCTTCGCCTCCGGGAGAATCGGCGAGCGGCAGCTTGCCAAAGGCGAAGATGCAAGCTGCAGCACGCAGGCACAGTGTGGGCAGCCTTCAGACTTAGAGAAAACAGTACTTTACCACTCTCCTGCCTTTTCCATGGTTATTCTATTGGAAAAGAACGAGTTTTGGACAACTACCTTTCATTCTTGCCAAACTCTTTGCAGACCCCCGTGCAAGCTTTAGAACAAGATTTTGGATGTTTTCTTTCCTGGCAGAGTTTCTCCTTGCAAGATATGGTGGAAAAGCTTTTGGCTGAGTGTAGAGCGGCAAGACACGCAGAAGACGCAGATACGCAGCTCTCCGAAGCTAAGTGCCGGTCCCGGGCTTCTTTCGGCACAAACCGCTCTCAGGAGCTCCCTGCGCTCGCCACAATGCTCTGTGTGCGAAGAAGCCGCTTCTTCGCCTGCGGGAGAATCGGCGAGCGGCAGCTTCCCAAAGGCGAAGATGCAAGCTGCAGCACGCAGGCACAGTGTGGGCAGCCTTCAGACTTAGAGAAAACAGTACTTTACCACTCTCCTGCCTTTTCCATGGTTATTCTATTGGAAAAGAACGAGTTTTGGACAACTACCTTTCATTCTTGCCAAACTCTTTGCAGACCCCCGTGCAAGCTTTAGAACAAGATTTTGGATGTTTTCTTTCCTGGCAGAGTTTCTCCTTGCAAGATATGGTGGAAAAGCTTTTGGCTGAGTGTAGAGCGGCAAGACACGCAGAAGACGCAGATACGCAGCTCTCCGAAGCTAAGTGCCGGTCCCGGGCTTCTTTCGGCACAAACCGCTCTCAGGAGCTCCCTGCGCTCGCCACAATGCTCTGTGTGCGAAGAAGCCGCTTCTTCGCCTGCGGGAGAATCGGCGAGCGGCAGCTTCCCAAAGGCAAAGATGCAAGCTGCAGCACACAGGCACAGTGTGGGCAGCATTCAGACTTAGATAAAACAGTACTTTACCACTCTCCTGCCTTATCCATGGTTATTCTATTGGAAAAGAACGAGTTTTGGACAACTACCTTTCATTCTTGCCAAACTCTTTGCAGACCCCCGTGCAAGCTTTAGAACAAGATTTTGGATGTTTTCTTTCCTGGCAGAGTTTCTCCTTGCAAGATATGGTGGAAAAGCTTTTTGCTGAGTGTAGAGCGGCAAGACACGCAGAAGACGCAGATACGCAGCTCTCCGAAGCTAAGTGCCGGTCCCGGGCTTCTTTCGGCACAAACCGCTCTCAGGAGCTCCCTGCGCTCGCCACAATGCTCTGTGTGCGAAGAAGCCGCTTCTTCGCCTCCGGGAGAATCGGCGAGCGGCAGCTTCCCAAAGGCGAAGATGCAAGCTGCAGCACACAGGCACAGTGTGGGCAGCCTTCAGACTTAGAGAAAACAGTACTTTACCACTCTCCTGCCTTTTCCATGGTTATTCTATTGGAAAAGAACGAGTTTTGGACAACTACCTTTCATTCTTGCCAAACTCTTTGCAGACCCCCGTGCAAGCTTTAGAACAAGATTTTGGATGTTTTCTTTCCTGGCAGAGTTTCTCCTTGCAAGATATGGTGGAAAAGCTTTTTGCTGAGTGTAGAGCGGCAAGACACGCAGAAGACGCGGATACGCAGCTCTCCGAAGCTAAGTGCCGGTCCCGGGCTTCTTTCGGCACAAACCGCTCTCAGGAGCTCCCTGCGCTCGCCACAATGCTCTGTGTGCGAAGAAGCCGCTTCTTCGCCTCCGGGAGAATCGGCGAGCGGCAGCTTCCCAAAGGCGAAGATGCAAGCTGCAGCACACAGGCACAGTGTGGGCAGCATTCAGACTTAGAGAAAACAGTACTTTACCACTCTCCTGCCTTTTCCATGGTTATTCTATTGGAAAAGAACGAGTTTTGGACAACTACCTTTCATTCTTGCCAAACTCTTTGCAGACCCCCGTGCAAGCTTTAGAACAAGATTTTGGATGTTTTCTTTCCTGGCAGAGTTTCTCCTTGCAAGATATGGTGGAAAAGCTTTTTGCTGAGTGTAGAGCGGCAAGACACGCAGAAGACGCAGATACGCAGCTCTCCGAAGCTAAGTGCCGGTCCCGGGCTTCTTTCGGCACAAACCGCTCTCAGGAGCTCCCTGCGCTCGCCACAATGCTCTGTGTGCGAAGAAGCCGCTTCTTCGCCTCCGGGAGAATCGGCGAGCGGCAGCTTCCCAAAGGCGAAGATGCAAGCTGCAGCACACAGGCACAGTGTGGGCAGCCTTCAGACTTAGAGAAAACAGTACTTTACCACTCTCCTGCCTTTTCCATGGTTATTCTATTGGAAAAGAACGAGTTTTGGACAACTACCTTTCATTCTTGCCAAACTCTTTGCAGACCCCCGTGCAAGCTTTAGAACAAGATTTTGGATGTTTTCTTTCCTGGCAGAGTTTCTCCTTGCAAGATATGGTGGAAAAGCTTTTTGCTGAGTGTAGAGCGGCAAGACACGCAGAAGACGCAGATACGCAGCTCTCCGAAGCTAAGTGCCGGTCCCGGGCTTCTTTCGGCACAAACCGCTCTCAGGAGCTCCCTGCGCTCGCCACAATGCTCTGTGTGCGAAGAAGCCGCTTCTTCGCCTCCGGGAGAATCGGCGAGCGGCAGCTTCCCAAAGGCGAAGATGCAAGCTGCGGCACACAGGCACAGTGTGGGCAGCCTTCAGACTTAGAGAAAACAGTACTTTACCACTCTCCTGCCTTTTCCATGGTTATTCTATTGGAAAAGAACGAGTTTTGGACAACTACCTTTCATTCTTGCCAAACTCTTTGCAGACCCCCGTGCAAGCTTTAGAACAAGATTTTGGATGTTTTCTTTCCTGGCAGAGTTTCTCCTTGCAAGATATGGTGGAAAAGCTTTTTGCTGAGTGTAGAGCGGCAAGACACGCAGAAGACGCAGATACGCAGCTCTCCGAAGCTAAGTGCCGGTCCCGGGCTTCTTTCGGCACAAACCGCTCTCAGGAGCTCCCTGCGCTCGCCACAATGCTCTGTGTGCGAAGAAGCCGCTTCTTCGCCTGCGGGAGAATCGGCGAGCGGCAGCTTCCCAAAGGCAAAGATGCAAGCTGCAGCACACAGGCACAGTGTGGGCAGCATTCAGACTTAGATAAAACAGTACTTTACCACTCTCCTGCCTTATCCATGGTTATTCTATTGGAAAAGAAGGAGTTTTGGACAACTACCTTTCATTCTTGCCAAACTCTTTGCAGACCCCCGTGCAAGCTTTAGAACAAGATTTTGGATGTTTTCTTTCCTGGCAGAGTTTCTCCTTGCAAGATATGGTGGAAAAGCTTTTTGCTGAGTGTAGAGCGGCAAGACACGCAGAAGACGCAGATACGCAGCTCTCCGAAGCTAAGTGCCGGTCCCGGGCTTCTTTCGGCACAAACCGCTCTCAGGAGCTCCCTGCGCTCGCCACAATGCTCTGTGTGCGAAGAAGCCGCTTCTTCGCCTCCGGGAGAATCGGCGAGCGGCAGCTTCCCAAAGGCGAAGATGCAAGCTGCAGCACACAGGCACAGTGTGGGCAGCCTTCAGACTTAGAGAAAACAGTACTTTACCACTCTCCTGCCTTTTCCATGGTTATTCTATTGGAAAAGAACGAGTTTTGGACAACTACCTTTCATTCTTGCCAAACTCTTTGCAGACCCCCGTGCAAGCTTTAGAACAAGATTTTGGATGTTTTCTTTCCTGGCAGAGTTTCTCCTTGCAAGATATGGTGGAAAAGCTTTTTGCTGAGTGTAGAGCGGCAAGACACGCAGAAGACGCGGATACGCAGCTCTCCGAAGCTAAGTGCCGGTCCCGGGCTTCTTTCGGCACAAACCGCTCTCAGGAGCTCCCTGCGCTCGCCACAATGCTCTGTGTGCGAAGAAGCCGCTTCTTCGCCTCCGGGAGAATCGGCGAGCGGCAGCTTCCCAAAGGCGAAGATGCAAGCTGCAGCACACAGGCACAGTGTGGGCAGCCTTCAGACTTAGAGAAAACAGTACTTTACCACTCTCCTGCCTTTTCCATGGTTATTCTATTGGAAAAGAACGAGTTTTGGACAACTACCTTTCATTCTTGCCAAACTCTTTGCAGACCCCCGTGCAAGCTTTAGAACAAGATTTTGGATGTTTTCTTTCCTGGCAGAGTTTCTCCTTGCAAGATATGGTGGAAAAGCTTTTGGCTGAGTGTAGAGCGGCAAGACACGCAGAAGACGCAGATACGCAGCTCTCCGAAGCTAAGTGCCGGTCCCGGGCTTCTTTCGGCACAAACCGCTCTCAGGAGCTCCCTGCGCTCGCCACAATGCTCTGTGTGCGAAGAAGCCGCTTCTTCGCCTGCGGGAGAATCGGCGAGCGGCAGCTTCCCAAAGGCGAAGATGCAAGCTGCAGCACACAGGCACAGTGTGGGCAGCCTTCAGACTTAGAGAAAACAGTACTTTACCACTCTCCTGCCTTTTCCATGGTTATTCTATTGGAAAAGAACGAGTTTTGGACAACTACCTTTCATTCTTGCCAAACTCTTTGCAGACCCCCGTGCAAGCTTTAGAACAAGATTTTGGATGTTTTCTTTCCTGGCAGAGTTTCTCCTTGCAAGATATGGTGGAAAAGCTTTTTGCTGAGTGTAGAGCGGCAAGACACGCAGAAGACGCAGATACGCAGCTCTCCGAAGCTAAGTGCCGGTCCCGGGCTTCTTTCGGCACAAACCGCTCTCAGGAGCTCCCTGCGCTCGCCACAATGCTCTGTGTGCGAAGAAGCCGCTTCTTCGCCTCCGGGAGAATCGGCGAGCGGCAGCTTGCCAAAGGCGAAGATGCAAGCTGCAGCACACAGGCACAGTGTGGGCAGCCTTCAGACTTAGAGAAAACAGTACTTTACCACTCTCCTGCCTTTTCCATGGTTATTCTATTGGAAAAGAACGAGTTTTGGACAACTACCTTTCATTCTTGCCAAACTCTTTGCAGACCTCCGTGCAAGCTTTAGAACAAGATTTTGGATGTTTTCTTTCCTGGCAGAGTTTCTCCTTGCAAGATACGGTGGAAAAGCTTTTGGCTGAGTGTAGAGCGGCAAGACACGCAGAAGACGCAGATACGCAGCTCTCCGAAGCTAAGTGCCGGTCCCGGGCTTCTTTCGGCACAAACCGCTCTCAGGAGCTCCCTGCGCTCGCCACAATGCTCTGTGTGCGAAGAAGCCGCTTCTTCGCCTCCGGGAGAATCGGCGAGCGGCAGCTTCCCAAAGGCGAAGATGCAAGCTGCAGCACACAGGCACAGTGTGGGCAGCCTTCAGACTTAGAGAAAACAGTACTTTACCACTCTCCTGCCTTTTCCATGGTTATTCTATTGGAAAAGAACGAGTTTTGGACAACTACCTTTCATTCTTGCCAAACTCTTTGCAGACCCCCGTGCAAGCTTTAGAACAAGATTTTGGATGTTTTCTTTCCTGGCAGAGTTTCTCCTTGCAAGATATGGTGGAAAAGCTTTTTGCTGAGTGTAGAGCGGCAAGACACGCAGAAGACGCAGATACGCAGCTCTCCGAAGCTAAGTGCCGGTCCCGGGCTTCTTTCGGCACAAACCGCTCTCAGGAGCTCCCTGCGCTCGCCACAATGCTCTGTGTGCGAAGAAGCCGCTTCTTCGCCTCCGGGAGAATCGGCGAGCGGCAGCTTCCCAAAGGCGAAGATGCAAGCTGCAGCACACAGGCACAGTGTGGGCAGCCTTCAGACTTAGAGAAAACAGTACTTTACCACTCTCCTGCCTTATCCATGGTTATTCTATTGGAAAAGAACGAGTTTTGGACAACTACCTTTCATTCTTGCCAAACTCTTTGCAGACCCCCGTGCAAGCTTTAGAACAAGATTTTGGATGTTTTCTTTCCTGGCAGAGTTTCTCCTTGCAAGATATGGTGGAAAAGCTTTTTGCTGAGTGTAGAGCGGCAAGACACGCAGAAGACGCAGATACGCAGCTCTCCAAAGCTAAGTGCCGGTCCCGGGCTTCTTTCGGCACAAACCGCTCTCAGGAGCTCCCTGCGCTCGCCACAATGCTCTGTGTGCGAAGAAGCCGCTTCTTCGCCTCCGGGAGAATCGGCGAGCGGCAGCTTCCCAAAGGCGAAGATGCAAGCTGCAGCACACAGGCACAGTGTGGGCAGCCTTCAGACTTAGAGAAAACAGTACTTTACCACTCTCCTGCCTTTTCCATGGTTATTCTATTGGAAAAGAACGAGTTTTGGACAACTACCTTTCATTCTTGCCAAACTCTTTGCAGACCCCCGTGCAAGCTTTAGAACAAGATTTTGGATGTTTTCTTTCCTGGCAGAGTTTCTCCTTGCAAGATATGGTGGAAAAGCTTTTTGCTGAGTATAGAGCGGCAAGACACGCAGAAGACGCAGATACGCAGCTCTCCGAAGCTAAGTGCCGGTCCCGGGCTTCTTTCGGCACAAACCGCTCTCAGGAGCTCCCTGCGCTCGCCACAATGCTCTGTGTGCGAAGAAGCCGCTTCTTCGCCTGCGGGAGAATCGGCGAGCGGCAGCTTCCCAAAGGCGAAGATGCAAGCTGCAGCACACAGGCACAGTGTGGGCAGCCTTCAGACTTAGAGAAAACAGTACTTTACCACTCTCCTGCCTTTTCCATGGTTATTCTATTGGAAAAGAACGAGTTTTGGACAACTACCTTTCATTCTTGCCAAACTCTTTGCAGACCCCCGTGCAAGCTTTAGAACAAGATTTTGGATGTTTTCTTTCCTGGCAGAGTTTCTCCTTGCAAGATATGGTGGAAAAGCTTTTGGCTGAGTGTAGAGCGGCAAGACACGCAGAAGACGCAGATACGCAGCTCTCCGAAGCTAAGTGCCGGTCCCGGGCTTCTTTCGGCACAAACCGCTCTCAGGAGCTCCCTGCGCTCGCCACAATGCTCTGTGTGCGAAGAAGCCGCTTCTTCGCCTCCGGGAGAATCGGCGAGCGGCAGCTTCCCAAAGGCGAAGATGCAAGCTGCAGCACACAGGCACAGTGTGGGCAGCCTTCAGACTTAGAGAAAACAGTACTTTACCACTCTCCTGCCTTTTCCATGGTTATTCTATTGGAAAAGAACGAGTTTTGGACAACTACCTTTCATTCTTGCCAAACTCTTTGCAGACCTCCGTGCAAGCTTTAGAACAAGATTTTGGATGTTTTCTTTCCTGGCAGAGTTTCTCCTTGCAAGATATGGTGGAAAAGCTTTTGGCTGAGTGTAGAGCGGCAAGACACGCAGAAGACGCAGATACGCAGCTCTCCGAAGCTAAGTGCCGGTCCCGGGCTTCTTTCGGCACAAACCGCTCTCAGGAGCTCCCTGCGCTCGCCACAATGCTCTGTGTGCGAAGAAGCCGCTTCTTCGCCTCCGGGAGAATCGGCGAGCGGCAGCTTGCCAAAGGCGAAGATGCAAGCTGCAGCACACAGGCACAGTGTGGGCAGCCTTCAGACTTAGAAAAAACAGTACTTTACCACTCTCCTGCCTTTTCCATGGTTATTCTATTGGAAAAGAACGAGTTTTGGACAACTACCTTTCATTCTTGCCAAACTCTTTGCAGACCCCCGTGCAAGCTTTAGAACAAGATTTTGGATGTTTTCTTTCCTGGCAGAGTTTCTCCTTGCAAGATATGGTGGAAAAGCTTTTGGCTGAGTGTAGAGCGGCAAGACACGCAGAAGACGCAGATACGCAGCTCTCCGAAGCTAAGTGCCGGTCCCGGGCTTCTTTCGGCACAAACCGCTCTCAGGAGCTCCCTGCGCTCGCCACAATGCTCTGTGTGCGAAGAAGCCGCTTCTTCGCCTGCGGGAGAATCGGCGAGCGGCAGCTTCCCAAAGGCGAAGATGCAAGCTGCAGCACACAGGCACAGTGTGGGCAGCCTTCAGACTTAGAGAAAACAGTACTTTACCACTCTCCTGCCTTTTCCATGGTTATTCTATTGGAAAAGAACGAGTTTTGGACAACTACCTTTCATTCTTGCCAAACTCTTTGCAGACCCCCGTGCAAGCTTTAGAACAAGTTTTTGGATGTTTTCTTTCCTGGCAGAGTTTCTCCTTGCAAGATATGGTGGAAAAGCTTTTTGCTGAGTGTAGAGCGGCAAGACACGCAGAAGACGCAGATACGCAGCTCTCCGAAGCTAAGTGCCGGTCTCGGGCTCCTTTCGGCACAAACCGCTCTCAGGAGCTCCCTGCGCTCGCCACAATGCTCTGTGTGCGAAGAAGCCGCTTCTTCGCCTCCGGGAGAATCGGCGAGCGGCAGCTTGCCAAAGGCGAAGATGCAAGCTGCAGCACGCAGGCACAGTGTGGGCAGCCTTCAGACTTAGAGAAAACAGTACTTTACCACTCTCCTGCCTTTTCCATGGTTATTCTATTGGAAAAGAACGAGTTTTGGACAACTACCTTTCATTCTTGCCAAACTCTTTGCAGACCCCCGTGCAAGCTATAGAACAAGATTTTGGATGTTTTCTTTCCTGGCAGAGTTTCTCCTTGCAAGATATGGTGGAAAAGCTTTTGGCTGAGTGTAGAGCGGCAAGACACGCAGAAGACGCAGATACGCAGCTCTCCGAAGCTAAGTGCCGGTCCCGGGCTTCTTTCGGCACAAACCGCTCTCAGGAGCTCCCTGCGCTCGCCACAATGCTCTGTGTGCGAAGAAGCCGCTTCTTCGCCTCCGGGAGAATCGGCGAGCGGCAGCTTCCCAAAGGCGAAGATGCAAGCTGCAGCACGCAGGCACAGTGTGGGCAGCCTTCAGACTTAGAGAAAACAGTACTTTACCACTCTCCTGCCTTATCCATGGTTATTCTATTGGAAAAGAACGAGTTTTGGACAACTACCTTTCATTCTTGCCAAACTCTTTGCAGACCCCCGTGCAAGCTTTAGAACAAGATTTTGGATGTTTTCTTTCCTGGCAGAGTTTCTCCTTGCAAGATATGGTGGAAAAGCTTTTGGCTGAGTGTAGAGCGGCAAGACACGCAGAAGACGCAGATACGCAGCTCTCCGAAGCTAAGTGCCGGTCCCGGGCTTCTTTCGGCACAAACCGCTCTCAGGAGCTCCCTGCGCTCGCCACAATGCTCTGTGTGCGAAGAAGCCGCTTCTTCGCCTGCGGGAGAATCGGCGAGCGGCAGCTTCCCAAAGGCAAAGATGCAAGCTGCAGCACACAGGCACAGTGTGGGCAGCATTCAGACTTAGATAAAACAGTACTTTACCACTCTCCTGCCTTATCCATGGTTATTCTATTGGAAAAGAACGAGTTTTGGACAACTACCTTTCATTCTTGCCAAACTCTTTGCAGACCCCCTTGCAAGCTTTAGAACAAGATTTTGGATGTTTTCTTTCCTGGCAGAGTTTCTCCTTGCAAGATATGGTGGAAAAGCTTTTTGCTGAGTGTAGAGCGGCAAGACACGCAGAAGACGCAGATACGCAGCTCTCCGAAGCTAAGTGCCGGTCCCGGGCTTCTTTCGGCACAAACCGCTCTCAGGAGCTCCCTGCGCTCGCCACAATGCTCTGTGTGCGAAGAAGCCGCTTCTTCGCCTCCGGGAGAATCGGCGAGCGGCAGCTTCCCAAAGGCGAAGATGCAAGCTGCAGCACACAGGCACAGTGTGGGCAGCCTTCAGACTTAGAGAAAACAGTACTTTACCACTCTCCTGCCTTTTCCATGGTTATTCTATTGGAAAAGAACGAGTTTTGGACAACTACCTTTCATTCTTGCCAAACTCTTTGCAGACCCCCGTGCAAGCTTTAGAACAAGATTTTGGATGTTTTCTTTCCTGGCAGAGTTTCTCCTTGCAAGATATGGTGGAAAAGCTTTTTGCTGAGTGTAGAGCGGCAAGACACGCAGAAGACGCAGATACGCAGCTCTCCGAAGCTAAGTGCCGGTCCCGGGCTTCTTTCGGCACAAACCGCTCTCAGGAGCTCCCTGCGCTCGCCACAATGCTCTGTGTGCGAAGAAGCCGCTTCTTCGCCTGCGGGAGAATCGGCGAGCGGCAGCTTCCCAAAGGCGAAGATGCAAGCTGCAGCACACAGGCACAGTGTGGGCAGCCTTCAGACTTAGAGAAAACAGTACTTTACCACTCTCCTGCCTTTTCCATGGTTATTCTATTGGAAAAGAACGAGTTTTGGACAACTACCTTTCATTCTTGCCAAACTCTTTGCAGACCCCCGTGCAAGCTTTAGAACAAGATTTTGGATGTTTTCTTTCCTGGCAGAGTTTCTCCTTGCAAGATATGGTGGAAAAGCTTTTTGCTGAGTGTAGAGCGGCAAGACACGCAGAAGACGCAGATACGCAGCTCTCCGAAGCTAAGTGCCGGTCCCGGGCTTCTTTCGGCACAAACCGCTCTCAGCAGCTCCCTGCGCTCGCCACAATGCTCTGTGTGCGAAGAAGCCGCTTCTTCGCCTCCGGGAGAATCGGCGAGCGGCAGCTTCCCAAAGGCGAAGATGCAAGCTGCGGCACACAGGCACAGTGTGGGCAGCCTTCAGACTTAGAGAAAACAGTACTTTACCACTCTCCTGCCTTTTCCATGGTTATTCTATTGGAAAAGAACGAGTTTTGGACAACTACCTTTCATTCTTGCCAAACTCTTTGCAGACCCCCGTGCAAGCTTTAGAACAAGTTTTTGGATGTTTTCTTTCCTGGCAGAGTTTCTCCTTGCAAGATATGGTGGAAAAGCTTTTTGCTGAGTGTAGAGCGGCAAGACACGCAGAAGACGCGGATACGCAGCTCTCCGAAGCTAAGTGCCGGTCTCGGGCTTCTTTCGGCACAAACCGCTCTCAGGAGCTCCCTGCGCTCGCCACAATGCTCTGTGTGCGAAGAAGCCGCTTCTTCGCCTCCGGGAGAATCGGCGAGCGGCAGCTTCCCAAAGGCGAAGATGCAAGCTGCAGCACGCAGGCACAGTGTGGGCAGCCTTCAGACTTAGAGAAAACAGTACTTTACCACTCTCCTGCCTTTTCCATGGTTATTCTATTGGAAAAGAACGAGTTTTGGACAACTACCTTTCATTCTTGCCAAACTCTTTGCAGACCCCCGTGCAAGCTTTAGAACAAGATTTTGGATGTTTTCTTTCCTGGCAGAGTTTCTCCTTGCAAGATATGGTGGAAAAGCTTTTTGCTGAGTGTAGAGCGGCAAGACACGCAGAAGACGCAGATACGCAGCTCTCCGAAGCTAAGTGCCGGTCCCGGGCTTCTTTCGGCACAAACCGCTCTCAGCAGCTCCCTGCGCTCGCCACAATGCTCTGTGTGCGAAGAAGCCGCTTCTTCGCCTGCGGGAGAATCGGCGAGCGGCAGCTTCCCAAAGGCGAAGATGCAAGCTGCAGCACGCAGGCACAGTGTGGGCAGCCTTCAGACTTAGAGAAAACAGTACTTTACCACTCTCCTGCCTTTTCCATGGTTATTCTATTGGAAAAGAACGAGTTTTGGACAACTACCTTTCATTCTTGCCAAACTCTTTGCAGACCCCCGTGCAAGCTTTAGAACAAGATTTTGGATGTTTTCTTTCCTGGCAGAGTTTCTCCTTGCAAGATATGGTGGAAAAGCTTTTTGCTGAGTGTAGAGCGGCAAGACACGCAGAAGACGCAGATACGCAGCTCTCCGAAGCTAAGTGCCGGTCCCGGGCTTCTTTCGGCACAAACCGCTCTCAGGAGCTCCCTGCGCTCGCCACAATGCTCTGTGTGCGAAGAAGCCGCTTCTTCGCCTGCGGGAGAATCGGCGAGCGGCAGCTTCCCAAAGGCAAAGATGCAAGCTGCAGCACACAGGCACAGTGTGGGCAGCATTCAGACTTAGATAAAACAGTACTTTACCACTCTCCTGCCTTATCCATGGTTATTCTATTGGAAAAGAAGGAGTTTTGGACAACTACCTTTCATTCTTGCCAAACTCTTTGCAGACCCCCGTGCAAGCTTTAGAACAAGATTTTGGATGTTTTCTTTCCTGGCAGAGTTTCTCCTTGCAAGATATGGTGGAAAAGCTTTTTGCTGAGTGTAGAGCGGCAAGACACGCAGAAGACGCAGATACGCAGCTCTCCGAAGCTAAGTGCCGGTCCCGGGCTTCTTTCGGCACAAACCGCTCTCAGGAGCTCCCTGCGCTCGCCACAATGCTCTGTGTGCGAAGAAGCCGCTTCTTCGCCTGCGGGAGAATCGGCGAGCGGCAGCTTCCCAAAGGCGAAGATGCAAGCTGCAGCACACAGGCACAGTGTGGGCAGCCTTCAGACTTAGAGAAAACAGTACTTTACCACTCTCCTGCCTTTTCCATGGTTATTCTATTGGAAAAGAACGAGTTTTGGACAACTACCTTTCATTCTTGCCAAACTCTTTGCAGACCCCCGTGCAAGCTTTAGAACAAGATTTTGGATGTTTTCTTTCCTGGCAGAGTTTCTCCTTGCAAGATATGGTGGAAAAGCTTTTTGCTGAGTGTAGAGCGGCAAGACACGCAGAAGACGCGGATACGCAGCTCTCCGAAGCTAAGTGCCGGTCCCGGGCTTCTTTCGGCACAAACCGCTCTCAGGAGCTCCCTGCGCTCGCCACAATGCTCTGTGTGCGAAGAAGCCGCTTCTTCGCCTCCGGGAGAATCGGCGAGCGGCAGCTTCCCAAAGGCGAAGATGCAAGCTGCAGCACACAGGCACAGTGTGGGCAGCCTTCAGACTTAGAGAAAACAGTACTTTACCACTCTCCTGCCTTTTCCATGGTTATTCTATTGGAAAAGAACGAGTTTTGGACAACTACCTTTCATTCTTGCCAAACTCTTTGCAGACCCCCGTGCAAGCTTTAGAACAAGATTTTGGATGTTTTCTTTCCTGGCAGAGTTTCTCCTTGCAAGATATGGTGGAAAAGCTTTTGGCTGAGTGTAGAGCGGCAAGACACGCAGAAGACGCAGATACGCAGCTCTCCGAAGCTAAGTGCCGGTCCCGGGCTTCTTTCGGCACAAACCGCTCTCAGGAGCTCCCTGCGCTCGCCACAATGCTCTGTGTGCGAAGAAGCCGCTTCTTCGCCTCCGGGAGAATCGGCGAGCGGCAGCTTCCCAAAGGCGAAGATGCAAGCTGCAGCACACAGGCACAGTGTGGGCAGCCTTCAGACTTAGAGAAAACAGTACTTTACCACTCTCCTGCCTTTTCCATGGTTATTCTATTGGAAAAGAACGAGTTTTGGACAACTACCTTTCATTCTTGCCAAACTCTTTGCAGACCCCCGTGCAAGCTTTAGAACAAGATTTTGGATGTTTTCTTTCCTGGCAGAGTTTCTCCTTGCAAGATATGGTGGAAAAGCTTTTTGCTGAGTGTAGAGCGGCAAGACACGCAGAAGACGCAGATACGCAGCTCTCCGAAGCTAAGTGCCGGTCCCGGGCTTCTTTCGGCACAAACCGCTCTCAGGAGCTCCCTGCGCTCGCCACAATGCTCTGTGTGCGAAGAAGCCGCTTCTTCGCCTGCGGGAGAATCGGCGAGCGGCAGCTTCCCAAAGGCGAAGATGCAAGCTGCAGCACACAGGCACAGTGTGGGCAGCCTTCAGACTTAGAGAAAACAGTACTTTACCACTCTCCTGCCTTTTCCATGGTTATTCTATTGGAAAAGAACGAGTTTTGGACAACTACCTTTCATTCTTGCCAAACTCTTTGCAGACCTCCGTGCAAGCTTTAGAACAAGATTTTGGATGTTTTCTTTCCTGGCAGAGTTTCTCCTTGCAAGATATGGTGGAAAAGCTTTTGCTGAGTGTAGAGCGGCAAGACACGCAGAAGACGCAGATACGCAGCTCTCCGAAGCTAAGTGCCGGTCCCGGGCTTCTTTCGGCACAAACCGCTCTCAGGAGCTCCCTGCGCTCGCCACAATGCTCTGTGTGCGAAGAAGCCGCTTCTTCGCCTCCGGGAGAATCGGCGAGCGGCAGCTTCCCAAAGGCGAAGATGCAAGCTGCAGCACACAGGCACAGTGTGGGCAGCCTTCAGACTTAGAAAAAACAGTACTTTTACCACTCTCCTGCCTTTTCCAATGGTTATTCTATTGGAAAAGAACGAGTTTTGGACAACTACCTTTCATTCTTGCAAACTCTTTGCAGACCCCCGTGCAAGCTTTAGAACAAGATTTTGGATGTTTTCTTTCCTGGCAGAGTTTCTCCTTGCAAGATATGGTGGAAAAGCTTTTTGCTGAGTGTAGAGCGGCAAGACACGCAGAAGACGCAGATACGCAGCTCTCCGAAGCTAAGTGCCGGTCCCGGGCTTCTTTCGGCACAAACCGCTCTCAGGAGCTCCCTGCGCTCGCCACAATGCTCTGTGTGCGAAGAAGCCGCTTCTTCGCCTCCGGGAGAATCGGCGAGCGGCAGCTTGCCAAAGGCGAAGATGCAAGCTGCAGCACACAGGCACAGTGTGGGCAGCATTCAGACTTAGAAAAAACAGTACTTTACCACTCTCCTGCCTTTTCCATGGTTATTCTATTGGAAAAGAACGAGTTTTGGACAACTACCTTTCATTCTTGCCAAACTCTTTGCAGACCCCCGTGCAAGCTTTAGAACAAGATTTTGGATGTTTTCTTTCCTGGCAGAGTTTCTCCTTGCAAGATATGGTGGAAAAGCTTTTTGCTGAGTGTAGAGCGGCAAGACACGCAGAAGACGCAGATACGCAGCTCTCCGAAGCTAAGTGCCGGTCCCGGGCTTCTTTCGGCACAAACCGCTCTCAGCAGCTCCCTGCGCTCGCCACAATGCTCTGTGTGCGAAGAAGCCGCTTCTTCGCCTGCGGGAGAATCGGCGAGCGGCAGCTTCCCAAAGGCGAAGATGCAAGCTGCAGCACACAGGCACAGTGTGGGCAGCCTTCAGACTTAGAGAAAACAGTACTTTACCACTCTCCTGCCTTTTCCATGGTTATTCTATTGGAAAAGAACGAGTTTTGGACAACTACCTTTCATTCTTGCCAAACTCTTTGCAGACCCCCGTGCAAGCTTTAGAACAAGATTTTGGATGTTTTCTTTCCTGGCAGAGTTTCTCCTTGCAAGATATGGTGGAAAAGCTTTTGGCTGAGTGTAGAGCGGCAAGACACGCAGAAGACGCAGATACGCAGCTCTCCGAAGCTAAGTGCCGGTCCCGGGCTTCTTTCGGCACAAACCGCTCTCAGGAGCTCCCTGCGCTCGCCACAATGCTCTGTGTGCGAAGAAGCCGCTTCTTCGCCTGCGGGAGAATCGGCGAGCGGCAGCTTCCCAAAGGCAAAGATGCAAGCTGCAGCACACAGGCACAGTGTGGGCAGCCTTCAGACTTAGAGAAAACAGTACTTTACCACTCTCCTGCCTTTTCCATGGTTATTCTATTGGAAAAGAAGGAGTTTTGGACAACTACCTTTCATTCTTGCCAAACTCTTTGCAGACCCCCGTGCAAGCTTTAGAACAAGATTTTGGATGTTTTCTTTCCTGGCAGAGTTTCTCCTTGCAAGATATGGTGGAAAAGCTTTTTGCTGAGTGTAGAGCGGCAAGACACGCAGAAGACGCAGATACGCAGCTCTCCGAAGCTAAGTGCCGGTCCCGGGCTTCTTTCGGCACAAACCGCTCTCAGGAGCTCCCTGCGCTCGCCACAATGCTCTGTGTGCGAAGAAGCCGCTTCTTCGCCTCCGGGAGAATCGGCGAGCGGCAGCTTCCCAAAGGCGAAGATGCAAGCTGCAGCACACAGGCACAGTGTGGGCAGCCTTCAGACTTAGAGAAAACAGTACTTTACCACTCTCCTGCCTTTTCCATGGTTATTCTATTGGAAAAGAACGAGTTTTGGACAACTACCTTTCATTCTTGCCAAACTCTTTGCAGACCTCCGTGCAAGCTTTAGAACAAGATTTTGGATGTTTTCTTTCCTGGCAGAGTTTCTCCTTGCAAGATACGGTGGAAAAGCTTTTGGCTGAGTGTAGAGCGGCAAGACACGCAGAAGACGCAGATACGCAGCTCTCCGAAGCTAAGTGCCGGTCCCGGGCTTCTTTCGGCACAAACCGCTCTCAGGAGCTCCCTGCGCTCGCCACAATGCTCTGTGTGCGAAGAAGCCGCTTCTTCGCCTCCGGGAGAATCGGCGAGCGGCAGCTTCCCAAAGGCGAAGATGCAAGCTGCAGCACACAGGCACAGTGTGGGCAGCCTTCAGACTTAGAAAAAACAGTACTTTACCACTCTCCTGCCTTTTCCATGGTTATTCTATTGGAAAAGAACGAGTTTTGGACAACTACCTTTCATTCTTGCCAAACTCTTTGCAGACCCCCGTGCAAGCTTTAGAACAAGATTTTGGATGTTTTCTTTCCTGGCAGAGTTTCTCCTTGCAAGATATGGTGGAAAAGCTTTTTGCTGAGTGTAGAGCGGCAAGACACGCAGAAGACGCAGATACGCAGCTCTCCGAAGCTAAGTGCCGGTCCCGGGCTTCTTTCGGCACAAACCGCTCTCAGCAGCTCCCTGCGCTCGCCACAATGCTCTGTGTGCGAAGAAGCCGCTTCTTCGCCTGCGGGAGAATCGGCGAGCGGCAGCTTCCCAAAGGCGAAGATGCAAGCTGCAGCACACAGGCACAGTGTGGGCAGCCTTCAGACTTAGAGAAAACAGTACTTTACCACTCTCCTGCCTTTTCCATGGTTATTCTATTGGAAAAGAACGAGTTTTGGACAACTACCTTTCATTCTTGCCAAACTCTTTGCAGACCCCCGTGCAAGCCTTAGAACAAGATTTTGGATGTTTTCTTTCCTGGCAGAGTTTCTCCTTGCAAGATATGGTGGAAAAGCTTTTTGCTGAGTGTAGAGCGGCAAGACACGCAGAAGACGCGGATACGCAGCTCTCCGAAGCTAAGTGCCGGTCTCGGGCTTCTTTCGGCACAAACCGCTCTCAGCAGCTCCCTGCGCTCGCCACAATGCTCTGTGTGCGAAGAAGCCGCTTCTTCGCCTCCGGGAGAATCGGCGAGCGGCAGCTTGCCAAAGGCGAAGATGCAAGCTGCAGCACGCAGGCACAGTGTGGGCAGCCTTCAGACTTAGAGAAAACAGTACTTTACCACTCTCCTGCCTTTTCCATGGTTATTCTATTGGAAAAGAACGAGTTTTGGACAACTACCTTTCATTCTTGCCAAACGCTTTGCAGACCCCCGTGCAAGCTTTAGAACAAGATTTTGGATGTTTTCTTTCCTGGCAGAGTTTCTCCTTGCAAGATATGGTGGAAAAGCTTTTGGCTGAGTGTAGAGCGGCAAGACACGCAGAAGACGCAGATACGCAGCTCTCCGAAGCTAAGTGCCGGTCCCGGGCTTCTTTCGGCACAAACCGCTCTCAGGAGCTCCCTGCGCTCGCCACAATGCTCTGTGTGCGAAGAAGCCGCTTCTTCGCCTGCGGGAGAATCGGCGAGCGGCAGCTTCGCAAAGGCGAAGATGCAAGCTGCAGCACGCAGGCACAGTGTGGGCAGCCTTCAGACTTAGAGAAAACAGTACTTTACCACTCTCCTGCCTTTTCCATGGTTATTCTATTGGAAAAGAACGAGTTTTGGACAACTACCTTTCATTCTTGCCAAACTCTTTGCAGACCCCCGTGCAAGCTTTAGAACAAGATTTTGGATGTTTTCTTTCCTGGCAGAGTTTCTCCTTGCAAGATATGGTGGAAAAGCTTTTGGCTGAGTGTAGAGCGGCAAGACACGCAGAAGACGCAGATACGCAGCTCTCCGAAGCTAAGTGCCGGTCCCGGGCTTCTTTCGGCACAAACCGCTCTCAGGAGCTCCCTGCGCTCGCCACAATGCTCTGTGTGCGAAGAAGCCGCTTCTTCGCCTGCGGGAGAATCGGCGAGCGGCAGCTTCCCAAAGGCAAAGATGCAAGCTGCAGCACACAGGCACAGTGTGGGCAGCATTCAGACTTAGATAAAACAGTACTTTACCACTCTCCTGCCTTATCCATGGTTATTCTATTGGAAAAGAACGAGTTTTGGACAACTACCTTTCATTCTTGCCAAACTCTTTGCAGACCCCCGTGCAAGCTTTAGAACAAGATTTTGGATGTTTTCTTTCCTGGCAGAGTTTCTCCTTGCAAGATATGGTGGAAAAGCTTTTTGCTGAGTGTAGAGCGGCAAGACACGCAGAAGACGCAGATACGCAGCTCTCCGAAGCTAAGTGCCGGTCCCGGGCTTCTTTCGGCACAAACCGCTCTCAGGAGCTCCCTGCGCTCGCCACAATGCTCTGTGTGCGAAGAAGCCGCTTCTTCGCCTCCGGGAGAATCGGCGAGCGGCAGCTTCCCAAAGGCGAAGATGCAAGCTGCAGCACACAGGCACAGTGTGGGCAGCCTTCAGACTTAGAGAAAACAGTACTTTACCACTCTCCTGCCTTTTCCATGGTTATTCTATTGGAAAAGAACGAGTTTTGGACAACTACCTTTCATTCTTGCCAAACTCTTTGCAGACCCCCGTGCAAGCTTTAGAACAAGATTTTGGATGTTTTCTTTCCTGGCAGAGTTTCTCCTTGCAAGATATGGTGGAAAAGCTTTTTGCTGAGTGTAGAGCGGCAAGACACGCAGAAGACGCGGATACGCAGCTCTCCGAAGCTAAGTGCCGGTCCCGGGCTTCTTTCGGCACAAACCGCTCTCAGGAGCTCCCTGCGCTCGCCACAATGCTCTGTGTGCGAAGAAGCCGCTTCTTCGCCTCCGGGAGAATCGGCGAGCGGCAGCTTCCCAAAGGCGAAGATGCAAGCTGCAGCACACAGGCACAGTGTGGGCAGCATTCAGACTTAGAGAAAACAGTACTTTACCACTCTCCTGCCTTTTCCATGGTTATTCTATTGGAAAAGAACGAGTTTTGGACAACTACCTTTCATTCTTGCCAAACTCTTTGCAGACCCCCGTGCAAGCTTTAGAACAAGATTTTGGATGTTTTCTTTCCTGGCAGAGTTTCTCCTTGCAAGATATGGTGGAAAAGCTTTTTGCTGAGTATAGAGCGGCAAGACACGCAGAAGACGCAGATACGCAGCTCTCCGAAGCTAAGTGCCGGTCCCGGGCTTCTTTCGGCACAAACCGCTCTCAGGAGCTCCCTGCGCTCGCCACAATGCTCTGTGTGCGAAGAAGCCGCTTCTTCGCCTCCGGGAGAATCGGCGAGCGGCAGCTTCCCAAAGGCGAAGATGCAAGCTGCAGCACACAGGCACAGTGTGGGCAGCCTTCAGACTTAGAGAAAACAGTACTTTACCACTCTCCTGCCTTTTCCATGGTTATTCTATTGGAAAAGAACGAGTTTTGGACAACTACCTTTCATTCTTGCCAAACTCTTTGCAGACCCCCGTGCAAGCTTTAGAACAAGATTTTGGATGTTTTCTTTCCTGGCAGAGTTTCTCCTTGCAAGATATGGTGGAAAAGCTTTTGGCTGAGTGTAGAGCGGCAAGACACGCAGAAGACGCAGATACGCAGCTCTCCGAAGCTAAGTGCCGGTCCCGGGCTTCTTTCGGCACAAACCGCTCTCAGGAGCTCCCTGCGCTCGCCACAATGCTCTGTGTGCGAAGAAGCCGCTTCTTCGCCTGCGGGAGAATCGGCGAGCGGCAGCTTCCCAAAGGCGAAGATGCAAGCTGCAGCACACAGGCACAGTGTGGGCAGCCTTCAGACTTAGAGAAAACAGTACTTTACCACTCTCCTGCCTTTTCCATGGTTATTCTATTGGAAAAGAAGGAGTTTTGGACAACTACCTTTCATTCTTGCCAAACTCTTTGCAGACCCCCGTGCAAGCTTTAGAACAAGATTTTGGATGTTTTCTTTCCTGGCAGAGTTTCTCCTTGCAAGATATGGTGGAAAAGCTTTTTGCTGAGTGTAGAGCGGCAAGACACGCAGAAGACGCAGATACGCAGCTCTCCGAAGCTAAGTGCCGGTCCCGGGCTTCTTTCGGCACAAACCGCTCTCAGGAGCTCCCTGCGCTCGCCACAATGCTCTGTGTGCGAAGAAGCCGCTTCTTCGCCTGCGGGAGAATCGGCGAGCGGCAGCTTCCCAAAGGCGAAGATGCAAGCTGCAGCACACAGGCACAGTGTGGGCAGCCTTCAGACTTAGAGAAAACAGTACTTTACCACTCTCCTGCCTTTTCCATGGTTATTCTATTGGAAAAGAACGAGTTTTGGACAACTACCTTTCATTCTTGCCAAACTCTTTGCAGACCCCCGTGCAAGCTTTAGAACAAGATTTTGGATGTTTTCTTTCCTGGCAGAGTTTCTCCTTGCAAGATATGGTGGAAAAGCTTTTTGCTGAGTGTAGAGCGGCAAGACACGCAGAAGACGCAGATACGCAGCTCTCCGAAGCTAAGTGCCGGTCCCGGGCTTCTTTCGGCACAAACCGCTCTCAGGAGCTCCCTGCGCTCGCCACAATGCTCTGTGTGCGAAGAAGCCGCTTCTTCGCCTCCGGGAGAATCGGCGAGCGGCAGCTTCCCAAAGGCGAAGATGCAAGCTGCAGCACACAGGCACAGTGTGGGCAGCCTTCAGACTTAGAGAAAACAGTACTTTACCACTCTCCTGCCTTTTCCATGGTTATTCTATTGGAAAAGAACGAGTTTTGGACAACTACCTTTCATTCTTGCCAAACTCTTTGCAGACCCCCGTGCAAGCTTTAGAACAAGATTTTGGATGTTTTCTTTCCTGGCAGAGTTTCTCCTTGCAAGATATGGTGGAAAAGCTTTTTGCTGAGTGTAGAGCGGCAAGACACGCAGAAGACACAGATACGCAGCTCTCCGAAGCTAAGTGCCGGTCCCGGGCTTCTTTCGGCACAAACCGCTCTCAGGAGCTCCCTGCGCTCGCCACAATGCTCTGTGTGCGAAGAAGCCGCTTCTTCGCCTGCGGGAGAATCGGCGAGCGGCAGCTTCCCAAAGGCGAAGATGCAAGCTGCAGCACACAGGCACAGTGTGGACAGCCTTCAGACTTAGAGAAAACAGTACTTTACCACTCTCCTGCCTTTTCCATGGTTATTCTATTGGAAAAGAACGAGTTTTGGACAACTACCTTTCATTCTTGCCAAACTCTTTGCAGACCCCCGTGCAAGCTTTAGAACAAGATTTTGGATGTTTTCTTTCCTGGCAGAGTTTCTCCTTGCAAGATATGGTGGAAAAGCTTTTTGCTGAGTGTAGAGCGGCAAGACACGCAGAAGACGCAGATACGCAGCTCTCCGAAGCTAAGTGCCGGTCCCGGGCTTCTTTCGGCACAAACCGCTCTCAGGAGCTCCCTGCGCTCGCCACAATGCTCTGTGTGCGAAGAAGCCGCTTCTTCGCCTCCGGGAGAATCGGCGAGCGGCAGCTTCCCAAAGGCGAAGATGCAAGCTGCAGCACACAGGCACAGTGTGGGCAGCCTTCAGACTTAGAGAAAACAGTACTTTACCACTCTCCTGCCTTTTCCATGGTTATTCTATTGGAAAAGAACGAGTTTTGGACAACTACCTTTCATTCTTGCCAAACTCTTTGCAGACCTCCGTGCAAGCTTTAGAACAAGATTTTGGATGTTTTCTTTCCTGGCAGAGTTTCTCCTTGCAAGATACGGTGGAAAAGCTTTTGGCTGAGTGTAGAGCGGCAAGACACGCAGAAGACGCAGATACGCAGCTCTCCGAAGCTAAGTGCCGGTCCCGGGCTTCTTTCGGCACAAACCGCTCTCAGGAGCTCCCTGCGCTCGCCACAATGCTCTGTGTGCGAAGAAGCCGCTTCTTCGCCTCCGGGAGAATCGGCGAGCGGCAGCTTCCCAAAGGCGAAGATGCAAGCTGCAGCACACAGGCACAGTGTGGGCAGCCTTCAGACTTAGAAAAAACAGTACTTTACCACTCTCCTGCCTTTTCCATGGTTATTCTATTGGAAAAGAACGAGTTTTGGACAACTACCTTTCATTCTTGCCAAACTCTTTGCAGACCCCCGTGCAAGCTTTAGAACAAGATTTTGGATGTTTTCTTTCCTGGCAGAGTTTCTCCTTGCAAGATATGGTGGAAAAGCTTTTTGCTGAGTGTAGAGCGGCAAGACACGCAGAAGACGCAGATACGCAGCTCTCCGAAGCTAAGTGCCGGTCCCGGGCTTCTTTCGGCACAAACCGCTCTCAGGAGCTCCCTGCGCTCGCCACAATGCTCTGTGTGCGAAGAAGCCGCTTCTTCGCCTCCGGGAGAATCGGCGAGCGGCAGCTTCCCAAAGGCGAAGATGCAAGCTGCAGCACACAGGCACAGTGTGGGCAGCCTTCAGACTTAGAGAAAACAGTACTTTACCACTCTCCTGCCTTTTCCATGGTTATTCTATTGGAAAAGAACGAGTTTTGGACAACTACCTTTCATTCTTGCCAAACTCTTTGCAGACCTCCGTGCAAGCTTTAGAACAAGATTTTGGATGTTTTCTTTCCTGGCAGAGTTTCTCCTTGCAAGATACGGTGGAAAAGCTTTTGGCTGAGTGTAGAGCGGCAAGACACGCAGAAGACGCAGATACGCAGCTCTCCGAAGCTAAGTGCCGGTCCCGGGCTTCTTTCGGCACAAACCGCTCTCAGGAGCTCCCTGCGCTCGCCACAATGCTCTGTGTGCGAAGAAGCCGCTTCTTCGCCTGCGGGAGAATCGGCGAGCGGCAGCTTCCCAAAGGCGAAGATGCAAGCTGCAGCACACAGGCACAGTGTGGGCAGCCTTCAGACTTAGAGAAAACAGTACTTTACCACTCTCCTGCCTTTTCCATGGTTATTCTATTGGAAAAGAACGAGTTTTGGACAACTACCTTTCATTCTTGCCAAACTCTTTGCAGACCCCCGTGCAAGCTTTAGAACAAGATTTTGGATGTTTTCTTTCCTGGCAGAGTTTCTCCTTGCAAGATATGGTGGAAAAGCTTTTGGCTGAGTGTAGAGCGGCAAGACACGCAGAAGACGCAGATACGCAGCTCTCCGAAGCTAAGTGCCGGTCCCGGGCTTCTTTCGGCACAAACCGCTCTCAGGAGCTCCCTGCGCTCGCCACAATGCTCTGTGTGCGAAGAAGCCGCTTCTTCGCCTGCGGGAGAATCGGCGAGCGGCAGCTTCCCAAAGGCAAAGATGCAAGCTGCAGCACACAGGCACAGTGTGGGCAGCATTCAGACTTAGATAAAACAGTACTTTACCACTCTCCTGCCTTATCCATGGTTATTCTATTGGAAAAGAACGAGTTTTGGACAACTACCTTTCATTCTTGCCAAACTCTTTGCAGACCCCCGTGCAAGCTTTAGAACAAGATTTTGGATGTTTTCTTTCCTGGCAGAGTTTCTCCTTGCAAGATATGGTGGAAAAGCTTTTTGCTGAGTGTAGAGCGGCAAGACACGCAGAAGACGCAGATACGCAGCTCTCCGAAGCTAAGTGCCGGTCCCGGGGTTCTTTCGGCACAAACCGCTCTCAGGAGCTCCCTGCGCTCGCCACAATGCTCTGTGTGCGAAGAAGCCGCTTCTTCGCCTGCGGGAGAATCGGCGAGCGGCAGCTTCCCAAAGGCGAAGATGCAAGCTGCAGCACACAGGCACAGTGTGGGCAGCCTTCAGACTTAGAGAAAACAGTACTTTACCACTCTCCTGCCTTTTCCATGGTTATTCTATTGGAAAAGAACGAGTTTTGGACAACTACCTTTCATTCTTGCCAAACTCTTTGCAGACCCCCGTGCAAGCTTTAGAACAAGATTTTGGATGTTTTCTTTCCTGGCAGAGTTTCTCCTTGCAAGATATGGTGGAAAAGCTTTTGGCTGAGTGTAGAGCGGCAAGACACGCAGAAGACGCGGATACGCAGCTCTCCGAAGCTAAGTGCCGGTCCCGGGCTTCTTTCGGCACAAACCGCTCTCAGGAGCTCCCTGCGCTCGCCACAATGCTCTGTGTGCGAAGAAGCCGCTTCTTCGCCTCCGGGAGAATCGGCGAGCGGCAGCTTCCCAAAGGCGAAGATGCAAGCTGCAGCACACAGGCACAGTGTGGGCAGCATTCAGACTTAGAGAAAACAGTACTTTACCACTCTCCTGCCTTTTCCATGGTTATTCTATTGGAAAAGAACGAGTTTTGGACAACTACCTTTCATTCTTGCCAAACTCTTTGCAGACCCCCGTGCAAGCTTTAGAACAAGATTTTGGATGTTTTCTTTCCTGGCAGAGTTTCTCCTTGCAAGATATGGTGGAAAAGCTTTTTGCTGAGTATAGAGCGGCAAGACACGCAGAAGACGCAGATACGCAGCTCTCCGAAGCTAAGTGCCGGTCCCGGGCTTCTTTCGGCACAAACCGCTCTCAGGAGCTCCCTGCGCTCGCCACAATGCTCTGTGTGCGAAGAAGCCGCTTCTTCGCCTGCGGGAGAATCGGCGAGCGGCAGCTTCCCAAAGGCGAAGATGCAAGCTGCAGCACACAGGCACAGTGTGGGCAGCCTTCAGACTTAGAGAAAACAGTACTTTACCACTCTCCTGCCTTTTCCATGGTTATTCTATTGGAAAAGAACGAGTTTTGGACAACTACCTTTCATTCTTGCCAAACTCTTTGCAGACCCCCGTGCAAGCTTTAGAACAAGATTTTGGATGTTTTCTTTCCTGGCAGAGTTTCTCCTTGCAAGATATGGTGGAAAAGCTTTTGGCTGAGTGTAGAGCGGCAAGACACGCAGAAGACGCAGATACGCAGCTCTCCGAAGCTAAGTGCCGGTCCCGGGCTTCTTTCGGCACAAACCGCTCTCAGGAGCTCCCTGCGCTCGCCACAATGCTCTGTGTGCGAAGAAGCCGCTTCTTCGCCTCCGGGAGAATCGGCGAGCGGCAGCTTGCCAAAGGCGAAGATGCAAGCTGCAGCACACAGGCACAGTGTGGGCAGCCTTCAGACTTAGAGAAAACAGTACTTTACCACTCTCCTGCCTTTTCCATGGTTATTCTATTGGAAAAGAACGAGTTTTGGACAACTACCTTTCATTCTTGCCAAACTCTTTGCAGACCCCCGTGCAAGCTTTAGAACAAGATTTTGGATGTTTTCTTTCCTGGCAGAGTTTCTCCTTGCAAGATATGGTGGAAAAGCTTTTTGCTGAGTGTAGAGCGGCAAGACACGCAGAAGACGCAGATACGCAGCTCTCCGAAGCTAAGTGCCGGTCCCGGGCTTCTTTCGGCACAAACCGCTCTCAGGAGCTCCCTGCGCTCGCCACAATGCTCTGTGTGCGAAGAAGCCGCTTCTTCGCCTGCGGGAGAATCGGCGAGCGGCAGCTTCCCAAAGGCGAAGATGCAAGCTGCAGCACACAGGCACAGTGTGGGCAGCCTTCAGACTTAGAGAAAACAGTACTTTACCACTCTCCTGCCTTTTCCATGGTTATTCTATTGGAAAAGAACGAGTTTTGGACAACTACCTTTCATTCTTGCCAAACTCTTTGCAGACCTCCGTGCAAGCTTTAGAACAAGATTTTGGATGTTTTCTTTCCTGGCAGAGTTTCTCCTTGCAAGATACGGTGGAAAAGCTTTTGGCTGAGTGTAGAGCGGCAAGACACGCAGAAGACGCAGATACGCAGCTCTCCGAAGCTAAGTGCCGGTCCCGGGCTTCTTTCGGCACAAACCGCTCTCAGGAGCTCCCTGCGCTCGCCACAATGCTCTGTGTGCGAAGAAGCCGCTTCTTCGCCTGCGGGAGAATCGGCGAGCGGCAGCTTCCCAAAGGCGAAGATGCAAGCTGCAGCACACAGGCACAGTGTGGGCAGCCTTCAGACTTAGAGAAAACAGTACTTTACCACTCTCCTGCCTTTTCCATGGTTATTCTATTGGAAAAGAACGAGTTTTGGACAACTACCTTTCATTCTTGCCAAACTCTTTGCAGACCCCCGTGCAAGCTTTAGAACAAGATTTTGGATGTTTTCTTTCCTGGCAGAGTTTCTCCTTGCAAGATATGGTGGAAAAGCTTTTGGCTGAGTGTAGAGCAGCAAGACACGCAGAAGACGCGGATACGCAGCTCTCCGAAGCTAAGTGCCGGTCCCGGGCTTCTTTCGGCACAAACCGCTCTCAGGAGCTCCCTGCGCTCGCCACAATGCTCTGTGTGCGAAGAAGCCGCTTCTTCGCCTCCGGGAGAATCGGCGAGCGGCAGCTTCCCAAAGGCGAAGATGCAAGCTGCAGCACACAGGCACAGTGTGGGCAGCCTTCAGACTTAGAGAAAACAGTACTTTACCACTCTCCTGCCTTTTCCATGGTTATTCTATTGGAAAAGAACGAGTTTTGGACAACTACCTTTCATTCTTGCCAAACTCTTTGCAGACCCCCGTGCAAGCTTTAGAACAAGATTTTGGATGTTTTCTTTCCTGGCAGAGTTTCTCCTTGCAAGATATGGTGGAAAAGCTTTTGGCTGAGTGTAGAGCGGCAAGACACGCAGAAGACGCAGATACGCAGCTCTCCGAAGCTAAGTGCCGGTCCCGGGCTTCTTTCGGCACAAACCGCTCTCAGGAGCTCCCTGCGCTCGCCACAATGCTCTGTGTGCGAAGAAGCCGCTTCTTCGCCTGCGGGAGAATCGGCGAGCGGCAGCTTCCCAAAGGCGAAGATGCAAGCTGCAGCACACAGGCACAGTGTGGGCAGCCTTCAGACTTAGAGAAAACAGTACTTTACCACTCTCCTGCCTTTTCCATGGTTATTCTATTGGAAAAGAACGAGTTTTGGACAACTACCTTTCATTCTTGCCAAACTCTTTGCAGACCCCCGTGCAAGCTTTAGAACAAGATTTTGGATGTTTTCTTTCCTGGCAGAGTTTCTCCTTGCAAGATATGGTGGAAAAGCTTTTTGCTGAGTGTAGAGCGGCAAGACACGCAGAAGACGCAGATACGCAGCTCTCCGAAGCTAAGTGCCGGTCCCGGGCTTCTTTCGGCACAAACCGCTCTCAGGAGCTCCCTGCGCTCGCCACAATGCTCTGTGTGCGAAGAAGCCGCTTCTTCGCCTGCGGGAGAATCGGCGAGCGGCAGCTTCCCAAAGGCGAAGATGCAAGCTGCAGCACACAGGCACAGTGTGGGCAGCCTTCAGACTTAGAGAAAACAGTACTTTACCACTCTCCTGCCTTTTCCATGGTTATTCTATTGGAAAAGAACGAGTTTTGGACAACTACCTTTCATTCTTGCCAAACTCTTTGCAGACCCCCGTGCAAGCTTTAGAACAAGATTTTGGATGTTTTCTTTCCTGGCAGAGTTTCTCCTTGCAAGATATGGTGGAAAAGCTTTTGGCTGAGTGTAGAGCGGCAAGACACGCAGAAGACGCAGATACGCAGCTCTCCGAAGCTAAGTGCCGGTCCCGGGCTTCTTTCGGCACAAACCGCTCTCAGGAGCTCCCTGCGCTCGCCACAATGCTCTGTGTGCGAAGAAGCCGCTTCTTCGCCTCCGGGAGAATCGGCGAGCGGCAGCTTCCCAAAGGCGAAGATGCAAGCTGCAGCACACAGGCACAGTGTGGGCAGCCTTCAGACTTAGAGAAAACAGTACTTTACCACTCTCCTGCCTTTTCCATGGTTATTCTATTGGAAAAGAACGAGTTTTGGACAACTACCTTTCATTCTTGCCAAACTCTTTGCAGACCCCCGTGCAAGCTTTAGAACAAGATTTTGGATGTTTTCTTTCCTGGCAGAGTTTCTCCTTGCAAGATATGGTGGAAAAGCTTTTTGCTGAGTGTAGAGCGGCAAGACACGCAGAAGACGCAGATACGCAGCTCTCCGAAGCTAAGTGCCGGTCCCGGGCTTCTTTCGGCACAAACCGCTCTCAGGAGCTCCCTGCGCTCGCCACAATGCTCTGTGTGCGAAGAAGCCGCTTCTTCGCCTCCGGGAGAATCGGCGAGCGGCAGCTTCCCAAAGGCGAAGATGCAAGCTGCAGCACACAGGCACAGTGTGGGCAGCCTTCAGACTTAGAGAAAACAGTACTTTACCACTCTCCTGCCTTTTCCATGGTTATTCTATTGGAAAAGAACGAGTTTTGGACAACTACCTTTCATTCTTGCCCAACTCTTTGCAGACCCCCGTGCAAGCTTTAGAACAAGATTTTGGATGTTTTCTTTCCTGGCAGAGTTTCTCCTTGCAAGATATGGTGGAAAAGCTTTTGGCTGAGTGTAGAGCGGCAAGACACGCAGAAGACGCAGATACGCAGCTCTCCGAAGCTAAGTGCCGGTCCCGGGCTTCTTTCGGCACAAACCGCTCTCAGGAGCTCCCTGCGCTCGCCACAATGCTCTGTGTGCGAAGAAGCCGCTTCTTCGCCTCCGGGAGAATCGGCGAGCGGCAGCTTCCCAAAGGCGAAGATGCAAGCTGCAGCACACAGGCACAGTGTGGGCAGCCTTCAGACTTAGAGAAAACAGTACTTTACCACTCTCCTGCCTTTTCCATGGTTATTCTATTGGAAAAGAACGAGTTTTGGACAACTACCTTTCATTCTTGCCAAACTCTTTGCAGACCTGCGTGCAAGCTTTAGAACAAGATTTTGGATGTTTTCTTTCCTGGCAGAGTTTCTCCTTGCAAGATATGGTGGAAAAGCTTTTTGCTGAGTGTAGAGCGGCAAGACACGCAGAAGACGCAGATACGCAGCTCTCCGAAGCTAAGTGCCGGTCCCGGGCTTCTTTCGGCACAAACCGCTCTCAGGAGCTCCCTGCGCTCGCCACAACGCTCTGTGTGCGAAGAAGCCGCTTCTTCGCCTGCGGGAGAATCGGCGAGCGGCAGCTTCCCAAAGGCGAAGATGCAAGCTGCAGCACACAGGCACAGTGTGGGCAGCCTTCAGACTTAGAGAAAACAGTACTTTACCACTCTCCTGCCTTTTCCATGGTTATTCTATTGGAAAAGAACGAGTTTTGGACAACTACCTTTCATTCTTGCCAAACTCTTTGCAGACCCCCGTGCAAGCTTTAGAACAAGATTTTGGATGTTTTCTTTCCTGGCAGAGTTTCTCCTTGCAAGATATGGTGGAAAAGCTTTTTGCTGAGTGTAGAGCGGCAAGACACGCAGAAGACGCAGATACGCAGCTCTCCGAAGCTAAGTGCCGGTCCCGGGCTTCTTTCGGCACAAACCGCTCTCAGGAGCTCCCTGCGCTCGCCACAATGCTCTGTGTGCCAAGAAGCCGCTTCTTCGCCTGTGGGAGAATCGGCGAGCGGCAGCTTCCCAAAGGCGAAGATGCAAGCTGCAGCACACAGGCACAGTGTGGGCAGCATTCAGACTTAGAGAAAACAGTACTTTACCACTCTCCTGCCTTTTCCATGGTTATTCTATTGGAAAAGAACGAGTTTTGGACAACTACCTTTCATTCTTGCCAAACTCTTTGCAGACCCCCGTGCAAGCTTTAGAACAAGATTTTGGATGTTTTCTTTCCTGGCAGAGTTTCTCCTTGCAAGATATGGTGGAAAAGCTTTTTGCTGAGTGTAGAGCGGCAAGACACGCAGAAGACGCAGATACGCAGCTCTCCGAAGCTAAGTGCCGGTCCCGGGCTTCTTTCGGCACAAACCGCTCTCAGGAGCTCCCTGCGCTCGCCACAATGCTCTGTGTGCGAAGAAGCCGCTTCTTCGCCTCCGGGAGAATCGGCGAGCGGCAGCTTCCCAAAGGCGAAGATGCAAGCTGCAGCACACAGGCACAGTGTGGGCAGCCTTCAGACTTAGAGAAAACAGTACTTTACCACTCTCCTGCCTTTTCCATGGTTATTCTATTGGAAAAGAACGAGTTTTGGACAACTACCTTTCATTCTTGCCAAACTCTTTGCAGACCCCCGTGCAAGCTTTAGAACAAGATTTTGGATGTTTTCTTTCCTGGCAGAGTTTCTCCTTGCAAGATATGGTGGAAAAGCTTTTTGCTGAGTGTAGAGCGGCAAGACACGCAGAAGACGCAGATACGCAGCTCTCCGAAGCTAAGTGCCGGTCCCGGGCTTCTTTCGGCACAAACCGCTCTCAGGAGCTCCCTGCGCTCGCCACAATGCTCTGTGTGCGAAGAAGCCGCTTCTTCGCCTCCGGGAGAATCGGCGAGCGGCAGCTTCCCAAAGGCGAAGATGCAAGCTGCAGCACACAGGCACAGTGTGGGCAGCCTTCAGACTTAGAGAAAACAGTACTTTACCACTCTCCTGCCTTTTCCATGGTTATTCTATTGGAAAAGAACGAGTTTTGGACAACTACCTTTCATTCTTGCCAAACTCTTTGCAGACCTCCGTGCAAGCTTTAGAACAAGATTTTGGATGTTTTCTTTCCTGGCAGAGTTTCTCCTTGCAAGATACGGTGGAAAAGCTTTTGGCTGAGTGTAGAGCGGCAAGACACGCAGAAGACGCAGATACGCAGCTCTCCGAAGCTAAGTGCCGGTCCCGGGCTTCTTTCGGCACAAACCGCTCTCAGGAGCTCCCTGCGCTCGCCACAATGCTCTGTGTGCGAAGAAGCCGCTTCTTCGCCTCCGGGAGAATCGGCGAGCGGCAGCTTCCCAAAGGCGAAGATGCAAGCTGCAGCACACAGGCACAGTGTGGGCAGCATTCAGACTTAGAGAAAACAGTACTTTACCACTCTCCTGCCTTTTCCATGGTTATTCTATTGGAAAAGAACGAGTTTTGGACAACTACCTTTCATTCTTGCCAAACTCTTTGCAGACCCCCGTGCAAGCTTTAGAACAAGATTTTGGATGTTTTCTTTCCTGGCAGAGTTTCTCCTTGCAAGATATGGTGGAAAAGCTTTTTGCTGAGTATAGAGCGGCAAGACACGCAGAAGACGCAGATACGCAGCTCTCCGAAGCTAAGTGCCGGTCTCGGGCTTCTTTCGGCACAAACCGCTCTCAGGAGCTCCCTGCGCTCGCCACAATGCTCTGTGTGCGAAGAAGCCGCTTCTTCGCCTCCGGGAGAATCGGCGAGCGGCAGCTTCCCAAAGGCGAAGATGCAAGCTGCAGCACACAGGCACAGTGTGGGCAGCCTTCAGACTTAGAGAAAACAGTACTTTACCACTCTCCTGCCTTTTCCATGGTTATTCTATTGGAAAAGAACGAGTTTTGGACAACTACCTTTCATTCTTGCCAAACTCTTTGCAGACCCCCGTGCAAGCTTTAGAACAAGATTTTGGATGTTTTCTTTCCTGGCAGAGTTTCTCCTTGCAAGATATGGTGGAAAAGCTTTTGGCTGAGTGTAGAGCGGCAAGACACGCAGAAGACGCAGATACGCAGCTCTCCGAAGCTAAGTGCCGGTCCCGGGCTTCTTTCGGCACAAACCGCTCTCAGGAGCTCCCTGCGCTCGCCACAATGCTCTGTGTGCGAAGAAGCCGCTTCTTCGCCTGCGGGAGAATCGGCGAGCGGCAGCTTCCCAAAGGCGAAGATGCAAGCTGCAGCACACAGGCACAGTGTGGGCAGCCTTCAGACTTAGAGAAAACAGTACTTTACCACTCTCCTGCCTTTTCCATGGTTATTCTATTGGAAAAGAACGAGTTTTGGACAACTACCTTTCATTCTTGCCAAACTCTTTGCAGACCCCCGTGCAAGCTTTAGAACAAGATTTTGGATGTTTTCTTTCCTGGCAGAGTTTCTCCTTGCAAGATATGGTGGAAAAGCTTTTTGCTGAGTGTAGAGCGGCAAGACACGCAGAAGACGCAGATACGCAGCTCTCCGAAGCTAAGTGCCGGTCCCGGGCTTCTTTCGGCACAAACCGCTCTCAGGAGCTCCCTGCGCTCGCCACAATGCTCTGTGTGCGAAGAAGCCGCTTCTTCGCCTCCGGGAGAATCGGCGAGCGGCAGCTTCCCAAAGGCGAAGATGCAAGCTGCAGCACACAGGCACAGTGTGGGCAGCCTTCAGACTTAGAGAAAACAGTACTTTACCACTCTCCTGCCTTTTCCATGGTTATTCTATTGGAAAAGAACGAGTTTTGGACAACTACCTTTCATTCTTGCCAAACTCTTTGCAGACCTCCGTGCAAGCTTTAGAACAAGATTTTGGATGTTTTCTTTCCTGGCAGAGTTTCTCCTTGCAAGATATGGTGGAAAAGCTTTTGGCTGAGTGTAGAGCGGCAAGACACGCAGAAGACGCAGATACGCAGCTCTCCGAAGCTAAGTGCCGGTCCCGGGCTTCTTTCGGCACAAACCGCTCTCAGGAGCTCCCTGCGCTCGCCACAATGCTCTGTGTGCGAAGAAGCCGCTTCTTCGCCTCCGGGAGAATCGGCGAGCGGCAGCTTCCCAAAGGCGAAGATGCAAGCTGCAGCACACAGGCACAGTGTGGGCAGCCTTCAGACTTAGAAAAAACAGTACTTTACCACTCTCCTGCCTTTTCCATGGTTATTCTATTGGAAAAGAACGAGTTTTGGACAACTACCTTTCATTCTTGCCAAACTCTTTGCAGACCCCCGTGCAAGCTTTAGAACAAGATTTTGGATGTTTTCTTTCCTGGCAGAGTTTCTCCTTGCAAGATACGGTGGAAAAGCTTTTGGCTGAGTGTAGAGCGGCAAGACACGCAGAAGACGCAGATACGCAGCTCTCCGAAGCTAAGTGCCGGTCCCGGGCTTCTTTCGGCACAAACCGCTCTCAGGAGCTCCCTGCGCTCGCCACAATGCTCTGTGTGCGAAGAAGCCGCTTCTTCGCCTGCGGGAGAATCGGCGAGCGGCAGCTTCCCAAAGGCGAAGATGCAAGCTGCAGCACACAGGCACAGTGTGGGCAGCCTTCAGACTTAGAGAAAACAGTACTTTACCACTCTCCTGCCTTTTCCATGGTTATTCTATTGGAAAAGAACGAGTTTTGGACAACTACCTTTCATTCTTGCCAAACTCTTTGCAGACCCCCGTGCAAGCTTTAGAACAAGATTTTGGATGTTTTCTTTCCTGGCAGAGTTTCTCCTTGCAAGATATGGTGGAAAACCTTTTGGCTGAGTGTAGAGCGGCAAGACACGCAGAAGACGCGGATACGCAGCTCTCCGAAGCTAAGTGCCGGTCCCGGGCTTCTTTCGGCACAAACCGCTCTCAGGAGCTCCCTGCGCTCGCCACAATGCTCTGTGTGCGAAGAAGCCGCTTCTTCGCCTCCGGGAGAATCGGCGAGCGGCAGCTTCCCAAAGGCGAAGATGCAAGCTGCAGCACACAGGCACAGTGTGGGCAGCCTTCAGACTTAGAGAAAACAGTACTTTACCACTCTCCTGCCTTTTCCATGGTTATTCTATTGGAAAAGAACGAGTTTTGGACAACTACCTTTCATTCTTGCCAAACTCTTTGCAGACCCCCGTGCAAGCTTTAGAACAAGATTTTGGATGTTTTCTTTCCTGGCAGAGTTTCTCCTTGCAAGATATGGTGGAAAAGCTTTTTGCTGAGTATAGAGCGGCAAGACACGCAGAAGACGCAGATACGCAGCTCTCCGAAGCTAAGTGCCGGTCCCGGGCTTCTTTCGGCACAAACCGCTCTCAGGAGCTCCCTGCGCTCGCCACAATGCTCTGTGTGCGAAGAAGCCGCTTCTTCGCCTGCGGGAGAATCGGCGAGCGGCAGCTTCCCAAAGGCGAAGATGCAAGCTGCAGCACACAGGCACAGTGTGGGCAGCCTTCAGACTTAGAGAAAACAGTACTTTACCACTCTCCTGCCTTTTCCATGGTTATTCTATTGGAAAAGAACGAGTTTTGGACAACTACCTTTCATTCTTGCCAAACTCTTTGCAGACCCCCGTGCAAGCTTTAGAACAAGATTTTGGATGTTTTCTTTCCTGGCAGAGTTTCTCCTTGCAAGATATGGTGGAAAAGCTTTTGGCTGAGTGTAGAGCGGCAAGACACGCAGAAGACGCAGATACGCAGCTCTCCGAAGCTAAGTGCCGGTCCCGGGCTTCTTTCGGCACAAACCGCTCTCAGGAGCTCCCTGCGCTCGCCACAATGCTCTGTGTGCGAAGAAGCCGCTTCTTCGCCTCCGGGAGAATCGGCGAGCGGCAGCTTCCCAAAGGCGAAGATGCAAGCTGCAGCACACAGGCACAGTGTGGGCAGCCTTCAGACTTAGAGAAAACAGTACTTTACCACTCTCCTGCCTTTTCCATGGTTATTCTATTGGAAAAGAACGAGTTTTGGACAACTACCTTTCATTCTTGCCAAACTCTTTGCAGACCTCCGTGCAAGCTTTAGAACAAGATTTTGGATGTTTTCTTTCCTGGCAGAGTTTCTCCTTGCAAGATACGGTGGAAAAGCTTTTGGCTGAGTGTAGAGCGGCAAGACACGCAGAAGACGCAGATACGCAGCTCTCCGAAGCTAAGTGCCGGTCCCGGGCTTCTTTCGGCACAAACCGCTCTCAGGAGCTCCCTGCGCTCGCCACAATGCTCTGTGTGCGAAGAAGCCGCTTCTTCGCCTCCGGGAGAATCGGCGAGCGGCAGCTTCCCAAAGGCGAAGATGCAAGCTGCAGCACACAGGCACAGTGTGGGCAGCCTTCAGACTTAGAAAAAACAGTACTTTACCACTCTCCTGCCTTTTCCATGGTTATTCTATTGGAAAAGAACGAGTTTTGGACAACTACCTTTCATTCTTGCCAAACTCTTTGCAGACCCCCGTGCAAGCTTTAGAACAAGATTTTGGATGTTTTCTTTCCTGGCAGAGTTTCTCCTTGCAAGATATGGTGGAAAAGCTTTTGGCTGAGTGTAGAGCGGCAAGACACGCAGAAGACGCAGATACGCAGCTCTCCGAAGCTAAGTGCCGGACCCGGGCTTCTTTCGGCACAAACCGCTCTCAGGAGCTCCCTGCGCTCGCCACAATGCTCTGTGTGCGAAGAAGCCGCTTCTTCGCCTCCGGGAGAATCGGCGAGCGGCAGCTTGCCAAAGGCGAAGATGCAAGCTGCAGCACACAGGCACAGTGTGGGCAGCCTTCAGACTTAGAAAAAACAGTACTTTACCACTCTCCTGCCTTTTCCATGGTTATTCTATTGGAAAAGAACGAGTTTTGGACAACTACCTTTCATTCTTGCCAAACTCTTTGCAGACCCCCGTGCAAGCTTTAGAACAAGATTTTGGATGTTTTCTTTCCT